>NW_020271560.1:2414242-2835471 GCF_002803265.2 Melanaphis sacchari | reverse complement strand
ATTATTATTATTATTATTATTATTATTATTATTATTATTATTATTATTATATTCTGGCCGACTCATTGGCGGTGATTGTTTAGAGGTATGAAGTATCGGGAGAGGGATTTTTTTTTATTCATTCGATATCGTGACTTGTTTCCGGTATGATTGATAACAGCCAGTGCGCCACTGTGGTGCGTTGTTCCGGTATCCGCACTAGCCCTGCCACAGGTCGTGAAGAGTGGATGAAGGAAGCGACTAAAAGGTCCGAAGACTAATCATTTCTAAATATAAAAGGCGGTATGTACGTATATATATATATCTTTTTTTTTCATCCCCTCGCGGGCGATATCCACTCAGTGGCGGCAGCAATATCGGTGGTGGTATACAACGAGCAGGATAACAATCTGTTTCTGTCCAAGAACGCCACTTTATACTCTTTCCGTCTTCCTGCGCGACGTTGCATGTGTGCGTATGTGCATGTTCGTTTTTCTTTTAAGTTGAAAAAACAACTCTAATACGACCGCGACACGATAACATATTCGGATGGAAAATCGTAATTAACTAAAAGTCCGTCTACAGTTTGTATGATTAAAACGGACGGACAGCTTTAATACCGATTGCAAAAAACTGATGTTCGTTTGTCTCCTAATACGCATTAGTAGTATTTTCTTGAAATCGTTGTTAGCAAAGACATTTCTAACGAACCGTTGAAAATAATTCAAAAATGATTGGACAGATATATTGAGATGGTTACAAAAACCGGCTAAGTTTTATTCTGATACGAAATACAATATTACATACAGTCGTAGACATTTAATAGCTTATTTTTTCTACTACATGCCGAATGAATTTTTGACATCGTTTCGGGTTGAAATTTTATTATTATTAATATAGATAATAATAGATACTCAGTGATAATTAATTTGTATAATAAATTGTCTATAAAATATTCCACTTTAGCTATACCGTAATTAATATTATTACGTTTGTGTGAAATGTGAATAGTAATAATGTTATACATACAATTATAACATTATAATAGAAATATGAGGTTGATTAATTTACGCCACATGGAAAATAATAATATACCTAACATTTTACTAATGATTTGTTTGTTATTATTATCATGTATCACCTATTTGTCGAGCCCACTCAAGTTCTTTCATTTTTAGATTCGTTTTTAAATATTTCATTAACTAATATATGTATTAAATATTACTAATCATAAAACGTTGAACTTACGGCAATCAAAAAAAAAAAATAATAAATAACCAATATATACGAGTATAGTTTATGTATGATTATTATTTATTAATTATGATACATATCATTTAAGTATTTCAATATTCATAAATTAATATTTTATAGATCCTTAGAAAAATAAATACATTTATTTATAACTGCATTCACCTAATAAATTGATTTATTATTTTATACTTAAATGTTATATAAAAATCTAAAAGAACATAGAAACAGTTTTTCGTAAAATCAATTATTATATGCACCTGTATCTATCGAAAAAACGATTGTATAACATTTAGATTAGAATACAATTTAATAATGAATATATCATAAAAAAAAAAGAATTTAGTAAAATAATTTAAATATCTATTAATATTTTAACTTTTTAATAATCAGTGTTTCAAATATTTGTTTTTAGGTGGATAACAGACAATTTTAGCAGTTACAGACTATAAAACTGAAATGGTTTATATAAGTCTATGTTTATACTTAAGTAGTTATAGTATATGTGTATATCGTGACCACAAAATGCAATATTAAATTTAAAAATAAAAATATTTTGACCCATTTTTTAGGTATCGTAAGCATCAGGTGTAGACGCCTATGATAGAATATACAGAAAGACCGCATAGATAAAATGATAATCATAACCATCAATGTAAATTATTGATATAGATAAATATATATTCAGCTACACCTACCTCTAGACATTTTACTTGAACTTATTTTCCTGTTTTGCATTTATTTATTCAGAATTTTTATATATTTTTCGATCTATGAGCCTACGGTTATACATATATTATTCATTTACATAATACTAGCATAATCAATGATGTGAATATTGTAAATAAAATAGCTTCATTTAGGATATATATATTTAAAATTACAGCAAATATTTAAAAATTTAAAATATTTTTCAAACGAGTATCACAATTTTTTATAAAAAAAAATGAATAATATGAATAACTACTTGGAAATGTATAAAATTGTGCACGCACCAATAAAATGTGGTGTAAAAAACCGATTGTATTTTTCCGCTTTTGTTAAAAATATAATACATATTGACTTGAGCAATGAAAAATAACTGGACGTTTTTACACCGCTAAGTTTTTAATGTGAATTATTTTCTTATTCAAACTTTCGTAGCATTAAAATTTGATGTTTACTTTGAAAACTTATAAAGCTGGTAGGCGATCGGTATTGTGGTTGGCAGATGATGCTTTGACATTTGATATAGGTAACCCATCAAAGGTTTTCTCTAAGTTTTCAAAAACTTTTATCCCACTAAAATAACAGTGTTCAAATTAATAGTATACATTACATAATCACTGCATAAACTAGTACAATTATTATTATGATACAAGTATTCAAAGGTTTTCATTAAATTCATAATTTACTATTATAACTAGCTTAGAATTAAACATACTTCTCAGATATATATTGGATATTTCAATTAAAAATAAATAAAATAAAAATGCTTTTGTATTTGAGCTTGTTAAGAATTTTAATTTGTTTATTGAATTATTTTATAAAAAATAAAGAATTATTAAATGGATGTTTTGTATGAATTTATAATTTATAAACCATAAAAATTTAAATTTTGATTTGACTCTAGTAATTATCTTTTTATTATTTATAAGCTAACTGGTTCATAAAATACCTTTTGCTATTTTAATATTATATTAATTATATATTACATGAATGAAATATTGAAAAATATTATTAGTTCATATTTATTTTATAATACGTATAGTACACACAATCGTACCATAACAGATAATTCGTATTTTTATTATTAATTATTATATTATAATTATTTACATTAATTATAGAAATATAAATACTTCTGAAATTTACTGTTAGACTATTATTGTCTGTAAATGATGATTGGTAAAGAATCATTATGTAAACTTTTCATATTATTTTTTTTTATGACTCATGCGAACTATGTATAAACAAAAATAATTGGTAATTAGAATCAAAATTTGAATTAATTTATAATTGTTATAGTTAGGAGTTAATGAGTTTACAGTAAATAATTTACTACTAATTTACGTACTAGCTGGTAGTTAGACAAAAACAAGAATTATATATCACGTATTCGCATACCTGTCTATTATAGATTATCAGCTACAGTTATTACTTTTTTCCCTCATAAGTTTCAATTTCTTTTTTCTTTTATTAAAAAAAAAAAAATGTTTTTATCAATTGTTATTTTTGTATTAAAAATCAACATTTACTAAGAATGCACATTTATTATATTTATAATCGTGTAGTACAATTTTAGCAAAAATTGAAATTGAAATTAAATTGGATTTTTTTTTTTTTTTTACCTAATCATTCAATTTTTTAAGCTTGTAATCATTGTTTATTAATATTATTACCTTATAAGTTATATAATATTAATTAATCACTAAAAGTAAAATAATAATAATTAATAAATTAATAGGTAGTCAATAACTAAAGTTCAAGATTTATCAAGTATATAATATTATGTATTTTGTATTCAAAATTTAATTTTACTTTTCACATTATAAAAAAATAAATATGTAACATGATCTTGTAAAATAATTTTTGAACTAGAAATCCAAATTCGGTTCTTAATACGATACTGCTAAAAAATAAAATTGTCTAATTCATATCCTGTTACAATAAAATTAAATAGCGTTTTTAAATATTTGTTTGATTGTTTATTTTTGTCGAAAAATTAAAAAATAAGAACGCTTAAAAACCAAAACTTTACTAGTGGCTGCATAATTTATATTTTATTTATGCATCCTTCACGACAAAAATAATGAAACTATTATCCAGCAGATAGAAAAAAAAAACTTGAACATTAAATTAGCTGATCAAATTATAAAAAACAAAGGTAGTTCTGTTTTATTAGTGATTATGACTTGCCGTCTTGTGTTTTATAAATTTACTTAATTAATTTTTCTTTAAACATTTGTCAGTTAGTATTGGGTTTTTAATAAAACAAAACACTTAATCAATAACTCTTCTAAGTTAAACTAAATTCAGTCAATGTTAAATCATCTATAAAGTTTATCATCTATATCTTTTACATTGTACAAATGAATCAATATTATATTTTTATATTTTTTTACTTTTATGTTAAAATTGTATTGTATCAATTACAATTATTTTATCAATTTTAATCTTAAGTTTAATTCTAATATTAAGCATAGGTTAGGTTAGGTAAACATGAATATTAGTTTGCAGATATACTTACACAAAAAAATTATTAAAAAGGAACTTTAACTTAGCATATTAAAAGAATATTTTAATAAAAATCTACGGATAATTATTTAGTTCAATAATTTACATACATACGTACGTATTTGTTTAAATTTGTCTGTATTTTTCACATTATAGGATTATTTGATTAATTTTAATCTAAAGTTTATCTATACGGTGAACATGAGTATTATTATGCAGATATACTTCTTACCCAATAATTTCATAGCGAAGGTACTTTAAATGTAGGATTTTAAAAGATCATTTAAACGGTTAATTACAGAATTCACCTTGACAATAAAATTTATAAATTAATTTGTTTGAGAAATAATAATATTATAATATAGTAGAGCAGGCGCAGACTTATGCAATTAAAATACGACGTGTATTGAAGATGAAGTTATTGTAGTACCATCTGTGTAGTTGAGTTTTAATTAATAAATATTATTTATTGAAATTTAAATGAATATATTTTTACTCAAACTAACACCATAAATTATTATATGGATAAAATAGTTTTTTTAATTTAAAATTATTTGAAATAACACTTTTGAACTGAACTTGGCGCCACTGAGTTCGAAAATAAAAGAGCATGAATAATAGTGTTCTTTTTGAAAAAAAAAAACATTCAATCTTCAAAAATCATAAATATTTAGTCTATTAGTCATCGTCAGTTGGTTTGTCTGCGGTGATCGGCTATGAGAATTTTTGATTTATCTAAAGTACCGTAGAATCTTATACAAATAGGTACTCGATATCAATTATGTTTTGTTGTTTAAATATTTTACTGAAATATAATATAGAAGGAAAATTTTAAATGTGTTACTTACATTTTAATCTTTTATTAATATTTTATTCTTAAGTGCGAATCTGTGGATTATACTAGATAAAAAAATTACAAATTTAGTTCTTCCAATTTTGCATAAAACAATGTTATTATTATAATTTTATGATTCAATAATTTTTTAGTTCTATTTAGTATTAGATAACATTAAAATAATAATTAAGTATGTACACATCGTTAACATTAAATTATATATATATATGCTATTATTAGTAATAACTTATTACATTACTTATATAGTATACCTATTTATAATCTAATCTTTAAGGAAAAAATAATATCATAAAAGACTAAATGACCGTATATTATAATAACTCTTCATTAAGCGTGTTTTGAAATTTTTGATTTTCATTAAAATAATTGTTTATCTTTACTAAACAATTGACTTTTTATAATTGATGAAAATGTGTGTTAATCTAAATTATGTAATTTTAAATAAACAATGTAAATTTTGAATAAAATATATTTTTGTACGACCATTAGTATATTATTAATTAATATCTGAACGTAAATGTTACGTAATTTGTTTGATAAATTATCTAGAACGGTTTTTATTGACAAAATAATAATATTATGTAATATGACTTTTAGAACTAAACAGGAAACTTTTTTTTTTTTTCATAAAAGTAAGTTACAATAATTAATTTTATTATTTTATTATTTTTTTTCTTTTTTTTTGAGCTTCAACAATTAAGATTATTGGCCTATGATGTTTATAATAGGAATATATGCTCTGACATAAGATAGACTTAATGAAATACTATAACAATATATTATGATTTTGTATTTAACTCATTATATATTTATATTCATTATTCATGTTTGTTTATAATAAATATTTTAAAAAACTATAATTTTATTTGGTTTTTTTTTGAATATTTACTATTTGCGTTTTGTGTATCTTTAATATCATGCCAAAAAAATATAGTTCAACTTTACACGTTCAGTATATGTGAATATAAATATAATATTGTCTACACGCAAACAAAACAATTGTTACCTTTTTAAGCAAATTATGGACTATAAAAAACGGTGAAATTAATTGTTTAAATAAATAAACTTTAAGAAATTATTTTATATATATTTTAAAATAAATAACCATATAAAACCAAGTATTTAATACATAGAAACTTTAGAATGATAGTATATTATATTTTTATATGTATTATATAAAAATATAATGTTGTTGTTGTTATTGTTTTTTTTAAGACATTTTTCTAGGCTTAATTATTGCAGAACTGAACAATAATTAATTGAAAAAATAAAAAATATTATTTTATAATCAATTTTTTTCATTGCTTTATTTCTTTATTGGGGAATAATTAGATTCTATCTCTCTTTCGATACACATAATGCTTTTTATATTAGGTATCATTTATAATATAATGTATTATATTTGAGAAAAAAAATAAATAGTGGATCATTACTTATTATTTATTGCTTAAATTATGAGGAAGGAATATGTATACGAAACTGTTTTTTATAAAAGAAAGTTAAACACAAAATATGTAAGTACATAAATTCGTAAGATGATGCATGCATATAAAATTGAATAACATATTCTGAAAATAAAGTTGATATTCTGCTCTCAATGCTGAAAACGCTGAATAATAGAACACATTTTTCATATTTGTATTGTGCACTTGAAATATTATTATGTTATTTTGATATTATTTTTTAGAATTGTATTAAACTTATTAATTAATTAGCCTTACCTATTACGTAAAAACGTGGGTGGTAGGTATCGATTTCACTACTTAAGGTTTTATCCTATCTAGAAAACATAAGACTGTAATTATTATAGTACTTAATTCGTTGGCTATAACTCACAAAAAAAAAACACGAAAAACTAAATTTTAAAAAAAGAATATTTTATTTTCATTAAATTTTGTTTACAATATAATTCACTATTTAGTATTGACCAAGAGATTTTATTGAGTACTTTTTATTTTATTTCAATTATTTAATCCAAAATTAAAATTAATATTTGATCAACTGATCAACTAACAGATAATAATAATAATTAAAAAAAAAAAAAAAAAAACAGAATAAATAATTGTTATTAGTCAACGAGTAACATTGGATGTATTTTATTTTTTTAAATAAAAATTCCATGGATTGTGTTTTAAAACTATATTTTATTTATTTATAATATTTACTTAGTAAAAATATTGTTGTATTTAGAATTAATTAATTAAATATAACATTACACATACTGAAGAAAGATTTATTTTTTCATATCTTAAAGCTTATAACTATAACATAAACCAACAAATCTTTCTAACAAACGTATAAACACTTATGCATAATTATTTTAATATAGACGATTTATTTGATTAGTTTTATGAATAATTTGTTACGCAATGAATCATTTATTCTGTCTGCAGCTAGTTTTTCCTCAATATTAATGTATATATCAAGTTGCTAAAAATACTTTGTCGAGTAACGAGATGAATTAAAGGAATTTCTGATACACGCATTCCGTAAGTCTGAAAATATAATTTATATGTTCTCTAGAAATTTGTCTTGTTCATTTTTTCATAACATGTACTCTACTTAAATGTTGGTTAATGTATTAAGGCATAGATATATGTGTATTAATACACAACGGTCCTTATGTTTCATTTAAATTAATTTGTTTACTCAAAGTGCTTAAAATTTTAAACTTTGAATTTTCAAAATTGTTAGTAAATAAGATATTTAATAATTTCAAAAATGTTTGCAAAAAGAAACTAAATAAAATCCAAAAGTTTTCATGAAATAATTTCATATAGGCTATATATGAAATTATTTAAACACAGTCAATAGATTTTCACATAAGTAGTTATAAATCACATTTACTATAAATTGCCATACAATACATACGAAAATATCGAAAAATGAAAAACATACGAATAAAAGAAATCACGTGAAACTTTAAGTGTTTTATTTTTTTACCTTTTACCAAAATAGAAAATGTCTGCATCGTGCGTGATAAATGTGCATTTAGTTTTTTACGTTCGATTGTAGGTATGCTATACGGTTATAAATTTGTGGACAGTATTTTATGACCTTTGCAAGTTAAAAATGTACTTTAATAGGTGAATAATTGTTAAACTATTGATTTATATTGGTGTTAATAAATAAACAAAATCATTAGTATATGTTGAAAAAACACGCAAGTAGTATTTATTTATATGCTCAAAGCACTTTTCAGTAGGGAGATTTGAAAAGTCTAAGGAGAAATATTTACTTCAACACATTTTTTTTTTTGTGTTACCTATATACTTAATGTCCTGTTAACAATATTTTTATGAATTATACAATTTGATCGTTTTATCACGAAATGTATGTACATTTTCATAAAAACTATTGATTTGTGTTACGCGGAAAAAAATGAGCTTTAGCGGAATATTTCCCTTTAAAATTTTTTAATTTCTCTGCGAAAATTGCTGTGAGCATAAAAAAATATACTACTTATGCAACATAACCATTTAATTTTTTTGTAGAAGTTTAAGTTTTAAAATGTGAAATTAAAATAGGCTTTAATCTTTTTTTAGAAAATTTTTAAAAAGGAACGAATTTTCTCAGATTTATTGTAAGATTGACGATTGACACGCGTGAAGATCTGCACCAAATATTTCAGACCATTAGAGATGTAAAGAAGATTTTATGCTTTAACGATCAAATACTTATATATTAAATTATAGGGATGTCATAGAGATTTTTGTTTTTTAAGTAGTAAAACTGAAATTTATGGCATGACAGTTATAAGGACATTTTGATACATTTTTATTAAACATTTTAGTTTTTTCTGTTTAGTTGCATGAAATCAAACATATTATTTATTATAAAAATAAAATATATTGTTGGTATTTTAGTAGTTAGAACTATAATATAATAATGGATTTTAAATATGTTGAGAAAAGCGATAAAATAGAGCTCAAAAGTCTTATGTTTAGTATTTCTTGCAAATTGTTCTGTTCATATGTTCGCAAAAATATAAAATTCAGTCTAATCAATATCTGTATTGTAATTATTTTTTATCCGTAATATATATAAATGATATGTATCAAGCATTGTTAGAATAATTTGGTTAAGAAAATCGAAGTTATCTTTATGTCAATATTTTAGTTAGACAAATAGTCACACATCACCTCACATCAAATATTTTTATTGTTATTATTGTTGATTAATAATTATTATTTAATAATATTATTATACAAGTCGATTACTTTTATATTATTATTTTATTACAGTTTTAGCTATTAATTTATTTCATGAAAAAATGATTTATTTTATCCATAGATATAGATAGAAACAGGCTTGACACTTATGCATCATTATCATTTACTAATAAAAATAAGTAATGAAATAAAATGATACCTTATAATATGGAAATATCATATATATCGTAAATTTTAACTTATATGTTTAATATAACGTGGATAGAGTGGATAATATTTACGATAGTAAATAAGTATATAATATGTATATGTGTTATTTAATATTAACTCAAAATTAATAACAAATACAGTATTTTACATAATTAGATAATTATTTTTACGATGCAAGATAAATGTTGTGTAGATGATAATATGATATATATGTATGTAAAGACAACTATTTTGATAAGATAATTAAAAAAAAATTAAATGTTTAAAGAATATATTATAAAATAATAGACAACAAAGTTTAAGTACTTGACTAATTGTATAATTTATGTAACAACAAATATAAAAAGAAATCATACTGAACTAAAATTTAAAAACTGATCTATAAAAATTAATCTAGACATTACTTTCTGATATATATAAAATGAAACTAGTTCAAACTTCATTCATTGGAATAAGAGTTTATAAATAATACAAATTCATGCAATTTTTTTATTTATTATCAATACATTAGGTACTTGTATTGAAATATTGTATCTCGTTGTTAATATACCTCACTTAATAGAAAAAATCGGCGTCAGTGTGTTATGCTTCGTGAATTAATCTGACTGAAATTGGTAATATATCTGTAGTAGACTAGGTATAGTATGTGGTTAAAACTAATCTTTAAACTTTTCTGATAACTCCAAGAACAATTTATAAAACATTCGTGAAATCTGGCCGAGTATTTCTGAAGTTTAAAAGTTATAAACATGAGGATATTGTCCTTTTGTTGTGTATTTAAACAAAAATGAAAACATTAAATATAAGCTTATTATATTATTTTATATTTGAAAAAAAATCCTGTATCAACTCTTGAAGGTTAAATTAGTATAAATAAATTTTAGATTTTGAGCCTAGAGATAAGTATATTAGTTCACCATAATGTATGATTTATTTTTCATTTTTGTGTCTTTTTTGTTAGAAAATACTATGTTATGATCATTGACATTGAAACGTGTTTCTTGTAAAAAATTAGATCTAAATAATACTTTATAGTTTTATATAGGTCAACATTTAGAATTCTCAATACTTTTTAAAAAAATTGGTAAAACTAACCTAAAGTCCCAAAAATATCCCAAAAGACATTAATTATATTTAGATATAACTGTCTAATTTTACTTGTAGCTTAAACAATAAATACATTATAGGAAATAGCTATTCTTATTTTAGTTATTTTTTTATGATTTGTATCATATTTATTTAAAGAGTGTCAATACCTAAAATATTCTGCAATATTTAGGGTTGTGACCAACTAAGCAGCTTAATTTAAAATATATTATAAGTTTATGTCTTACCTATTCTTTGTTGCACAAGAGTATGTATGTTTGCTTCCATGAAGGCGAATCAATGGTATTCAACGTGTTTGAGGGCCATTTGCTTTATAATTTTTGCAAAATCCATAAGGGCTTATAAGTAAAATGTTTAGAATATACAGTAAATTATTTTTTGACTGTTATTTTCTTGTCTATTAAAACTATGTTGAATTTATCTCCATAGATTATTACTACGTGTTGCATATTTTTTTTATAGAATACACCACGATGATTTTTATACCAAACATTACCCATTATCTATAACCGTATTTGTTTGTTATATAAAATAGAATAAAATATAAAAATGAAGCTCATATAATTGCACAAACAATCATTATTGTACTAAAAAAATAAAATTACAGTATTCAAATTTTTACATTCTTAATAAATACTGTTATCTGTATATTTGATAAATGATGGGTAAATTCCAATAAAATCAACTGTTACGTATTTATCTTACTACCCGAAAATTGGGTCCACATTTACTTTTGAAACTATTAAAAGTCTAGATACAATGCAGTATAGACAAAATTAATTTGTGCTGTTTTAGAATCAATTATCTAGTTTTTCAAGATCATTTATAATTTGTAATTGATTCATTGAAAGACCATAGTATCTATTATTTTATGATATAGTTTTTTATTTTTAAGTTTGAAATTCAATAATTTTAATTATATTATTCTCAATTTTGATTTTAGTATGTTATTATTTGAAAATCTATCTCTTCCGTTTTAAAATAAATCGATTACTCAATTTTCTTACTATGTATTTAAAACTAAAATGTTATAATATTTTATTTAGATTTTAAGTAGAACAATACATGTATTGATCATTTAAAATTATGTGTGTATTTTTTTTTGTCTGTAAAAACTAGGCTTTAGTTTTTAAAATTGGGGCAAAAAATGCTTATTCTTTTGTAAATAGAAATTCATAAAAGTTTTTATTTTTTATTTAAGTTTTGGAAATTCAATACAATCGTTATCATAAATAGTTCATACTGAAACCATAAAATCTAATAAATAGGTATTAAAGAAAATTATTTTTTACAGCAATTTTAAATTGAAATTTATTTAAACAATAAATCACGATGTTATTTAATTATTTTGCTATAATTTAAAAATGTTATTTAAATTTTTACATATATTATATTACTATGAATTTTATTATAGGTACTTAATGAAATTTTTAATTCATCTTGAATTATTATCTATTCGGTACTATGAATCTATTTTTATTGTTTTGCGGTATTTAAAGAAAGGTATTATTACATTTTAATTTATTTAAATTAATACAATATGGTATAATAATATATTTATTATAGCGATTAAATATTGATAATATAATAAATGAAATATTTTCAGAAAAAAAAATGTTATAAACCTATATTATATGTTAAAATTAAAATTAAACTACTTTAATAACTATACCAAAAAACGTATCACTCGTAGATTATAGACCAACATAATTTAAAAACGTTTTAAATATACATTGATAAATCATTGAATTCAAATTCAATACACTATACATAATAGTGACCTACCTACTCGACATCTAATGTATAGTTGAACGGTACCTACTTCCTTATTTATTAATTTTTTTTTTTTAATATTAGATTCTAAATATTATAGTTACTACTTAAAAATATATTTTTTGGTAAACATTTTTAATATTTATTTATATAATGCGATTGAATAAGTAGGTACAATAAAATATGTATATTGTTTTCATACTATTGTTATGAGTTATTTTAAATTAAAAAAAAAATGTTTATTTGATATACTTTCGACTTAAAATATATTATATATGATATATATATATATATATATATATATATATATAAAAAATAAATAAAAATAATAGTTAAAATACTGTATATTGTTTTTTTTTTCCAAACACAATATTCAAACGTAACATATTAATTATATATAATAGTGACATACCCGAATGGAAAATAATTAACAATAAAATATATATACAGTATCATTTTATATTAAATTATATAATATCAATGAATCATGTATTCTGTATTACTACTAGTTCAAGCCTTTTTTTATAACACACGTAAATTATATTAACACAATGATAATATCAATATGTGAGTTTCATACAAGTGGGTTAGGTATTCACAATAAACATAGTACTAAAAACGAGTTTGCCAAAACCCAGAATATTTCATCACTAACGTGTATTATTGGATTTAAAAATGCAATATACCCACCCACATGCATTATATAATATTTAACGTACATAAGATGATATGACACACAAACACACATAATAGCGTATATATATATATATATATTATAGTTTATAGGTACACGGAAATTGATTTACATACTGGTATATACAATTTTATAATAATAAATGATAATATTAAGCGATCTTACGATCGCAGACATGCGTGGGATTTCAATTGTGTGGATATGAAAAACCAAAATCACTTCGTCATTCCCGGCGTACGTTTTGATTTTGAGTTCAGGTTTCGTTCGGCAAATGATTAAAATCCGAGTGATATTTACCTTACGATTAGGTATTCTGAAATAATTCGTCCGCTTTTAGGTAGTTATATTCATAACGCTTTTAATTGGCTGATAGTTTTTGAATTTAATTTTGAAAAAAAATAAAATGCGATTATACACATATATGAACTTGGGATTTGAATTTCAGTTGTTCTGTAAAGTAAATGGAAACAGTGAGGTTGTTCGGTATATTATATTCAAAACAAGTTACGTCATCAAAATGAGCTGTTGTTTACTAATATCAATAATATTGGTTATATAAAAAAAAACTACATTTTTTTTTTAGAGATTTTTTCTGACAGATGTCACTGACAATGAAAGATTATTTGTTTGTCTTAGGTCGTTCAATATCGATCGAATGAATCTTCACTTGTATACATTGTCGTATTACTTATAATTTAATAAGGTTATAAAATCATATACATTATACAGAATATATAGAAGTCATGTATGTGGTCCTTGTAATGTGCATGGCTGGGCATAAATAAAAAAATAAAAAGTAAAAGTTAAGTTACTTTTAATTATGCTATAAAACGAGTAACGCTTTTTTTTAAAGAAAGTTCTAACTTATTGAGTTAAAATGTATTCCATGATTTATAGCACTAACCAGTTAATTAAATTGCATATTCAGTTAAATATTTCCTTAAATAAATTTCAAAAATATAAAATGTATAGTTTTATACAAATTACTGTTTATATAAAATAAAAATAAAACAGTCTTTGGTATTATTTACAATTGTTAAATGTATTATAAATATTAAATTGTAAACTTTCAAAATGGTGAATAAAGTATTTATTTTTTTTTGGATTTCAATTAGGATAAATAATATCTGATAAATTTTCATAGTATTGTTCAAGCCGATTAATTTTAAATCTTTTATTAAGAATCCTACCAGATAAAACAGTTTGACGTTTTAAGGGATCTTGATTTTTCGATGTCTTATAAATTAAACCTAAAATAAAAAAGATAAAAACCTCTTTTAATAGGGTCTTTTATTCGTTTTTAATATGCTTCTGCTAATGACACTTATATAATTATTATTATTATTATTATATAATTGTTTTTTGTTTACAATGTCATCAAATGTACTTTTTATGCTTTGCACGGATTGTAAAATACTAAAATACCTACTTGGTAAAAAAAAAAAAAAAACGATTTCTAACTAAGTTCTTTATATTTGTTTGACTTGCTATTTATATAATTAAAACTTAATATAATTTTAACTTAAAATATAATTTACTTTTCTATCAACTAAAAAAGTTAAAAACAAAAAAATAAAAATTGTTAACACTTGCCCAGCCTCAGTAATGTGTATATAAGTAATGCCCGTCATCTAGTCGTCTAACTATATCGTGTAATCACAAAGACCAGCGATCATCCCAACGGTTCAGGTGTATAATGATTTTAATTTTCCATAATTAAATAGATGACGTTTAACGAGCAACGAAATTTTGGGAAAAAAAATACCGATTCACTTGAAATAAATCAAATTACCCGTCACTCATGTTTTGTGTTATCAACTATCGTTGTGATAGCACAACCGAAAACATATTAAACAGTATATTTTATAGCTAAATTTCTTTTCGTTTATTTTCCTCCTATAAATTATTTTCAAACGTATTAAATCCGTTTTATGTTATATATTGGACTGTATTAAAATCTGTCTGTATCGAACATGAAATATTATTATGTTGAACATCCCAGGTCTCATCTCATCATACTATTCGACCAAATTGTCTGCTTTAAACACACACATTGTTGGGGAATCTATGGACTAGGACATAGACAAACGCTGTCAACGCTCAGATTTGATGTACGTTTACGGTGGTCGTAGTGGTAGTGGTCGAGTGTTCCCACATCATGCCGCTGTTGGTAGGCGTCTTTAAGGATAGCTCCCTGTCCTCAGACGTGTAGTTGTCGCGGTTACCAAATCCGCCGCCGCTGTTGGCCGTCGTTCCGCGCTGGCGGTCCACGCGGTCACCGTTCCGGTGATGGTGATGATGGTGGTGATGGTGGTGGTGATGGTGGCGTCCTCGGTGAGACCGCCTGAAGTGGTCGGTGGACGACATCGACATGGAACCGCCCGTGCCGGTGTTCAACTGTCTGCACTCGAACGCCGTGGCCCCGTTGCACGTGGCCTCGCTGTCGTCCATCGCCCCGTGGCCACCGCCGCCGCAGACGATGCCGCCCACTGGGCCTCCCCGGCCGTCGGTGGGGAAGTGCCAGCCGCACATCCACACGCCCCTCGGGAAGAACAACTTGAAGAACAGCCGCTTGAACTTCTCGCCGAATATCACGTAGATGACGAAGTTGACGGACGAGTTGATCGTCACCAGCAGGTTGCTGACTTTGACCAGGTGATCGACGGTGATGCCGTAGAACGCCTCCACCACGTTCGATATGAGCGCCCACACGTTGCACAACAGAAAAACGACCACCACGCACAGCAGCATGGTGGCGAGCCCAATCTCCTTCTTCTGTAGCCGCGACAGCCGCTGCCGCTCTCGGTTTGCTCTCCTCACCTGCAACACCCGCGGCGTTCACAACACCGCCGCCGGTCAATAAGTTATTATTCACGATTATATCGACACTCTTTGGTCAGTGGTTCACCTAACTGCGGTCGCGGCGGTGGTTACCTATATGATGTGGTAAGTGAAGTCGATGTATGTGAAGGGAGATTTTTCAAAAAAAAAAAAAAAAGAAGTATGAGTATATGCGTTCTAAGCCAAAAGTTATTTTTATACCAGTAAGGTTCATGTGTGGCCAGTTTAAATTAATTTCATTCCCAGGGGTGCACCGCAAAAAGGTGAACTGGATTAAACCCTAAACATTTGCTTATTTAATTCCTATTTCATAAATTTCACATTTGGTTTTGATTAATTATTAAATATGAAATATTTACGAAATAAATTCTAAGTGTTTTTCACTTTTTGATTTTTCACTTGACAAGTATACCTCGTTTTAGATTCTGATTCGCTTGTTTAAATTTGTTTAGATGTTTGATAAAACTATTGAAAATTGGTGGCATTCAGCTTTCTTATCAAACATTTGCATCTACCATGAGTATATTTCTATCTAAACGACAACAATAATATGATACCTATCAGGTGCAAGATAATATAAAAAAAAAAAAAACAGAAATGTATCATAAGTGCGCGCTTATTTAAATAATAGGTAATAACTTAAAAAATTTCAATCGATTAATTTCATATTATATTAAAATATATTTTTTAAAAGCAACTTCACGTGTAAATATTAAAAAAAAAAAACAAATGTATTTAATTTTCTTCAACAACCAATATTAACTCTTTGGGGTTAATACAGTAATGTACTGTGGAAGATAATTCCAATGAAGTAAAACGTATTATTAAGGCTTTTGACCAAAACGAAGCGAAGTGTATTGAAAACGCTTATAATTTATTTCATAGTTAAGAGTTGAATAATAAGTTCACCGTTATCACAAAACACTTGTAGTGTTTAATTAAAATTACAACAAAACTAAGGAAATTCGAATTTTACTTGCCTATTGATTATAGACAATTTTACAAATAAATTATAAAAAGGTGAAACAGAAAAATTTTGCTAGATTCAAACTTTCAAATGTTCTATCGAAAAATCATGGATATTATACATAGAAAAAAATCGATTGTATAATAAACGGTGAGATAAAAGAATAAGACGAAGGTGAGAAACTATTAGTTGAAGATTTTTTTATATTTTAAATATGCATTAACTGTACTTTAGGATGTTGAATGAAATTTGTATAGTTAGAAAAGTATGTGTTTAGAGATAATTGTAGAAGTTTCGATTCGAAAACTTAAAATTGATTTTTATTTCTTTGTGCTGGTACTCGTCATATAATTATAGTTGAATATAAATAGTATTAGTTTATAGTAATAGTATTTTAATATTAATTTAAACAAAATGTCATAAAAATAATGTAATTTTGAATTTTTTTTTTTTTGATAAACTTGTTACATGTTCATACATATAATTAAATTATCTGATATTTTTACTCAAAACCGTATGCTTTGCTATTACTAATTAAAAAAAAAATAAAAATATGCTTATATGGATAATACTTTATATACTTTTATTGCACATAAATCCAGGTATTATTAATAAGTATAATAACTAAATTACCAGTTTATTCGTTAATAAAAAGTATGTGATAAAGGCTATAGGTTATTTACTTGATATTTTATAAGTGGTAATAATAATTCACTATTCCACAACATTAAATAATCACACATAATTTTTTTTTACGTTTTTTTAATACTAAGGTATTTTTATATTGATTTTTTCACGATTTTTTCTAAACTAAATATATTATATAATATAAGCCACTATTTTGATATACTCATATTTATATAGATATTAGATAAACATATCTATACAATATAATATATGATACATATCTATATAATATTATGGTGACGTATCACGGCATGTTATAATATCAATACAATTAATATGTTTATAGAATTTATCCAAAATTAACCAATATCGTATTTTTGTTATTTTGTTTCGAGTATCACCACAACCACTATATTTTAAATAATAATAATAATAAAAAAACTAAGTGACATAGTAATATTATGTTTAGTAAAATAATGTATACCTACTCCTACAAAATATACAGTGCCCATAACATAAAAATAAAACGATTGATTCTAAATTTAAAGCTACATTTAAAATGGGTTTTTTATGTAGTGGAAAACTTGTTAATCTGTTAAGTGTAGAAATCAATGAATGTTGAGGATAAAACGTTTTAGCTTATATGAACATACGGACATTTTACGAGTTTACGAATCATTTCAATTCTATACATTCGCACATTCGCACTAATAATAATAATTAAATGTTCACGCAAATCACATAACCACACGAATACAGCACACATTTAATTGATACGTATACATACGAAATATTTTGTTTCGACGCTATTAATACTGCTGTCATGTATACGTAACAATAATATGTAATAATTAAAATGTACAACATTTAAGTAGAAAGCGACATTTTATTCGTACTCAATACAAAATAGTATGTACCGATACTTCAAGTGCATTCAATTATATATGTAAAATATATTTAATTGAAATTAAATTAATCTCAGAATAATAAATAATACTCCTCTTTGTATCGCGTTCGATAGGTTTTGTTTAAAGATGGCTTGTGCAGATTCTTTATGATTTTTTATCGTGGTAAATTAATTTTACTGTATAAATAAAATATATATTTGTTTATTTGCCTATACAACTGAATATTATTCTATTACGTACAATCAGACATCGGACGTGGTCATGTTGTTATATTTCAACTACGCTCGTTTTAGCGATGGTCGTTAGGTTTATATTAAAATGTTGCTGTAGTACAACTAAGAAAACAATTTACATTGAACTAAAGCTCGTTTTTTGATAAAAATCTTTATATATTACACTGAATTCATGAAATCAGCAACGGCGTTGCCGAAAACGTGAAATTCTGACAACTTGGCTACCAAATTCACGAATTCAGAAAATTTTGATTGCTGATTTCACGAATCAGCAGACTTTTTCTTGCTGATTGCATGAATTCGGTAACACATTATTATGACATAATTACGAAAAGTGGTAACTATATAACCAATAACGATTGTATGCGTGCACATTGGCATTACAACACCATTATCTTTAACACAATGTTTTTAATTTGTATTTATGTCACTGTCACTAAAATCATCTTCTGATCATATTTCCTCATCTAAAGCATCGATTAGAAATTCTGAGCACACGGCTTGAGCGGAACGGTTTGGCTGCTAAAAATTACTTACTGTTCTCTAACGACTGCAGACGTTCAGCCAAATGAATGTTCTTTACAGGAACTTGTTCGAATCAAAAAAAAATGCAGATGTAAAAAAAATGACATGTTGTGTAATTTGGCGTGCCGAGTAGTTTCCAAAATTTATAGGTACAAATATATAAAACCTAAAACACTAATTATAATTTTATAACTTTCGATTTATTTTTTTACTCTTTTATGTTGCACATAGTTTATTATTACAATTAAATTTTATTATATTTCCAAAGTTTTATGTAAGATCATCAGTATAACATATTATTCATTTATATGAATTATATTTTATATATTTTTTAAGAAGGGTTTTACCAATTTCACACAATTGACAGTGTTGAATACTTAAAGCTGCCGATTTCACGTTTTTAACAACAGCGTTGCTGATTTCACGAAATCGACAATTTTTCAGCCGATTTCATGTAATTGGTAATTTCATAAATTTATCATGATATACATTTTTAAATATTGATTTTTTGAAATAGATTTTTTTATACTTTTTATTGATTAAGTTTCTTATAAAATAAAGCAATCAACAAGTTTTATTAATAAAATATCAAGAAGACAATATATATGCGATAAATCTACTACATAATACTACTTAATAATTCTTTATTAATCTTATTGATTCGAAATTTGAATAGCGAAAATAAAACACGTAGGTATCTTGAAGTATGATTTTAATTTAAATGGGGGGTTACAATAATTTTGATTGTTTGTTATGTATTATATTATACGTTTCAGCTTAAATTAGGTGTTAAGATAAAAAGATGGTAGATAATATAATAATTTAATACAATTATCATACATTTTCTCACCCGTGTTATTCCGTAGATATATGAGTCAAAAACCGATGATTTAATTTTTTAAATACAAGCAGGCTCTGTTGGTTGTAGGTTTATGTTTTAAAGAGATCATAATCAAAAGATGCTAACTTGATTTTTTGACTATTTGTTTTCTATTTACATATTAGGCTTTATTATTAATGTTCAATTGTTTATACTCAAAAAATTTTCCTAAGAATATTGTTTAAAAAGCTATCTTTATTGAGAACTATTTAGTTCTAAACCAGCAAAATTTACAATTTTTATTTGTGTGCTAATGTTCTAGATAGAATTTTTCAATTCTAAGTCTTAATTTACAATATATTATATATTTATTGAAACATTTTACAATAAAAAAATTAAAAGGTATTCAAATGACTGAAAAGAAGAGTCACCCATTAATGACACTCCATGGAAAATGATTTTAGAGAGAGAGAAAGAGAGTAAATACCTATACTAGTTTCTTTTAGGGAACCTGAGTGGGTTACTTTGAATTTGTTTTAATGTAGGATGATTAATAATACAATTTGTGTAAAAATTGAAAGTTTTTTTGTGGGTGTGAGAAGCAAATTTATTTAAGGTTGAATCGCAAATATTTTTATGTTGTGAGTCGTTTGTGGTGTATCGATAAGCTCCTAATAATAAGCGTAGGCATGCATCCTGAAATGCTTGTATTTTTTTAATGACTGAAAATGTATGGTTCAAAATTAAATATTATAGTACCACATAAACCTTAGAAGAGCTGTGTAGATTTTCCGTTTAGATTATAATGGAAATTCAAAACGGAGTATAGTTCTAAAAAGCTGAAGTTTCGAATTGAGTGCTCCGCTCTTATTTTTTAAGCGGGGACTGAAAGTATGAAGTTTATCAAGATTAAACCCAGATATTTAGTTTCTGTATAACATGTCATTTTTTCTATTATAAATAAAGGTAGGGGAGTTTTAAAGAGCATAGGGTGAAAGTAATTCGAGAGGATTTTGATGGGTTGACTTAGATTTTAAAGTTGTGAACCAGGTATTCAGCACTAGTAGATCGTTTCGATGTTTAGAGTTGCTTGGAGAGGATTTTAGTCGATCGTAAGAATAACAATGTCAACCGCATATATACTTAGTAAAGTATTTTCATCAGGATAGTAGTAAAGGCATTGAATAGGAAAGCGACCATATCACTGTCTTGCAACTTTCGCAGTTGCTATTTGAGATATTTTTTGTGACATATGTTCTTTGGTTTAGATAGGATTTTATTAGTAGGTAATACGGAATGAGTAAAATAATTTAAGTTTAAATAGTAAGCCAGGATTTCAAACTTGATTGAAATATTGTACATTACTGAGATAAATACTAATTTAAAATCGTTTGCTCTTTAATACGTCTTAACTTAAGGATTAAAAATTAATAGATTTTATCTACATGATAAAATAAATTAACGATAACCAAAAAGTATTATATAATTTACCTTAATGATATTATGGTGTTCATTTTAACATCATGTTACATAATTTTTTTGATAAATTAAATTTTTGTTTTTTAAAAATATTCGTTTGATTAAGAAAATAAAGTTTTAAAAATAAATATAATATAAAAAGAATACTCATAACTGAAAATGTCTTGTTACTTAACTATCTTGCTGCAAATTTTAATAAAAATTATTAAGAATAGATTTTATTACAATCTTCAGTTTTGCTGAGAACGAGTTCAAATTATAGGACCTAACGCTATACTGTTTTATTAGTTTTTATACTTAATAATTATTAAAAATAGTCAATTTTGTATGAAGATAATTAAATAATAATTTAATATTTAAGCTTACTTCCATTATCAATTTTATTTATTGAGATGACACTTTATGTTTGATTATTGGTGATTTATTTTACACGAACATTTTTCCATGTCCATAAAGTATTCTTAAAAATTATTCATGAATTAAAGGTTTTTTTTTTCTCAAATGTAATTCATATTAACAGATATCCTACGGTTTTATATTTATATCAGTATGTTACAGAGAAAGCAACCTAGTAAGAAACTTATATTATTTAGATAAGACGTGTAAATTTTGTTTCACGTCACCAACATTGTTAACCACTTCAAAGTAACTGGCGTCTTAGAATTATTTAATATTAATTAATATCAATTGGAAATATTATTATTATAACTTACATAATTTCTAAATCATTATAACACGTAAGAGCCACATAAACTATGCTATGTTTGTTCTTGTTGCAGAAAAAAACAGAAATTTGATTATTTACTAAACTATTATCGGTATAACAAACACAACAATGCAATATCCCTCCTTTGTCAGCACTAAATACATCTATTGTGTGCTATAATTTACACTTGGGAACGAATTATTTCAACTTGCTTTGATAACTTAAAGATATCGTAGTAGGTAACTGTTGAGTACAAAATTGGGTAGCACGTGAGTAATCCGATCAAGAGTTTAAGCAAACTCGGCGCTAATAATGTACTGTTTAATGCTCAAAAATCGATATAATAGTTATAATCTCTATGACTATCGTAACCTCGATCATTATAATTTAATTATATAATATATTACACGGGGCACTGTTATATACGGTTGGACTGATGTTATAAAAACGGGTTTTATTAAGAGAAAATAGGCGAATTTATAGTGATTGTGGTTTTTATGTGGTCCACTGTGCAATAATTTAAACACATATGTTTTTTTTCTACGAAAAAACGCTTTGTATTAGTTATTTTATATTAATGCTATACGTTTGTTGGACCTAAAGATAGATTAATTACATTAAATTTAATCCTTTGGTAACTTATTTTCTAAATCAACTATACCTATACTTATCTCATAAAATAACTGTAAACAAATAGCGTTTAACCTGTCAATTAGAAAAATTAAAATGCTAAAAAAAAAAAAAAAATGATGATGCTATAATAATGTCATACACACGGTCAATGACTTATTTGTATGCAGCTCTAGTCCATTGAAAAATTAATTCAAATGTGGGCCAAATTAAAAAAAAAATCATACATTGAAGTTATATTTATATTTTCTATACGTTTCGCATTTTGTTCGAACTATTTTCTCAAAATTTAAAAACTCAGCACATTAATATCATTATACTATGTTATGAGTATTGTTTATTATTAGCACTTATCAAAATTATATTTAAATTTGCAAGAAAACATACAAATTACATGGTTAATATGAATGACCATATTAAAGCATTAAAATATAAATTATTTCTATGGGAAAACATTTAATGAAGACCTGATGAAATTTTAATTTTGTTAGGCATATGCAATTAATAAAATCGAATTTATTTTCTATAAAAAAATTCAATTTTTGAAGACAAAATTAAAAAATAGATTTCAAGATTTTAAATTATTAGAAAATGATTGTTCTTTATTTTCATTGCTTTTTTTTTCACATGACGTATCAAAGTTTCAGCACAAATGCAAATGGAATTGATTGAAATTCAAAATGATTTAAATATAAGAATCAAATTTATTGAGATTGGTTTATCCCGCTTTTATAAGTAAGGACTAGCAACATTTTTAGAAATTCAGAAATCCATTTGTACATAATGTCAATATTTGATAATACTTATCAGTATGAGCAATGATTCTTATTAATGAAAGTAAATAATTCTCCAATTAGTTACAGATTGAGATTCACTCAACATGAAAGTTGCATTATAAATTAACATTTCTTCCGAAATAAAAAAGTTGAAAGCAGAAAATCATGTCTGATTACTAGGAAGGAAAATAAATACAAATTGTTTATTTTTATTTTTTAATTATTCACGGAAATTTTATATTAGTATAATAATAAAATATAAAAATACTTTATTATTTGTATTAAATAATAAAAACAGTTTTTTTTCGGCCCACATAATTTTTTATAGTCATGTTTTGGTTCAACTAATACTTTTAGTTTGACATAGCCAACATATAGCGTAGGTATGTTACAGTCTATCGAATCTCAGTGTTATGAATTCCCGCATAACACTACAATTTAGAATTATTATAATAATTAATAAACCTACAGTTCTAGCACAAAATGATGGTGTAACCGTATTATAAAATTCTATTAGCATACTATACATATATATAATACATGATTGTTTCTGAATTAAAAATGTGACGTAATGAATCTTCATAAATGTCTTCTATATTGTGTACAAACAATAAACAAAATAGGAAGTAAATGATATTAAAGTACATTGACAGATATACTACAAAAGTATACCGGTAAAATAAAATACAAAATAAAAATTTGCGCCTCACAGAGAAAAATAAATATCGAAATATTGCTGGCAAGTGTTTTCCTTCGTCCGTCAATTTTGTTCTAAACAGCAATATATCTGTCACCTAATGTTTACAAGACGCAATGTGACAAAACGTTTCGTTATCTGCGTGCGCCTGTTCATAAGAATTTACTATAAGCTTTCCGTTCGACGGAAACCGCGATGTGACGTGACGGAACGTAACGCAACGGATCTGGTGTGCGAGCTCCTTTACTCGGTAATCACGCAAGTCACTTGCAAAATATTATTATACAATATTATATTATAATAGTAGTGGATACCATACGTGTGTGTATATTTCAGCATCATGTATTAGCTATATGATTTAAGTACATTTAGAAAACATTTACTCATGTGCCAAGTGCAGCTTATTTTATAATATATACACATTTACAGTTAACAATATTTTATAAGTCAGTTCTTTAAGAACACCGATTCGACGATGAACAATAAATCATTTAAAATATAATACTATAATACTATACACTTAAAAATTTTAAATACGATTTAGATACGAGATTATAACTGCAAAAGGACTGTTTCAACAAATTATTCAGATCATAGAAATGAACACGTTAAATGACATGTCAAATGCGCATTATGACTAAATCCTATTAAAATATGTCTCTAGGCCGTTAGAATTTAAATTTGATTTCTATTGAACCGTTGGAGGATCATAAACACATCAATTCCGTTAATTAATCAATTTAAAAAAAAAAAAAAAAAAAAATAAAAAAAATATTGTAATATATTTATTACATATTGTTAGTAAGGTTTAGTTATTTAAAACTAATAATATTTTATATACTGTTATCGATTATTCAATATATTATACAAATAATTAACTTATTGAGTTATATCATATTGTAATGTGTTATAACTGTATGGTCCATATTTTAATAGTAATGTTTTAATGTAAAAACAAAGTCAATTGATACAATATTTAGTAATTTTTATGTTATTGATTTATTTTATTAAGTATATGGATCTACACATTTCATTAAAGGTTTGACGGTTTTCACGAAACTTAAGTCATTAAGTGTAGAATCGTTAAATATATTTATCCATTACGGTTGCACAAAATAGTGTGGTGTACATCATTATTTCAGCTACCACAATTTATTTGTTTGAATGGACACCGTTTCAACCATACATAAAGTGTGATGGTGAAAAACTAATTGTCCAAAATAATTTACCAGACTATAAGAATACGGTTTAAATTTAGGTATAATAAATAGCAAGTAGCGTTTGTATTTGCTTGACATGATACAGTTGCCTTTTAACTCTGACTCCACAGCGTTAAGTTGTATTTTATTATGATCTTGTATTATGACTAGTATTTTTTTTTTTATTTTTTTTTTCTATAAAAGTCTTTAAAAATAACATAATACTATTACCCGTATTAGTTAGATAAAATTAAATAAATCTTAAAAAAGGTTTTTACATTTTGGGATTCTTTTTTTTGTATAGGTATACATATTATATGCATATTTAACCAATTTAAAATTTTGTATAACTATGTCTATGTATTATTAATATTTTTTTTATTAAAGGAAAGAATAATTTATGAGGGAACTTTTAATCGATTTTCAAGTATTTATGTTTACAATAACAACTTTATAATACATAAATCGAAAATAAACTAAAAAAAAAAGGTTAACAATTTTAGCTTCTATAAAAACATATAAATATTAAAAATATTTTTAAAGTTATTTCATATTTAGTAAATACTAGTATAGGTTTAAATATTTGGTAAACATTTCAAGCCTTTTATAATATTAATTTATGTATCACAGAAAAATAAAAATGGATTTTATCAAAAATTAGCAAATATTTAAATATTTTATTTTTCTTAATTATTGTTATTTTTGAGTTTATTTTGAAAATAAATTTGTAATTTGGCTCCTATATATAGTCACTCGGATTAAATTTTCTACCAAACAAAACATAAAAATTTAAAAACTCATATATATATATATATACAATTATTTTTAAATTATACATTTGAATTAAAATTATATTAATTAGGTTTACGATACGTAATACACGATCGTATATTATAAAAATATTATTTTTATATAACTTACGTTGTGTTATTATTTTATTTTTTTTATATTTATGATAAAATATTCTTAGAAATAGAAGTTGCTATACTTTCTCCGTTAAAAACTGTTTTTCACGTTTAATGATTAATCATTGAATCCAAATTCTACACATTCATGCAATGTCTAATTTAATGATGAGGTACATACAAAAACTTTTAATAGCGGTGCTGTATACTCCTAGTTCCTAGGTATTTATTTATTAATTAACTACGTGTAACTGTATACATTTGTGTTTTAGTCATTTTGATAAATAAAGTAAATATAACTTATTTTTCATTGTTTTTCAAATATTCAAAATATATTTTTATTAACTAAATTTATTGAAATTATCTTCTTTAGTTGTATTTTTACAGTAAAATAAAAATATGTATAACTTTGTACTGTTATAACTTATAAATCATAGATATATAGGTACATAGGTACATATATATTTTTTGAATTAGGACTTTATTGGGTATGTACAGAGTTATTCAAAATAATTCATCTTTACTGCGTTAATTTTTAGCTCTTTTTTGACTCAATGATAATAATACATGTATAGTACCATTAACATATCTCCAAAGTACATAGTCTCATGACGTAAGATCAGGTAACGGAAAAAGTTAGGTGTAAAGCATCGGATAATTCATTTTGAATAACTCTGTATTGTATGGTTACAACAAAATTAGAAAATTGACAAAAATGCTTTAAAATCAAGTGAAAAATAATGTTTCTTTTAAAGCATGAAAACATAGTTTTTAAAATTGAAATGAGGATTACGTCAGTTCTTTATAGTACTCTAAAAAAAGCTTTGCCTTAATATTTTCATTTTTTTATAATCTGGAAAATGGATTTGACTTAATAAGATTTTAACTGAATATGAAAGTGGCAAAATACAAAGTTATAATATAATAATGTATGTATTGTTTTCAGCTAATGATGAAAATATCGATTGAATCATGATGGTTAAGGTGTGCATTTATTATTCTATAATAGTATTTTTGGTTTGGATTGGATTCTGTTCGTTAAATGTTTACTCGAGAATTTCATAATATTGTAAAGTTAAATATAACATGAAAGGAGATGATTTTTTTTTCAATTATTTTTAATTCATAATAGATCAGAATTGTCATGTATACAATTATTTTGTAAATCTATAATTGTGTGGAAAAATAAACCATAATTTTTACATTTATAATTTATTTAACACGGTTTTAGTATGCATTGAGCATTATTAGTAAAATTAATAAATAATGTAAGTAATAAATTAAAAAAGATTTAATTTGATAACTTTGGCGACATTATCTTTATATATATGAAATAAAAATAAAATAATAATAATAATAATAATAATAATAATAATATAATGTTATTAATTTATTAATTAATTCATTTTATTTTCTATACATATTATAATTTTACAAGATTTTGTCTTATATAGTTTTCTCTATAAAATCATTAAAGCTTAAAAAAATGTAATTAAAAAATGTCCACCTTATTCGTAAGTTTCAGTTAGTTGAAAAAATATTTACATATTATAATATAACGTTAAGTTTATTAGAATAATAAAATTATAATATGATCCATCTATATCTCTAGCATATATTTGCTAAATCATACTTATAATATATAATATACTTTGATCCGATATTCGGTATTTATACTTATTAATTAGAAATGTTTTAGATTTATTAAAAACATGTTTTATAACATGATATAATTTAAATTTTAAATTAATTAGTTAGACATATTTAAAGTTAAGATGAGCGGAGTAGTAGACTAATATATTTTCAAGCAGTCCTGCGTTATTCAATTTATTAAAACTTTTAGGTATACACCTGATTGACTAATCGTTCAAAATGTTATGTTTCAAAATACTTTGTAAAATTATTTTTATTCAAAGCCTGAAATTATAAGTGTATGTTGTCAATCATAAAAATAAAAATTTAAAAAAATGATTAAAATAAACAATAATTAAAATTAATTTTTAGAAACAATGGGTGTAGATTCTTAAATGGATTGCCTGCGTATAATAATTTCTTCATAACATGGTATAAGTTGTTTTTATGATAAGTAAATCATATATTATAATATATTACAATATGTTCAATGTTCATATATTAATATTTATTCATGTAATATTTACACTCGATGCTTAAACTGTCTGAGAAAAAATTTAATTAAGATCTATCATAGGTTTTCGTTTGCCTTTGATACATACAAATTATGGTAATATAGTTTATGAATGTCTAGTTGAAAATGTGATCGACTAACATAAAGTACATTTTATTATAATATTTTATTTTATAAACAATTCTTTGTACTATACTCGATGATGTTGATTGTAGGAAATGAGTAGTTGTTATTATTTTCGGAAATGTATCAGAAATTGAATCAATATTTTATGTTAAGCCACAACGATTGATCTGTTTAAATTACTAGAGCAATAATTGTAAAAGGAATAAAATGTATATAAATAAATTATTTTATTCAAAATCGATAAAAAAATAAATAAAATATAGTTACTGTCCTTAAATTAAATAAAGGACATTACGGATTTCACTAGGTGATGGGAAATGGCAAACACATTATTATTCGGCCTGAAATCATAATAATTTTCTATATTTTCATATTTTATATTATTTTAATACCCATACTTGTATGTTAGACTATGCTATTAAACATAAATATCAAATTTTTTTTTTATTAATACACAATTTATTATTTATGAATATTCATCTTATTAAGAATTTTGAAAAAATTCGATTGTATTGATTATAACATTATATTAATAGCAAATTTTAATTTAAATATATATATATAAGAATAAATGCTTGAAAATTACTAGAAATTGAATGTTTTGGTACAGTGGTATCGAGAATTTCAGCTTAATCGGGTACCTTAGTTATTGCTTATAACGATAAAAATAATATTATTTAATTAAATTAAAATTATAGATAGTAAGTATTTTTATGTATGTATATTGGTACTTTGTAGATGGATATTCCTCGATTAATAAGGTGGTTGTATATATGTATATGATGTGGAAATTTGACTATTCAAAAGGCCGTCAAATATAGGATAAAAAACGATGTAAGAATGAAACGATTTTTTTTATACATTTGTCTTTATGTTTTCATTTTATTCAAATGCATGTATCCAAAATATATTTTTATAGTTTATATAAATTTAGTTTATTTTTTTTTTCAATGATAAAAGGGTATTACTATATTCGTTTATCCGTAAACGATTATTGTCAAAATTTGAAGCCGAGTTACCTACGTGTCATTCATTTTAAAATAAACACAAAAACCATAAAAACATTAAATCATAAAAGGTACTTATAATATCAAGTAAATCCAATAGTCCAATAAAATGTTAATTAAAATTAATCAGGGCCTTATGATAATATGAAATTATGCCAATTATATTTAAAAAAAGATGTCTTTGAGCGAAATAAGAAAAACACATCGTTATAATTAAACCATACAAAAATCTGCATATTATAGAAACTGCTCGAAGATTAATAAAAAAATTCTAATAACATAAAAAAAAAAAACAGAAACATTATGTACATACATATAATACATTTAAGAAAACAGACCAAATAAATAAAAAAAACATTTATCATTAAAAATAATTAAATATTTTTTTACCAAACGTTCATTTCAACATTTCGATTTGAACGAATTGCTTATAGAGTATTTAATTTTAGTAAGTAAATTAAAAAAAAAAAATCTCTGAAACCCAATAAAAAAATATCCATTTTTATTTTACGTGTATTAACTATCTGCTTTAAAAATAGATAAAATATAAACCTAAAAGTGCATCAACTAATTATATCAGCCATTAAATAGGCCACGTAGAAAATTATAATTTTAGACCATTTATGTTGTTATTATATATAATATATATTATTCCAGAGCTAGAATTGAGTAATATTTAAATTATTTTAGTTTCATTTAAATTCTAAAAAAAATATATTGAATTGCTTAAAATTTAAAATTAAATGATTATACTACTGTTATCTATGTTTAATAAACATTACATATAGTTAAATAGTTTTCTAAAAACAACATATTGTTACTGTAATTTTTTTTTTGTTTTTTTTTTTTTTTAGTTAATTTAAAATGTTATTATACAAAAATGATTGATATTTTGTTTTCCATATTAGCACAAATACATTTTATATTTTTGTTCAGTGTAGTTTACAATAATTTTGTATCAAAAGATTTTTATTCAATAAAAACTTTGTAGATAAAACTTATTTGAATAAAAGTGAAGTATTAAAGTATATAATATTTATGTATATAAAAAAAAATTAATTGAATATGTATTTTTCTAAGTACATCGAAAAACATTTTATTAAATTAATTGTTGTTCATGATTATTAATACTATTCTTAAATAGATTTTCATGAATATGGATGAATAATTTTCATGAAAAAGATAAGAAAATCATTTACACTGGAATCGAATGTTTTAATCATCGATGATATGTGTATTGCGATATTAAAAATATACAATTTATATTTTATAGCAATAATTGATCGCATTAAAAAAATGATTCGAGTACCTAAGCTATTTTAAAACAATTGTTTCAATAGTTCTTAATAGTTGCGTACATATATTTATATTTATTTTTACAGAAAATGAGAGGTCTTATTTGTAATTTATGTAGCGAGTATAATCCATCTTTAAGCATTGCACAGAATCTAAAGATTAATATCTACAATAATTTATTAAATACCAATTAAATTGATTTCAATAATAATTGTCTTGTCATATATTACATTACTTTAAATATTCATTAACGTAAGATAAAATGTTTTAATATACATTAAATACGTATCGTAAGATTCCTAACTAAAAAGTCTTGATTAGATTTAAATGAGTGATAAAATACACTTCAACAATTTTGAAATTTTTATTTGAGTTCCAAAAACATTGATCTAAAACAATAATTGTTTTGGGAAAACATTAGCTAATGATTTATTAAATGTATAGTATGTATTGTAATAGATAACAAACAGTATAACATGTTTACGCATGATCAAGTCAAATGGTAAAACAATTTTCGGCGAGTGTCAAACATCATTAATGTGCGTTTCTAGAACACTTTGTACCTTAAAGTTATTCAATTACATCCGAGCAAAATCCGAGCAAAATAGCTAAACTTTCAGGATGAAATCTCAAATGAAAACTCCCTAAATAGCTTAATGGTAACGTACCCTTAGCAAATGTTATCATTTAACTTAAACATCTAAGTACTAAAATGAATTGGCTAAGAAATCCATATCATCTAAATGGCTATAAAAATGAAAAGAAGTCGTTGCAACCAAAATGAGGTACTCATTATTTTAATTGTATTTAAAATTAAAACTTAAAGCATATACATTTAAATAATCAAGTTTTAGAATAGAAAACTTTTTAAAATCCAAACTCAAATTAAATATTACAATATAATCTAACATTAAATATAAATTAAATATTAGTAATATTAAAATGTAAGACATAACAATACGATACATCAGAAAATATTGGTATTATTTAAAAAAAAAAAAAATAAATATTTATTTATATCATTTTTAAATGAAAGTAATTTTATTAAAAACAATAGTATCTGCCAAAGATATACAAAATCCCAATATTAATTATTTTTACAAGCATGATGTCAAATACATGTTTGACATTATGAAAATACATGTTCGAAAACAATTTTTATTGTTGATATTATTATTTACATACCGTATAAAATATAAATAATAGATATATTTAACTCCCTATTTGCTCCACTTGTCAAATTCATTCGATCATTTTGTCTAAAATTATTATCTACAAGAAATATTTATTAAATATTCCTGTAGTTATAAATAAGAACATATAATATTTAGTACTTTAGTAGATAATAAATATGATTAAAAATTAAATCCAATGAAATATACAAAGAAACTGAGCATAATATTTTCTTTGTTAACTACAGTAATATTATGTACTTATTATTTGATATATAGTGTGATATATTATTACACTCATAGTGGGTGTTTCCTTTCGAATATATTAAGGCGTTTTATTACTACCCTGTATCATATATATAATTTCACCGACTTTAAACTTACTATATTTCAAAAGGATTTTGATATATATATTTTTTTTATATTTCGAAGGCATTTGATAAATAACAGAGACTTATTATAATTCCTTTTAAGATATTCAATATTTTGTTTTAATTATTGAATATATTTTATACAAAAGCATATTCATGGATATGCCACAATTTTTTATTTCACACTATTTTTAGAAGGTTTATATTTTATCTTGGTTTCGTGGTTTTTAATTTAAAAAGACTTAAATTACCACTTTTTTGCCCATTACACATTTCAAAACTTAAGTAAGTTATTTTGAATAGTATAACATAAATCACAAACATTTTTCTGCAAAACTTTACTTAAACCGTAGAATGCTCTAAACTGTAATTAGGTTATAGTAAATTTTATATTATTTACACTATCCGGTAGTTTAAATTTCTTGTGTTAGAAAACTAAAAATAAAAATAAAAATAATAGTGATTGAAAATTCTTCGTTTGTGTTTTTGATAATAATTTATTCTGTTATGATTATCAACTTGATAAAAATGTATTAAAATAATGGAATTCAATAAGGAAAATTGACTTTTAAATTTAAAAATCTAGTCACGTAAAGATAATTAACATAAACTATTAATAAATAGAATTGTGTGCGTTTACAATAAGTAATATGCTATTCAATATTTTATTAACTTCACATACACCGATTTGATCGTTAATATTATAGAACTGCTTGATATTAAAATTTAGAAAGCGCTAAAAAAAATATAATATTATAGTTTTTGTCATCGATTAAAGTTCTATTGAATAATGTATACATTTTCACCAATGGGTATTAAACATATTTCAATCTACTTGTTGAAAGCGGAAATTTATTTTAATTTTACTTAACAATAAATTTTATTACGATATTTTCAAATACATGCGTCATACTATAATCTTGATTTAATGCGACCAAAAGCCACGCACCCATACACAGATGACGTAAAATCACACAAGAGTGCTTAACCCATTGGAGAGTAACTTGTCACAGCCATACGCAGTGAATCACATGATTCATGGCCCGTAACCTCATCCATTGACCAACTTTAATAATATTAATACAACTTAGTGCAAAATGTTTATAATAGTATTGTACTCACTTAACTGAAAAAACCTAATCTAAAGTGAACGCTATAATTTTTTGTTTTTTAATTGTATCAGTTGGTTGAGAACAATTCTGCGAGGACCAATTTATTTTATTCAACCTTTTTCAGTTGAAGTCAACGGTAGTTATTTTTTGGTGATTGAAACAATTACATTACGACAAATACTCATCTGGCTATGATTTATTTTCTAAATTTAAAATAAAAACAAATAATTTATTATTTTATTATTTTTTAATTTTTTTAAATCTTATGTATAAATCCATTGATATTCGTAGTTTATATATTTAATAAGTAAAAAACTCCACACCGAAATAACCTATTTCCGACATTACTCACGCTGAAGTATCTTCGCGCCAAAATATCACATTCTCTGCATAGAGTATAAATGCATAGGTACATATATTAATCTGTTGTTATTATTGGCAAGTCTCGCTTTAAATAATTTGAATTTGAAAGACTTGTCGCTGAAGAGATATCTATTATAATATAATATGTAGTGAAAAAAACGTGTGAATCATTAGTGTACAAATTTAAAGTGAGTTATAGACTATGGTTTTTAGAGTGATTTGATTTGTTTTGTTTTATTGAACCTATCTATATTTAGTTATAGTTATCTGTTATCGTATCAAGTAATATGTATATACTCTGTTTAGTAATGCACTTATATACTTATAGCTGCAAATATCAACCACGAAAAGTATTTATTTTCGGACTATCATTTATTTTACATTAGTATATGACGTGAGTATAATAGTTTTAAGTTATAAGTGAACCAAAACATTTCGATGACGGTGGTTTTTTTTTTACTTATCTTAAAAATAAAAGAAATAAAAATGTCATTTATACTTTTTTAACTCAATCAATAGATTTATTTGCTTATATTGAAATAAAATTAATAAATATGTCAAAAACCAAATTAAATTTCATCGTCTGATAAGATCTCGTGAGGAAAAAAATATCATTATGTCCACCCACTCCCCTCCGGAACGTTAAGCTATTATTACGACTTCCTTGAATTCCGCGAAAAATTTAAGCACTACCTACTCATTCTTGCTGTGACGCCATTGTTTTAGTGCTCAATCGATGTATGGTGTATTTAATCGATTGCCAATAAACGACAATTTTACAAATGGCTTAACAGTTGTTATTAAAAAAAAAAAAAAAAAATTTCAATTTAGAAAGTCTATGGAAGTAAGTGCACGGACCGAGCGCTAGCAGTGATAAAACGCGGAAAATTCACTATCTCTCGGGTAAACACAATACACGGCTGTTGTACTGAAAACGGAGTTGCCACCGAACATCCGTCAGGCGGAGAACTCGATTTCGGTAATGCAGCGGGAAAATTCGACCAGCGATTTCGCCACGCCTGTTAAAAGCTAAACCAACCTGTCCAGCTCACCTGGCGGTATATGGCGGCGTTGAGCACGGCCAGCGATCCGAACGGTATGAAGTACATGATGAGCAGATACATCCAGTGTATGTAAATGGATATGTAGTCGCGGTCGTTGCGCAGCTCGCTGGGGTATACCTGGTACACGTACTGGTTGGAACTGGTGTGCATGCACTTCTGCACGGTCACCTCCATGAACCGGGTGACGTTGTAGAGGACGGCGAACGCTATGGTGGCCACCACGTAGGCCCGGGCCCGGCCGTACGTGCACAGGGACCGGGCGCGGAGCGGGTGGCAGACGGCCACGAACCGTTCCAGGGTGACGGTGAGCGTCAGGTACACGGACACGGTCTGCGAGATCATCGCTATGGGGTAGACGACGGGCGCGATCAGCGGGTACACCTTGAAGTAGTAGTTGAACAGGTGCCCGGTGGCCGGATAGACGACGGGCAGCCCGAACAGCAGCATGGAAGTGACGATCAGCACGGTGTCGCACCGGGCCAGCCCGATCAGCAGGTAGTTGATGGACGACTTCATCTGCGGCCGGGACAGGATCACCATGGATATGACGTTGCCCAGTATGCCGAACACGCCGATCACGTTCAGCAGCACGCCGTAGGTGACGAACTCGAACAGCAGGTTGTATTCGTCCGCGTCCGTGCTCTCGAACAACGGACAGAACATCGCCCCGGTCGTCTCGTTGCGCGCGTACGAGTCACCGTCGCCGCCGCCGCCGCTCCACTCGGGCAAAGGCGACGACGACGACGACCGATTGTCGGCCGACGAGTTCATCGGATCGTCCGCGACCTCCGTCCGACGTCCGAACGCGGCATGGGCGTCTCAAGCCTGCGGAACAAAACAAAAAAAAAAAATAAAAACACAGAATTATTATTACGTATTTTTTATAGCCGAACTCGTGTGCTCCGGGCACGAGAGTGTCGCCCGTTCGAACAACGGAGTATTGGGGTGTCGGAACGTGGCGCGTCCCGCTCGAGATCGGGTCTGGGTCCTCCGTCTCGAGGTCCGGAAATTATCAAACACATAAGTGAAATAAAACGTATTTATGACTTCGTTTTTGACGCGAGACATGAGCGTTGGCAGGGGTGGTGGTGAACCCTGCGATGCGTGACGGCGCGCAAAACCCCACACGCCACCGCTCGTCAGTAAAATGTACCCCAAAATAAACTCGTCGCGCGTTTTCGTACTTAACGTCAGTCGTCAATTGTTTATTATCAATTTTACGATTGGACGCAAAGTAATTCTAACTTTTTTCTCTCTAATACTATCGTTATTGTGTACACTGTGTATGTGTACGCTATTAGAATTGAGAATAACAAGAATTACTAACGAGACTCTGCTTTTATTTGTTTTTATTCGTATTTATTCATAGGCTTTAAATTTTTTTTTTTTATTTTCATATTTATTGCTGATTGAGGACAAAAAAAAAAAAAAAATAAATAAATGAAATAGCATTCATTGCGTGTAGTGTAAAGAGGCGTTTCCGTTTACACCCCACCCCTGTAGTTGAAACTTTTCGACCATTGTTTAATTTCTTGATATGAAACTATTAATCAGAGTCCTAAAATGCACCACAAAGAAATATGATACATAGCTTTGAACGTCAGAGTATTATCAAAAGGATATACCGAGATTTTAAACTACATATCTGTCTCTCTCTCGAATTGTCAAATTTTGTCCTCATAAAATCGGTACATGAAAAAAGGGTTCTGTGTTTTTGAACCATCACACATCTAGGGATTTAATAGTGAACAAGCAGGTCAATATTAACTTCTTACAGTACCTATGTCTATTTTTTTTATATTACGTATTACGAATTCCCAATTTTCAAATTATTTTGTATTCGTCATGGCGGTGCATCAATAGCTGTCTTGCTAAACCTGCCTATATTAGCAGTTCACCATGCACATATCTGAATATAAGAAGCTGTTTTATTTATCTGGTATTATTTCTGATATTGTGGACTGTCTGTATTTATTGGCAGACATTAAATTGAGTTTTCCAGCCGAAAAAACAAGAAATAACGGTTTAATTTTTTTAAATAACAATCAACATCCAATATTATCCAAAACGCCTCTATTATTCGTATCTTTCATTCCGCCAATAGAATACTTCGTTCGATCTTCAATGTTGTAAATTTTAATTAATTCCGTTTTACTTTTAATTTTCATTGTTTTTTTTAATTTTAAATTATATTGTTAAGATTTTTTTCAATTTCTTTAATGTTTTTATCTTGTTGTTTAAGAAAAATTGAAACGGAACTATTATATTTTATTCCACTATAAGGTACCTATAACGAAAGTACTTAAGAACATGTTTTTAATGTTAAATCATATATTCAGTTGAAATAAGTATTTCTGAACAAAACTTTTTGACTGTACTCTAGAGTGTGTTCTAAAAAATGTGTGAAACTTTACAGAATTTAAATCGCATCTGCCTAAGCCCCACACTTTTGTCACAGCTGACACACATATGTAGGTACTCGGAATGAACAAGATAAATTAATTTATTTGATCATGCAGTATTGATATTTGATAGATCAAGATTTTCTGTGCGATTTAAATATTTGTGATTGTAGTCAAATGCTATAATTATAATAAAATATTATTATTTTAACATCACCTTTAGAAATTTAATGAGAAAATGTTTTAAGTTTAGGTAATATTTGACAATGTAATAATATTACACAAATTTTCATTTTTACAACATTTTTGTTCAATACTTTTTATACAGCCCCATTAATATTACATTTTAAAATAATTTAACAAATCACATGTATTACTAATAGATGGTTTTATATTTTAATAAAAATTGAAAACTAAAATAAATATATTAAATAGTATTAGATTAAATAAAACTGTATAATCTAAACGTATCGCATGAACTCTCCCTAGGCTAAATAAATGATAATTTAATCTTAATCTGTATATGTTTTTTTCTATTAAATCGTGCTATTTTTATCACTAATCAATATCCCTATTCCATGTTTAACTTTAAAAATAAAATAGTAATCATTCAAAATAATAGATTATTTTAAATAGTAGCATTGATGATTTAATTTTTACATAAGCTGTATAAATAAAATATCCATAGTACTATTTTAATGTAAATCGCAATATTTTATTTAATATTTAATTAAAAAAACAGAAAACAATGTAAAGTCATGTAAGTTAAAAATATATGGAGGTATGTAAGCGTAGGTATATAGTTAAAATGTTTCGTAATAAGTCATTGTTATTTTAGTCTGTTACTATACATACACTGTATACTTGTTTTAAAATAAACAAAAAATACATTTTAATAAAATATTTTTTTCTGTTTAGGATGACAACAGTTATTGTATATTTGTTACTTTCAAAATATTTAAGCCTTTGTACATAAATATACTTAGATACGTATGCATATCTAATTTATATTTAAAACAAAAAAAATATATATATATAATTCTAGCTGTTATACATTTGGTTTTAAGAATTTATTATTTGAATAACTAATATATATATATATGTGTGTAAAAAAATAAATATGTAAGAAAATAATTAAATATATATATTTTTTTTTTAGTTTGGTATTGATTGGTTTTTTTTTTAATTTGAATGTTTTTTGTTTTTATCGACAGTTATTTCATTCAGAATTTTTAGATTTATTCATTCAATGATCGTTCTTTATAATATTGAATCTATATTTGTAAGCAGTGTATTTATAAGTGCTTTTTATGACTGCTTCTATCTGTTTTTGATTTATTATTGTAACATTTAAACGATGATATTACCTACTTAAATTATATGTTTCATAAGTGTCTCGATGCTTTTTTTTGTCACTCAAAATGAAAACGTTCATCTCTATAATGTTTTTTGATAAAAACGATATGTTAAATGTTATGTTTTATTGAACATGTAATGTATTTTTCTTCTATAAAGTATTATATTCTATTATATGTTATGTACATATATTATTATAAAAAAAAAAAAAAAATACTATAAAACCTTGTTCGATGTTTATACGTCATAATAAGGAGGTGATTCAGAGGGTCGACATTTATTTTATATTTTAGTGACTGATAATTTATTGTAGCTGGCTGATTCTGTCGAAAACAGGAACTAATTTTTCGAAAAAAAAAATAAAAGTCTAATGGTCGGGTTTATTTAGTGTTTTACAATTCAATGTATTATTTAAGAGGTGACTAGAAAACGTACTTATTTGATTTTCCGTACTTACTGTATATAGCAAGCAGTATTAAAAGGTTCTTTTTATACCAAGTCAAACTAAACCAAATAATACAATTGACATGAAAAATACCTAGAGGATTATTAGAACAACGTTTTGTTCTTTTTTTCTGAGTTTATTTTGTCAATCATCCAATTATTTGGATATTAGTGTGAGGGATATTATAATTTAATTGTTACGACATTATCCAATCAGACTTATATAGTTATGTTATCACGAAAACATGGTGAATGTATTTTTGTACAATTGCATTTACAAGTCTTTGAATAAACAAATATATTTTTTAAGTCTAATAAGCGAAAATTATTCGCACAGATTTTTGAAATCTCTGATACCATCGCTGTTATGCTTAGCTGAAATTTTGTTTAATGTACGATAAAAATCAGCAAACATCATACTGTTAAATGCGAATATCTAATTGTAATTATGAGTAATTAAAAAGCGTATTCATTATTATACGTACGATAGCTCAAACTGTTTACATCAACATTATTTGCTATATAAAATTTAAATTACTCGTTATCTTCATAAAGATCTGAGAAATAATAGAAAAGTATTAAATTCTTTAGTATATTTATCTAAATCAATTTGTTTCTATTCTTCTATATTTATAGATTAATTATATGCAACATTTTTTTGATTTATTGTTATATAATATATTATATTCTTATGATAGTTTAATTTCAATATTAGGTATACAATAAATTAAGATAAAGTATGAAGCAAAAAAAAAAAAAATGTAAGCCATAGTTGAAATGAATTTATCAGTTTTTCGTTTATAATATATTATTATGTATTTGTATTAGTTAATAAAGTTTAGGATTTTGGTATATAAAATCAAATAATTCACTTAAAAAATATGCGTAATAAGTACCAAATATAGCATTGAAATAAATATTATATTTATATATAATACAATAAGAATACCAAAGTTTATTTGATAATTTTTATACTATATTTTAACTGAAATGGGACAACTTGTTATTCGGTATGATAACATTGAAATATTATTCTTGAGTATCTACATTTAAAAGATTTTTATCAAAAAAAAGTAATTTAATTACTTTTAACGACCAAAATACAGTAGTACATGTGCTTATCAAATATTTAATGGCTTAACGTTTTTGTTTATTTAGTATGATTTTAAAGTATATGATAAGATATTCAATAGAATTAGTACAACAAAATAAATGTATGAATTTTAAATAAAATATTATTGATATATTTAGTGATTTTAAACGAGAATTTGATTATAAATGTATAAAAAAAAAAAAACTTTATTATGCATTTATAACTATAAACCCAAATAGATAATCTTAGCAATTTTTGAAAAGTAAAAAATGTTTGATTAAACATTTAGAACAACCCAAAAGTATTAAGTTATTCATATGCAACTATCAAATTGTTTTATATGCAATATAAATATAAATATCTACATAAAATAAAAATAGATTTTCAAGATATAATAATTTTAATCATGAAATAAAAATAAATTACTACTATCACATTAATTTTTATAAATAAACGCTCCAATACTTATTTGAAAATAAAACAAAGAAAAATAGTCATTTGTATTTAGAAATAAATTATAAAGACTTAATGGGCGTTCTATAGTTAGAACGATTTATGATTATAGTTTAAGAAATTTTCATCTTGGTTGAATTTAAAAGAAAAAAAATAATTTTGGTAAAAAATAAAAAGTATAAAACTCAGAAACCACAGTACAATAATATTTTATAACTTAACATTATCAGTTTTTAATTATACAAATTATTGTTAATCTAAAAATGTTAGATGCTCAATATTTAATATGTTTTAATAAATATAGAATCGTATTTTCTTATTCAATAATAATTTTCTAACGAAGCAAAATTTAATACATTTGTGACAGTACCCTACTTGACATTTATTTATAGTACACCATGGTGATAACCATTTGTCTATTGTTTATATTATGAATAATAATTAATTACGATTCTGATATTAAAATTATGATACTGATTTTATAATTTGTAATAAAATAAATGTGTTTTATTCACAAAGCAATAAAGAAGTAACTAAAAACATTTAGATTTTTTAATTTTGTTAAGTGTTTGGTAAAAATTGTTTTATTATTATAAATAATTTCATAAGCTATTAAAACAAATTAATAACTGTTAATTTCTTTTAATCATATTTATAATCTAAAATGAATCGAGATTAATAGTAAATAAACAATACTCACTGAAAAAAATATCGGAAAGATGTGAATTAAAATAGTTATATTTTTGATTATTAATGTTTTACTGAAATTGGCAAAAAATTAAGAATTTATTATTTATTGAAAATATATTCAGATAATATATTTTATTTAAACTAAAATGCATATAATGTTTACAGTTAAAGTAACTATTAAAATACTCGGTAAATTAATATTTTATTATTCAATTTTACATATTTTTTACTGACAAATTTGTATCTTATCGAGGAGGGAGATGTCACAAATATTTTTATGTTATTTAACCATATATTTTATTACATTGACTAACATGTTATAAAATTAACAGTGAAAACATAATACTCATTCAAAGAAAAAATTACAACATAAACAAATAAATGCGCTTTTTGATAGTTCTTAACAAATTTAAATACATCACATTATTTTTTAGTGATAATTTTAATAACAAAGAAAATTAAAATACATATTTTATTAACTTTAATGTTCAGAAAATTACAATTAACTTTAAATGTTACAGTTTAAAATGTATGATACAAATTGTATTTTAACGAATTTTATAGTTTTATTTTCTATTATACTAAATTTTTAAATAAATATGAAAATTGGAAAATGAATAATTGTTTATTCTCAATTTATTTTTGAAATAGTATAACCACTGTTGCAATTAACACCAAATGTTGAGTAGAAAAAATAAGTTGTCAACCACCTAACTAACATGTCAACAGTTATTAGACAAAGAGTCGAAAAATATTAATTGAGTTTCAGTTAACTTAAGATGACGCTACACTGGTCATTTTGAGTGGTAAAAACTTTTCCACGGAAAATAAACAAAACGGCATCAAAAATGCTTTAAAAAAAAAAAAATTCCCAATATAAAATTTATAGAAAACAAAATTTAGGATAAAACTTCATTGATGTTTTTTTTAAAATATTAAATACTAAAAAAATTAAAGTTAATTACAAAATGTAAAAACATAATATGAAATGCATGATAGTTTGACGATATTTATACAGATTACATTTTTACAAAATTAAAATAAACATACATATACTTCAGTATCTTAAATTTGAATAAATATGGACTAGATAAAATAATATAAAAATGTATTATATTTTGTTATTTCCTAAAATAAAAAAATATTTTTTTAATATTTAAATTGGTTGATCTTGTTCAATTTTTTTTCAAGTATTAAGAAAACTAGTATAAATATAAAATACAAACTACAAATTTATTCATTTTTAATTTAAAAATAAAGTCATTTCATAAAATATATTAATTGTGCAATAGTTTTTCACAACAACGGTTTTTTTGTTTAAATATACAATTTTATGTTTATAATTTGATTTGATTTTATTTTAATTTTTTAATTCATCAAACAACATAGGTATATAATTATGAAAAAACTAATTTATTTTATGCTATTGTTTTCAGAAAATAATTCTAATGAAAATATTATAATTTTAATAACATTAAAATTGTAAATGTATAATAAAACACTTAGTTTAGAGATTACCTTTTTCGATATAATTACTGAGTACCTACACTCATTCAAGAAGGCTTTAAATTTTTTTTTTTTTGTGTTGATATTTACACCACTTTTAGAACATTTTTTCTAATGTCTCAGAAAACTTCTAAAATTAAGCGTTTCAATAGAAAGTTTATAATAATATAACATAATGAAGAGAAAAATTAGCTAAATTTACTATTGTTCATTTAGTCTTGTGATTTTATTTTTAATATACCATTGAATCTTTACTATGTTTATGCTGATTAGTTTTGTATGTTTAAATAAGTTTCCTCAATGATAATACTTTGATCATTTAAGCAATTATATTTAAAATAAATAACAGATCATAGTGTTTGATTTTCAATATAGTTAACTCAATGCAAAATAACATATTTACTGTGTTCACTAAGCCAATATTATGAATGTCTACTCCATCACTACCTAAAAGCCTCATTCGTAATCTATCACCCCGTGTACACATATTTATTGTATAAAATCAATTCATACCAGGGTATATCCATCATTTCAAGAATTAAAATACATTTCAACGAAGTTTTGAAATGCTGACATCAATCGTTTCTGAAGACTTAGAATATGTATAGTGACATTCAAACAACATGCATAAAATAAGAGCTTTTGTTAAAAAGTAACTGAATGTTTTCGGACGTCTAGTATTAGTTTCTTCAATCGAAAGAATATATTATTCATTTTAAAATAGTTAATATTTTGAACGTTTAGAATTCTTCTAAACAACATTACATATTGGATATTTCAATTAAAACAGTCTAAAACTTGAATAAAAATATAATATGTGTATAATGTATATATATATATTAAAAGTAAATTTTGCAACTCAGTCACTTGAAATAATAAACGAACAGTGTAGTTTGTTTAAATATTAATTTAATATAGTCAAATTTATTAACCGTTAATATTATGACCTAATAATTATCTATTTTATCCTTAGGATTCATAACAATTTTTTCTTGTAGAAACTACAATATAACAAAATCTATATTTTCAACTTCTTTAATTAACAACGTAAAATATAAAGTTAAATATATTCGATTAAACTAAAATAATACGAGTAAAAACATTTACATTTAATCCCATACAAAATATTTGATCCCAATCAATCTTATTCATTAATATGCTTCAAATTAAATTTTTTATTACTTAATATTTTTAATTAAAAAATTAGTTAAACTTAAAAACCAATTTCACTTCTGACTAGAAAATTCAATAATTATTGTTCTATTATGTTGAACAATTTTCAAAAATTAGTTAATTTCTCTAAAAAAAAACTCGTTAACTAAATTTTAGGTAATTTAATAATTCTTGTTTATAGTGATTATCAAAACATATAACTCAAAAAATAAAATAAAAATTAATAATTAATCTTTAAGTCATCTCCAATTGTATATGATTTGTTTGTATTAAAGTTATTTATTATATTCAGTATAGTTAAATATTTCTATAATTCATAATAAATACATTTAAAACTAAAAACTACTAATTTGAAATATAATGAATTGCTTTAAAATATATTATAATGATTTTAATATTAAAATTATCAAAGATAAAAGTTCAATTTTTCTTACACGAAAATGTATACAGCTTAAAATCTATATAGTATATAATATTATTTATATACGTTTGTATACTTTATTATAGCGCATTAAATAGTTTAAACAGATAAGAAAATATATTATATTTATTTTTTAATTTATCACTTCCAAAACACACAGCAGGAGCTGTCCACTATAGTTACAGAATTACTCACATTACAATAATTGTGTTAATACTAGGTTGAAGGTATTATCATAGTTTTATATCATTAAGTATCTACTGAATGTTTCAAAGTCTTATTTTCATTTCATACATAGAAAATTATCTTCATTTTATCTATAAAAGATTCTATATGATAATATTTAAATAAAATACGTATAATAAATGAAAATCGACAAAATGTGTTAATTAATTAAATCAATTTTAACATCAACATTTATATATAACAAAGAAAAAAAAACTTTAAAATGTATTAAATTTAGGATTACTCAATAATGTATGGTATTAATATTCAATGTAAACAAATTAATTAAATAAATCAAAATTAATGAATTAAAATAAATTTATTAACTGAAATAGACATCGTGCTATAATCAAAAACATAATTTATGGTCTCATAAAATCAGTAGATATAGAGTATAAATGATCGTTGTTTTTTCAGTCTATACTTAAAATGATTATGTTTTTTATTCTATACACAGTATTATTCGAAATAAAATCAATATCTATACAACATTCACCTACAAATTTATAACAAAACCATATCCGGTCAGATCAAAAAATATATTAAAAATATATAATTTAAAACTATTTATATATACATACATACACACATTCGTATATAATATCAATTATAAGAAATTATATAATTACAAAAAAGTCAGTTTTCATAATGTTGTAAGCTACTGAGCGTAATATGTTATCGGAGTACAAAAAATAAAACGCATATCGAATATGAAAAATATTATTCTAGTTTACTAAATCGTATTAACCGTAAAGTACATTATTATAGTTATGCTATAAATTAGGAACTGCAGTTTATCGATAAGGTTTTTTTATTCCAACGTTTTTTTTCCACTATGGCTACAATAATTTATACATATATATATATATATATATATATATATATATATATATATATTTCGTATTTGATCTCATTTGATCTACAATATGAATTTAGTTATAAAAAGGAAATTTGAGACAATCGACTACGAGTACAACTGTAGCCATGTGTTCTATATTCGATTTATTCCTATTATTATATCATATAATATCTGCGAAATTGTAAGTTAACTCGTAACTATTAAATTCATTACATTACGCATTCACACATTATCGCGAAGAGTTGAATTCTAGACAAAGTAGATATTCAGAAAAATATAAAAATTTAGTTTGAATTGTGAAGTAAAAGACTAGTTCGTATGACTATTCAGTCCAATTATATATTTTGTTTTACATAATCAATTGTTTACCGATAAATTGTATTCGAATGGAATATCGATAAGCAAAATACTACCATAACCTTAGTTAATAAAGTTAGTTTGAATATTGAAAATATTAATAAAAAGTGGATTAAAAATAAGAAAACAATTTTTTTTAGTAAATATTATTTGTTTTATATGCATTTTTAAGCCACATTATACAACTATGACTTTGTTGGTTATAATTTGTTTAAACAAACTAACTAATCTATTTTCATATATTTTCAAAAAAATGATTAGAAATACCTATTGCGCAATTAAATTTTTCAATAAAATAATTGAAGCACATTTAGTTATATAAAAATATATACTTTCAGTCAAATAATAAATATACAAATATTTTATTTAATTGATTATTTTTTTTTTTCACTTCAATGTAGAATGACTTAATATTTTGTTTAACATTTGGCATAGTAAATACATTTAACAGGTCTTTGTTCTGACATAACAATACAATAATAATACATTATATTTTTTATATTTATTGATATGATATTGAACTAAAATATAAGTAATGTTAGTATCGATTCACATTAAGACTCATTTAATATTATAATATATATGCTTAATTAATTTTAAAATGTTGTATAAAGCTGTATAGGTATTTTTTTAATATTATAATTAAATAAATAAACAATACTCAAAAATTCACATTTGAGCAATAAAGAGTATTGTTTAAAGTTAGATTAGTTTTTACTCTAAATTTTTGAGTTGAAAGTTGGAGCGTTGTAAGTACATTTTTCGATAAGTTTTAAATATTGGTAGACATTTATTTTTATCAAATATATATTTTCATATACTTAACTTAAAATTGTTTTAAAACTTTAAAAATATGTACCTCCTAATATCATAAATATATAAAATTAATAAATTAGAGAATAAATTAAGTTGCGTGGGTAGATAAATCTTATTTTAAGGCATACATTTAAATTCAAAATGTACTAATACGGTTTTTATCTATTTACCTTCTAATACCACATTTACATTTCATAGTAAAATGGATATATATTATTATATGTTTAAATAATGTGACAAATTTATTCTAGTAAAACAGTTAATATAAAAAGAGAATTGAAAACAAATTATTTATAATATAAAGAATCTAGCAATTTGAAGAAATATAATAAGGTATTGTACAGTTGCCAGCGTAATTATCGCTAGCGAAACACTAATTTGTTTTGGCGTGACGGTTTTATTTTTTCTCCTTAGTCTACGTAAATAAAATAGAATGTTTCGACGTCTATATATATACTATTAAAGTCCTACGGGGGGTATCCGGGTGAAACGGAAATTAGAGTAATTTAATCTAAAAGGGGGGTGAAGGTTTTCGGGGTTTAATCGTCACATAAGATTTAACCCCACGTCCAAAAAACAACTCCTTTGGTACCCCCGTCCACCTGTTTTTATCAACCCCTAGCTACGGATGTTAATCTTAATTGCAAAGAAGAATTTTGTTGTTTTACTTTTACTGTCGGTTTCGGTTGTATACACTTGGTCGCTTTCCTCCGGTTCACCGTATTCGTGGTAAACCAACGTTTTCATTTGAACTTTTCATGCAAGTAAGACAAAAATGATAAGCAGTAATGGAACCCCCTGGAGCGAGAGAGTTGTGGAAAGATTTTCTAATGACTTTTTTTCTCCTTAAAAATTCGCATAAAATTAGGGCAATGTGTAATTATATATTATTTTCAAAGTTTAGTATTGGTAATGACAATTGCAAACAGTTAAATATGTCAAATCAATTATTTTTATTTTTATTTTAATATTTTTTCTTTCTAATCAAATACAAACATTTTAATATCGATACCCAAAAATTGGCTTGTTTTTACATGTTATTTTATATGTATCTATATTTTAGATGGTTTTTAATAAAAAATCACACTATATTATAAATTTTTCATCAAATATATTTTATATACTTGAAAATTTAAACAAAGACACAAGTAAAAAATTACCATAATTAAATATAATTGTAAACATGGAAAATTATATACGCCTATATATAAAATAATATCGGAATTCTCTGACATTTCTTAAAAAATAATATGAATAAAATAAAAATAAAAAAGTTTTTTGAAAAGACGTGTACTGTTAAACTATAAATAACTTTTTTCACGAATGGTAATAATTTTATTTTTGTATTCTGAGCAATTTAAAAAGAAAAAAGTATTATATGCGTTTACATGAATTAAAAATAACTATTTTAATCAAATAGAGACAGATAATATGTTTGGAATCGAAACTTTAGATGCTTTGGTCTAGAAGACCGTAAAAAAAAAACTTATAACGATAAGAAGCTGCATATTCTTGCATAACTTATCAAATGATTTTAAAGATGATGATTTTATTGAATAAACAGGAATAAATGTATCTATATTAGGCAAAATAATAAGTACAGTTTGCTTTCGTTAAAAAATATTGACTTCGATATTTTTGGTTACCACATGTACAGATCACTTTGTTAATTAAGTATTTTTTTAAATGGGAAAATCAATTTTTTTAAAAAATTTTTCTAATATAGAAGTAAAACATCAAGTTAAAAACATCTTTAAAAATTAATAATATAATTATTAATATAAATAATAATATAATTAATAATTATTTAACAGTATAAGCAGTTGATATTACATAAATATATAATTATCCTATAAGTATTTATTTTACACATCACAGATCTTATTCAAATAAATCTCATTTTTTTTTTTCGTTTTATTATATGATGATGAATGAAATAATAATAATATAATTTTTACCGATGAGGAGACAATTTAAAAATAAATATTATAATGATTATTTTTATAGCATAATAATTACTTAAATAACTAATAAGGTTAAACTTATATAAAACAGTCTTGTAAAAAATACTTTTATTTTGAAATCGGAAAATGTATTCAAATAAATGAGAAATTAAGTATTCAGAATACATACTCGTATACTTTTTCAAGTGTTTGAATCTTTATAAAAATATTTTTTTTCAGCTAGTTTTTGTCAGTTTTGGAATTGTTGGAATGAACAATTGTAGATAATAATTAAAAACATAATAATTTATAATACATCGACATAATATATTTACAAATGGTTATTGCATTATATTTCGTTTAATGAATAAAACTAATATTCATGGTTTATAAATAATTAATAAATAATAGATTATACTTAATTAATAATAGAAAAATGTCTTGTTACAATTAAAAAAAAAATGTTCTGGTTCAAAAAAAAAAAGTATTTTTAATGAATAAAATAAAAAAAAAGACAGACACAAGTATTTCGTATACAAAACAATTATTCAAATAAAACTATTATTTGAATAAATTTGTTCGAATACTTTACAAAACTGATAAAAACAAGTATATTGATTATTTTTAATTGTGCAAAGTTCTCTACATTTATGAATCAATAAATAAGAATATAATAGGTGATTAGATTATTGCAATAAATAATTTTTAAAACTACTAAGCTACTTTGTTCACTATTCACAGAGTATTTCGGACTCAATAAATTATACTAGGTAACATTGCGTGCTAATTGTTGAAAAAATAATTATACGTTAGACTAAAACTACTTGTAATTCGTATGTTTTCACTTTGCTATTCGGAATTAATTTTAATTAAACAAAAAAGTAGTCTTCTTTTTTATTTATGTTTTTAGTATAGAAAAACATTGAGACCAAAAACAAGAATAATGTGGGTTACCATATTAATTTGACAGGACTTAACTATTAATTCACGAGTCCTTGAAAAATTCTTTTCTTTAATAATAATCCGTGAAAATAACGACATATTTTTATTTTAAAATTACCAAACTAGTAAGAAAATACATGATGACGTTTAAATACATAGATATCTCTATAATAATAATAAGTTTTTAAACCTAAATTAATAGAAATGTAAAACAACATTGAGGCATAATAGTAGTTAATTTTTTGAAAATTGTTCAACATTTTTAATTTTTCATAATATTCATCTTTTTGGGCAAGTTATTTACTATGCAGTTGTTACTTGAATTTTATGTAACCAATAAGTATTATAGTAATTTAAATTTACATCTCTTACTGAATAAAGTTACATCCTTAAGGTGACATAACATTTAATGATTAACTGACATACATAGTACACTTCCACAATCTGATTTCTTATTGTTAAATCAGCGAAAGTTTATTTACAAAATAACTTCCCAATTCACTATACAGGTACACTAGCAAATAGCAAACAGTTTATTTGTAATTTTGTTTTAATTGAAAGTGATCTTGGTTAAAATAATTGCCTAACAATGAATAGTGTAGAAATTTAACGTAGATAATTTCTAATAAAATGTATGTACGTTAGCTTAAATAATTTTGCTCTATAATAATTTTAAAAACTTATTTTTATATTACACAATAAATTACTTGGTATTTATTTCTTTAATTATTTATGCAAAATATCTATCATTTGTTAGAAAAAAAAAAAAAATAAATAAAAATTATAATCTTTTGAAAATGTTATAGATTACTCCGGAAAGTAATTGATTGTGCGTAAAAACATTGCACGTTGTATTTCCTTTAACAACACTGAACATGCATTACATTTTAGAACTATAAATTTCAAAACTGTTTAACGAATCTGTTATTAGTTATAATTTTGTAAGCGATTTATTGATATGGAGAGTAACATTTACCCATTAGTAATACCTAATAATAGTGTGGTAAGAATGTCCTTTATTTCATATTGTAGAACTGTGAAAAATGTTTATCGAGTAAGCAAATATCTGGTGTAAAATATTTTTCTTCCAATGAGTCATCGTCATATTATCATTTAAGGACTTTGTAATAAAACTCATTGTGTGCATGCGTGTATTTTAAATGTGAATATTAAATATTTTATATGAATTTCGCGTTGGCTTACAAGAAAAAAAAACAAAAAAAAAAAAAAAAAAATGCAAATATAATAAGTATATTGTGCATTTTTGTATTATATTATAACTTTTAAAAACGAAAAATTAATCTTTTGGTTAAATTTTATGGGTTTGCGCAGTCTGACATAATATTGTATTATACTCGTTTTTTGTATAGCTATATTACATTTATAAGAAATACATATTTTTCTATTAATTTATTTATTATTAGAAAGCTGAAAATTGAAAATATTATCTTCCCCTTTTCGATTTTGGTTTAAAAAATCAGTGTTTATTTATTCTGATTTGTATAATGATTACTAATTTTATTTTTTTTTTATATATATCACGTTTTTTTAGTAATTAACTGATAGTATGCCTAGTAATATTTAATTATTATTATTTATATTATTACAATAAAAAAATTAAGTAACTAAATTTAAGCTAAACATATCAAGTAGATAAGCTTTTTTACCATTGTACAATAGAACGTAATACTACTTTACTATTGAAATTGTTGAAATTAAATGAATTAATTTTTATAAAAAAATGTATATTATTTTTTTTTTTATACTATTATAAATATTTAATATATTATCGTATTTATTTGTATATATTATTATATAATATTAATATATACATTTTTTTCGTATTAAATCAACATAGTTTTTAAATTTGGAGTTATGAAATTATAAAAATAATATAACTGTAAATGTATTTAAATTATTAGTAAATATAAAAATTAAATTAAATACAATTATTTATTTACGATGAAAAATTGTAAAATAAATATTTATTATACAGGTAAAATATAAAGACAAATAAAACGTGTACGGGTTAGTGGTTAATTATAATTTAGTAAAGATAAAAAAAAAAAACTTATACAATGTAAAACTATTCTAGTTTTATGTCAAAAATGAATATCATTAAATATTAATGTATTATGTGTTTGTTCGTTAAAATGATAAGTCAAATATTGAGATTGAGTATATACTCGTAATTATAAAATTAATTTAGTTATTTTTATTTGTTTAAAATATATAAGTTATAGTTAATAATAATAAAAAACATAAAATATAATGAAGTAAATGAATTCAAATAATTTATAATATATTGTTTCGTCGTTAAATTGAATGAACAATTTTCATTGACTTAGCTCTAGAATTTATAATAGTATCTGATATCCCTTGTCAACTTTTATACAGTTGACGTCACAAGATATACCGTTTACACTTGGAACAACATCATCGTTCACTGAATATAATCAATTCTAATGTTTTTCTTTTCTTTTTCATTTGATGCGTAGTATACACTTTATTTATATATATGTTATGGTATGTGATATATAATTTTTTTTTTCGGCCGAATCTATTATAGGAAGTTATTTTTAATAAAAAAAGGTTTACCAAGAAATATTCCGATATGCCAAACTTCCAATCAAGTGCCATTTTAATTTTTATGGAATAATTAAACTTTTTTAATAAAATATCACTTATCTAAGGGGTGAGGGGGTGCGCTCAACGCCGAATAAATATCATTAATTAACCGAGGCGGGTAACCGTTTCGCTTGAAAATGCAAAATCTTAGGTGGCTATTCTGTTCTTTTTTTATTTTATTTATAAAAATTATTATTATTATACTTAAAATAGTGCCGAATGCATATTTGCAAAATGATGTTAAGACCAACGTACAATTTCCAGTTGTTGCTGGTTGTATACTAATTTCGAATAATTAGTGGTGGGTGTATTTATTTTATTTTATTTTTTTGAAAATCTCTGTTAAGTTAAGCCATTGATATCGATGAAGTGACGATATTCCATACCACTTTATACTTTCCACCTAAGCGCTAAAAGTAGACTATCGGAATTTTGTAACTTATTGTGTCTTCTGTTTGCGTACGTTTGGTACACATCACACGCCCACTGCTGGATCTGACTGTCGAGATGCGTCCCGAGACGGTCATTTTGAAGGGTTTTCAATTTAACATACGACCCGGTCATGTGAAACACAAAAGAAATCAAAATACGGTAACTACGCCAGCCAAGGAGATGTCTCCGACCCCAATCTAAAACCATCCGCTGGTCGGACAGTTACAAATAACGTGTATAAGTTTTATTTTCATTCCACGGCACCCGCCATAAACTAGACAAACACGCCTTACCCTTACTACAGAAGAATTGCTGCTGTGGTGTGTACAGAGAGATTCATCTAGCATGTTCGCCTAAATGTATTTGTATATACTTTGGTTTTTCGGGTTTTGAAGTACACTAAAATATTATATTTTTATACATCAAGGATAATATTTCATGCATAATCGTCTTATAATATGGTGGCTTTTACTAGAAGGATACATATTCTATAAATTAGATTTAATATTTAGTGTAGTAATATCATTTAAAATAATACACAAATCACTAAATTTACTTACTTAAAATTGTCTATAAATTTATGATAGATTTAAATTTTCTTTTATCTCCTAAACCTTAACCATTTACATTGAAATGAAAAACTAAATTTTACAAGGACGAGGTCCTTCATAAATTGAATAATAACTTTAAATATTTGATCGCATTATTATTTATTTTTAAGTAGGTATGTTTCAAAGTTCCAAAAATCATCACTCAAATAAATATATAGAAGTTCGACCAGCTTTTATTAGTGAATTACCTTTTATAATAACAAGTTTACGACAATTTACGTTTAGTTTTAAATAGGTAACACATTTTATTTAATTAAAGCTTTATTTGTGCTCTATGCCTGTCACTTTCTCACCATAGTTCGACTGCAGCTGGATGTAATCGATCGTTATAAAATACTAAAAGAGTAAAAATAATACATTGATAAAAATTGTGATTTATTGTAGGTACGATTAACGATTAATACATGCAGTGTTTGGATGTGACAGCGTTAACGGTTTATAATTTAGTACACTGTTCATACCTTTAGTTCAACGGTAGTTAATGTGATGAAAATAAAATACTTCATTATTCAAAGTCAATTTGCGCATCACTCTGGAAATCGATAAAATCATTAAAACAGCCGTGCGTTTTAGATAGTTGGCGCGTTAGCATAAAACTTTTATAAATAATATGATACCGGTATCCTTTTGTGCGTACAGTAAATTTGATTAAGAAATCAACGAGTAAAATACAAAAAAATAATTCTCTGAGTTACTTATAAAATAATAGACTACAAAACTCCTCAATCCTGTAGGAGCGGGAGAATAAGTTAAATAAGGACTTTGAAAGAAATCTAGATTTAAACTTTATACCTATTTTACAACATAATAATTTAACAAGGTTTGATGATTTATATGTGCAAAATAAACATTCAATTGTAATCGTTTGACATTATTATTTAACTTTTAACTTTCATAAAGTTTTATAATCCACGAGTATTTACAGAAATAATATATAACGACCGAAAAAATCAAAAACATAATACAATGAATTAAAATTCTTAAAATTTTAAATCCTCATTTAGAGAATTATATTCCTTATTATGATTGAATTTCTTTTAAAATAATTTTGATTTAATATTGATTTACTAATTTTATCAATGACCAAGTTTCCGTATTTTTTTTTTCAATAACAAATATAAAAATGATAAATTTTTTTGGTTTTAAGAATCGTACCATCGTTTTTAAGCTTTGTTAAGTCTTTTTATGAAGATAAGAGCCTATAACTCAACAGAAACAAAACATAATATAATGGATACTTATATGATATTACCTATCTATTATGTATATTTATGATTTAAACCTGTTTGAACTAAAGTCTTGTACCTATCAGTTAATTACTTTTTGTACTGTATCGATTTTGGGCTCTCTGTAGTGACAAAATTCTGAGATTTTTGTTTACTCGATTTAAATTGTGTAAAATTCCTAACACCTACTAATACCTCCTCTAGAGAATGGTTGGGGCACATTTTTGAAATTCACCTTTTAATACTCTTCTTTTTAATTAACCTTCCACATTATAAACTATAGATATTTGAAATTTATAAATAACTTTTAGTTATTTATGAATAAAATAGTCTTTATTTAAACTAGCTATTGATTATTCACATAAATATAGGTATTACACAAAAGTCGATTTTAGAAGTCTTGAAATACTTGGATAACAAAAACATTAAATAAGTTTTTTATGTAACGTTGATATGTTTAATGAGGGTACTTTTTTATTTTAGATTAATACAAAATGGTGATAAGTACAACTATTTAATGGACATAATGAAGTTGTCGATAAGTTACGTTTTAATATTATAAAAATTTTATTTTTTAATTATACGTCGGTTATACATTGGCCAATATTTATCATTGTAATTAATAATGATTAAGTTATGTGATTCGTTTATAATTGATTCTCTAATTATTAAATATCACAGAAAATTAAATTGAGTTTTTAGATATGCATGAAATATTGGTGAAAATATTACTTAACCAAAAAAATTAAGAAAAATTAATTATATGAGACATTTGGTATAGTAAAATAAAATTGAAATTAATTTTATTTCGTTATTTTTTTATTAACCGTATATTTATACTTTGTTAGTTAGATTAAACATTAAAAAATTAAACTACTTTAAACTTTATTAAATTTTTTATTTCTTTTATCATATTTATATTTTAATAAGTTATTAAAATAACAAATTATTGTTTATATATTTTGAAAATTAAAATATGAGTAAACGTAATGATTTAAATTTTTTGTTAATCTAATCATGGGTTAATAACGAGCTATGTACGATAATGAGGCGGTCTGAATTTGGACGAATTACCTTTTTACCCGCATAAAAATAGTAATGTGTTTGAGCGAGTTTCTTATAATGTGTCATCAAAAAATCATCATGTAAATGACAATATTCAATAGTTAATGTATATATATTTTTTTTATTTATCAAAATTCACAAATTTATTTTTGTATGTTGACGTTTACTGGTAACTATCAGCATACACAGTAACATTTATTTTATTATTATTATTTATTATATAGGCAACAAAAAAATGAATTTTTATTTCATGGTAAACACAGAATTGATGATAGTAAGAGTTATTTTAGATTAAAGTGAATGAATAATGCAGAATCATAACCCACAATAATATTTCACATTATTTCTAAACAAAAATATATTTTTATGTGAGCATTTTATTTAAAAAAATGTGTTCTAATTCTTATTTCTAAAACCATTTATCCAAATTTAAAACTGATCAAAAAATAAAATTTAAAATTTCTTCTTTTAAATTTTAAAGTAATTTTTATTCATGAAGAAGTTATTTGAGTATATTTTATAAACAGGGTTATCTACACTGTGAATATTCAAATAACATTAATCACGTCCATTTGACTTCAATTAATTTAAAAAAAAAATAACCAATTCTTGTGTTAATAATAAGAAAATGATGTTAGAACGTAAGAATGTATAAATAAAATATAAGATTATATAATAATAAAAAATGTCATCACAATCCATATTTGACTAAATATTATTATATTCAGCTAAATAAAGAGACCCCGAAAAACAATTGAATAATGTTTTATGGTATTAGAAAAACAGAGTTACATTTTAAAGCTTTTTTTTCAATATTTTAAATTTTAATAAAGTAATTAATTATATTTAAAATACTATTATAACAATGATTTTATGTTACTGAATATTAAATTTGATTAATTTGAATAAGCTGATAAGTTGACGAAGAGAAAATTATTTCAATAAAACAGTATACAACTAATTTAAAATTTTAAACGCTTACTTTACTAAATGTAATAATGTTGTGTAATACAAATAAAAATTAGTCTTGAAATATATTTAAATTCTCTGTTTGTTGTATAAAGAACTTACCACTAATCTGTAAATACCTGTAGCTAGTTGAAAAGGGTGATAAAATGTCCAACGTGGCGAAAAAAAGATTTATACGGCTCAGCAGAGGTCAGTTGTTAAAGTCAAACGTCAGTGATGCGACTACTATACCATAATCGGAGAATTATAAAATCTATTGACAGTGTTTACGGCTGAACCACATTACACGGTCGACTTGGTTTAATAACTTCTTTTTTTTTTCATTTCCAACTTCAAAAAGTAATGACATACCATTACAAGTTATTTTCTTCTTAAATAGTCGTATTAAAAAAAAAGATGCTTTTAAAACTGTGTTTAAATACAAAAATTTGGATCAAATCAGGGTTTGCAAATGTTATAATAACGTCAGTGCGTTTTTATTGAATAAATCATGATTGAGGATTTGAAAATGTAATTGAAATGGAAAATGATAAACAAAAAAATACAATACAACAAAATCAAAAATAATTGTTACTAAAATACATAGAATATCATTAAACAAAACTTAAATCAAAAGAAAGTATCTTTGTTAATCAATAATTAAATCAAAATGAAATATTCTAAATCAATCAATTTATGTTAATGTTTCGTAAAAATATTATTTTTTATGGAAATATTCTTCACGCAATTTATTTTTATCTTATCAAACAATCCAATCATTAGATCATCTAACCCAGCGGTTCTCAATTTTTTTTGAAGCCACGACCCCTAAATTATCACCAAAATGTTGAGCAAACATTGTATCATGATAAAATTTAAAAAATAACAATAAATTAATATGATTATTATTGTATTAAAGTTAAAACAATAAGTATTTGATAAATTCATGGTACTTACATTTAAAATTAAAATAAGTTTTCATAATAAGTTTGTTTAAAATAAATTTTATTTTTTTAAATCAACATAATGTTAAGGTATATGACTAAATTTAATTACTTTATGCTGTTGTTGATTAGAAATTAGTTCTATCAATCCTTGTATTCTATAGATTTGGTTATATCCATTCTCATAGTTGTTGATATATCGAGCCCTATTTCTTAATATATTTTTAATTGTAGTCATCGTTGAAAATCCAGTTTTGTATAAGTATAATATAGCCGAAAAAGGAATATTTTCTTTTTAAAGCTTCGTTAGTTAATGCAGGATATTCATTCTGAATTTGATCCTAAATTGACATACGTTTTTGTTACTGTAAAAATCTATTCTAACTTTTTGTTTAAATATAATGTATTCAATTTTTCTTCAATTGATGATGATAATACATTGTTGTCTGATTTTATTACTAATGTATATCGTTAGGTCAAAAAATTTGAGACATTTTTCTTTTAGTTTTAGTAAATGAATTTCAATAAAATTTTGCTTTTTATTTATTTAATGTTAATTTAATACTTTTTCTGCGTCATATTAAAAAAAAAAAAATAAGAGAGAACTTATCAAACTTACAAATTCTACTCTATTTTTCGGAGTTCAATTTGATTAAGCAATGCTTTTTTCTTATTGTTAGGTGTAAGAAAAAAAAAATGCCTAAAAACCTAAAACATTTTAATTTTAAATAGCGTATTTTTTTTTTTTTCATACACAGACCCTAATACAAATCTATTTATTAAGAAAACATTTTTAAAAGTCAACAATTTAAAATATTTTAAGAGAAAAAATGTTAAATATTTAAAATATATTTCAAATGCTTCTGAAAAAAAATAAAACTATTTATGAATAAAATATATATAAATACTTTTAAATGAACATAAATATTTAATATATATTTTTATAAATTTGACTTATTTAATTGATACTATTCGCTTTCTATACCTGAGTATAATGATTGGAATAATTTGAATAAATATTTTTTCCATTAAATCAGATTTTAATAAATCATTCTCACACTTTAATTATTCTACACTTTTGTCATTCAAGCAAAGTAATTTAAGTTATCCTGTGCTTAAATACTGATATCTAAAATACAATTATTTAAAGATGTAAAATAAATAAAATTACATTTTAAAATACAAATATAAATATTTAACGATCTTGTAAATTATTGTGTTTTCATCGTTACAAGTATTTAAAAATCGTAATGCTAGCCAAATATTTTTTTCCAAACTAAAAAAAAAATGCATGATCAATGTTTGGTATTGTTATTATTTTAAAAAAGATCATTTATATTTAATATTTGGGGTTGAAACATAACAATGTTAAAAACACATTTCGACTAGCATATTTCAACAAACAGATTACGATTAATATTTGTCAAAAACAAGTATATTGTTTACTGAATTGAATACTAGATAGTTGACAATAATTTTTTTCAATTATTTTCATGCGATTAGTTTTATTTATAGTTTTTTTTAAATCTTACCAGAAAAACTAAATTTTAATGATGTAAAAATATAAATAGTATAAATTTTACTGATAAACATACATATAAGTATAATTTACTTTTATTTTATTTTAAAATCAATATTGCAATTCATAAACCATTCTAAAATTTTTAATTTGATTATTATTATTCCTAGTATAATAATAATATTAGAACTATAAAATCTAAATAATTAAGATTTATTTACCATATGATTGATTTTCGTCAATAATGATTTATTTGATAAAACATTTAATAGTCCTTTTTTCATAAATTATGTTAAATTAAAGTTGTCATATGTTCAATAATAACTATTAATTATTATATTTTGTAGGTATTATAACATTTATACAAAAAATATTTAAACACGTATTAATAAGAAACGGATAGTATTCTAGAATATGTACATTTTATATTTTTTTTTATTTATAATTTCTATAGTTTTTATTATATATACACAATATATTGTACATATATATAATACGAGTAAAGGCGATTAATATCTCGTTTGATATTAATAAAAATATAAAAGCAATTTTTAATTTTAAGTTAAAATATATTAGCAGAATTACAAAAATAGAAAACAATAATAATATAGTTTCTATCAAATATTTTTACGTTCGATCAAAGTGAACAAAAAATAATATGTTGCTGTATATTCAAACTGTAAAACTTTTTTCAATCAATTAACAAAATAATAATAATACGTCATAGCTAGAATATCGTTTGACATACATAACGTAGATATTATTAGCTGGTACAATTTCATACGAATTGGAAAATATTATAAATTACCGTTTTACAATAAATTCCCTAAAAAAAAAAAAAAATACATTGATATAAATTTGTTGGAATTTGTAAAAAACTGAATTAGTTATTTATATATCATTAATCATTATATTGATTTTATTTATTCTAATTACAAGTCCAACTGAGAAAATATTTTTTTCATAAAATAATGTAACTCCAACGACAAGATTACTGCGATATGATTCATATTATTGTGCAAAAATAAATAGTTTTAGTTCATATAAAAACAAATACATTTTGACACTAACTAATATTGTACTTAATGTACTAAGAAAACCATAATATTATATATTTTTCATTATCCATTTAAAATATATAAAATTGATATGGCAATAATATTAGGACATTTTATATAAAGGAGAACTTTTTTTTCATCTATAAATTGTATCTTGTGAGTTGAATGTGTGTAGTTTATTATATTAATTAATTGTAAATAAATCGTGATTTTTGTATGTATACAATCAAAATCAAAGTATATTCATGAAATTCATTATAGGTCAAAGTGTCAATTGTTATCGAACTCAGATTTATATTTTTTATTCAGTTTCTGGATGATTTAAAATAGATAATGCAAACGAATACATAAATAAATAATTCATTTTTCTGACTTTATTTTATTGAATATAGAGCTTATAAACTTTATATGGATATAGGTTTCAATGAGAGGGTGTTGTAATAATAAAAAAAAATATATCTAAAATGTTGTACAGTTGCCAATTATAATATAGATTGTACATAAAGATGATGTAGCGTAAACTATAATAGTCATAAATTAAATGGGATGTTAGGTACTATTGACGATAACATCATTATAGTATAAATATATACAAGCTTGTATTTTTTAGGATTTTATTGTAACTAGCGATATTGATAGTTAATATTTTAAACAATAATGAATAGCATTAAATTATTATTAAAATCTATTAATATAAAATTAAAATGCATAAAGAAATAAAATAATAATTTCTCATGAAAATTTAAAAACAAATACTGAATATAAATTTAAATAATGATAATAACAAAACGTGTATCCATTTTTAATTACATACATTTTGAGAATCAATTAAATTATTTTGAAATATGATGCATAACCTTTGTTTGGATTTATTAATTTATTTTTTTATTTTTTTTTTTTTGAGAGAGAGAACATGATGTAATTTTAATTTATTTAAGACGAAAAATTTGTATAACAGTAACACATAAAAATAACGTCATTAATGATATTAAATACAAAAATACCATTAATAATATATAAATGACTGAAAGATAATAAAAATAAAAAAATAAATAATCATGGTATAAAATATATTCATGTACAATATTGCATAACAAAATAATTAATTAGATACGATAAATTTTCAAAATATCTCTGATATCTCTTTCACGGACATGGTAGATAGTTAAATAAATGTATAATTAACACTGATGAAAAAATGCAACTATAGAGAAGTGAAGTGGTCTGTTTATTATGAATATCATTAAACTTATAAAAAAAAAAAAAATTGAAAATTATAAAATAAATCTTTTTGTGAACAATTTCCGGAATTGTGTATATAATATAGTGAAACAAGCAATAATATACGTTAAACTAAGATCTTCATAACTCTAACATTTTTAAAAAACTCTGTTAATCGATTTTGGATAATGGAAATCAATTAAAAATAACGCACGAAAAATTATTTCATTGACCTGTAAATTTACCGTATGCGTCGTATAATGAAATTTTTACCAAACCATAATTGTAATAACCATCAAAGTATAGTAAATACATGGTTTTAATAACATTATTTGGTTGAGCTAACACCAAACGAACGGAGTTAAAGTTTAGTGGATTATACTCGTGTTAGGTCAAATTACCAAATTCATGTTAATCACAACTGGAAATTCGTTTAAAAAAAAATGACAATTTTATGATCAGATTATTTGTTTCCTCGTATGTTACAGAGAATAAAATTAAAAATTAACTAGTTTAAACCTAAAATGTCTTTTAACAAGTTAGATTATATAATGATTAGATATATAATGTGAATAGCGTTTGTAGTATATTGTAAAAACCACTGATGATATTACACATAGTTTTTCAGTACGATGGCACACCAATGGATAAACTTTTGCACGTAATAATACCTTTGTTTCTCATAGTAGTTTAAGTATTCCATATGAATTTATGGTACAGCTGACTATTATAGCAATGACGTATCACGTTGTATACAACAAAAAGATCAACCATGAAAATAAAAAAATAATGATTGTAACTTTTGAGATAATTTTGTGAGATGTGGAAAAAAATTGTTAGCAATTTAAAACATCACCGACAAAAAACCATAAACATGTGCAAACATACACTAAAAGAATATTAGCCGTTGACGTTTATCAAAATAAATTAAATTGGACATAACTAAAGGCAAGTAATAAAAATATTTTAAATGTGTTCATAAAATAATATGCAGTATTTAAATAAATGATACGTGAGAACTCAACTATTAGCTCGTGCTCAACAAACTACGACTTAGCCGTTGTAATAAGTGATCTACCAATGACCACTAATATCTGACTGTGGTCGACCCAAACTAACCTAAATTTGTCTAAGTTTATGACGTGGACCAATTTTTCCTCTTGTTATATTTCCGTGGTGGAAAGATGTCTAATTGCCTAGTCACTCTCTGGTCTCGAGTCAACTGTTAGTAAGCCAATATAGTGTACTGGTCACGTCATGCTGTTCGTCAAATGCTTGTTTTTCTCTTAAGAATCATCGATATTGAACTTGCCTTGGTCATTCTTTATTGTTGTTTTATATTTTATCTTGTTTCAGCTCGGATATTATCTAGACATATCGTTACATTTCGATTTAGATTCAACTGTCATTCTGGGATATTGGTAAATATTCATAAAATGTCTCGTACGGAGTTTCTTTACAGTCAATTTTTTTTTTAAATGGTATCAAGTTTTATTCGATTTCTTGTAATATTTCAATGGTTTTGTTGATGAAAATATTAAAAATTGAGAATTATTTACGATTAAATTATTACACTTGACGTTATCTTGAAAAAAAATCACATAAAAATAAAAGATGTGAACGATATTTTGTCTTTGAATATTTGGCCCAGAAGTCTTTTTCATTTGATGTACTCGATTATTATTTTAATTACTATAGCCATACCAATAGTTTTCAAAGAGTATACTATATGTGTATTTGTCATTTGGTAACGTTATTGAAAATGAATAAAATATTGCGATTATTTCTCGTGTTTGCCGATAAAGAATGTTGATGTACAGCACTAAAATTACTTTTGAACAGGTGATATAGTTAAATAGTTATCGAAGTATTGAAGTCATCGTGTGAAGAACCTTTTGTTTATCAGATAAATCACATATATTTTTAATCAAGTCACCTGACATGTAATCACCTGGCTTTTGGCACTTCAATTAATCATTTAAGGCTACATTGTACTAGACCACTTCGACGGAAGCTAAATCGTACCGACCAATTAGTTTACTCCCCGTTTTAGATAAGGCACTGAAACATTAACGTGGCGAGAATCCGTAAAGATTTGGACCTCCATATGTCACCCGGACACTTTGGTTTTACCAAAAAATTATCGACCGTAGACGCGATGACTTATGCGCTAAGCTGGGTAAACGAAAAACGGGGAAAATAAGTCGTCGTATTCCTGGATATATCGAGGATGTTTAATTGTCTCTGGTGGACTCAATTTATCAAAGATATGCAAAGTATAAATTGTGACTCTGGGTTGATCACCTTGTCAAAGAGTTTCCTTGATGGTCGACAGACCAACCTGGCGATTGAAGACATGACAATCTCGACGACCCTAACTTGCCCTCAGAACTCGGAGTTCGGACCGGACTTATGGAAATACGCAGTTTAACTATAGAAAATCCCACTCATACTTTACTTTAAGTTAATTAAGTATTTATTGACTTATTGAGTGATTATATATTATTCAAAATCTTTTATGTGTAGAAATGATGAATTTTAAATTAAATTAAATAATATTTACTTACACTTATTCTCTTTTTTATCTTAGAAATATATAACGTGCCGTTGTAAATATTTTTATAAATTATAAATCTATAAGTTAGTAATATATATATATATATATATAATAATTTAATTTTTTCACTCAACAATATCCAAATGGTGCACATTAGTAACAAATAAATAATTTAAATATCATTAAACAAAACACAATTTTACTTGATAACCTAAACTTTGATTCAACGAATGTAATTGTAATTTGTTGATATATTTCAACGTGAACACGTTGTGAAAAATAGTATCTAATTAATGAAAATTTACCATAGAAATAATCATGATATAATATGTATATATATATATATATATATATATATATATATATATATAATTTGTTTTAAGTTTAATACCGTAATACTATTTGTATCTCTTCAAAGTTTATTCGTTTACAACGAAGTTTTTGAAGTACCCTAATCAAACAAAAAAATAATAATATTAAATAAATAACAAAATAAAAATATACGGTATGAAGTATTTATAAAAAATAAAATTTGTTTGATTAATTCAAATTTGAGATGATATTATATGAAAAAATAAAAATAAAATCAAAAAAATCTTATATCATAATAATTATAGTTGAATTGTGTGCTATGATTAATTATAATTTGAATTATTTTTTTTCAGTTTGCAACTTAAACATTTAAAACAATGAATTATTGTTATATGTCTTTCTTAATAATTTATAAGGTAGAAAGATTCCTTTACAATCTTAAATTAGTTAAGAATATAATTTTCATATTATTTAATATAAGTTTAACACAGATGGTACTAGATGACAGATTAACTACACAGAGGTATTGTTTAGAATGTAGTTTTCTTGAAGCTACCGAATAAATGCATTTTTAATGGAAATACATACAACATGTGTTAGGTACAGTATTCAATCAATGCCTTCTCAAATATAATTTAATTTTGTTTAAAATCATTTCATTTTTTATTTTTATTTTCGTTTATATAGTATATATTATACGTTAAAGATCTGTCATATTTGAAATCACTCTCACAGTGATTTGTAAAAATTGGTATTGTTTACATATTATATTGATCATTTTATCAAATGAGTTTTTTTTTATGAATTAGAACATAATGTATTGTCAGTATGTAGTACTAATAGAAATACATAATTTATATTTGTCTATAAAACTCAAATCCGCTCAGTGGCGGCGCTAGGGACGGGCTAGGTAGAGCTATGGCCCTACCTGAAAATGTCTGGCCCTACCATTGGCCTAACATTAGACATACTAATAAACTCATTTTTCATATGCAGGAAATAATGGTATTTTGAGCAATGTCATTTGTTTTAATTATATTAAGAAAATTTGCATGTATACTTTCTAGTAAAAAAATTCGTTTGTTTTTTTTGTTTATGAAGTCAGTAGTACTAATCAATTGTTTTTTTTCTATATAATGGCACAACTAATATAACATCGTAATAGATCTTTTTATAATGGTGCTTAAATAAAATTTTAATCTAAAAATATTGCTGTTCAATGATTGTCACTAAAATAAGAACAAAAATAAAGCTTTGCTATAAACAATTTTATTAATTGATTTTAGAAACAGCCCTAGCAGGTTAGTCCTTGGATCATATTTTTAACATATGTAAATTTTATTGAGTTTTAATAAGGATGGAAAAATTTAAAGAGCCTTGTTACTTATAAGGGAACATTTTTCTTAAGAATATTTGTATTAAAATGTATTTATACGTGATAAAAGCTTATTCACTTCTTTTTATTTATTCAGTTATTTCGTTAATATTTATTCATTACACCAACAAATTAAAACTAACTCTAACTGATTTAAAATTCTTGCTAACATTTTTTTTAAGTTAGTAAACTTTGTAAGTAAATCAAAGGGTATCTTTTGGAACGCTAAGTAAATAATAATTTAATCTCACAATTTTACATTCTTACATAAAAACTGCAATACTACTTGTTTAGGCACCTAAACAAAATAAATCAATACTCTGTCCTAAAATAGGTAAGTAAAATAATAATATGGAGTATTTATAATATAAATATATTTAATATATTTATTTTCATAAAAAAATGTTATAAAAATATAATGTTTTATAATTTATTATTAAGTTTCCGTTCATATATTTATTCTAAAGTAATTAAATCTAAAATTAGTGACTTTAGTTTTTAGAAACTTAATATTATATATTTTTATTTAACTAACATATACTTCAAAAATATTTCAAAAAATAATTTTATATAATAAATTATATTTTGCAATATGTTTTGATTCTCTCGTAGATAAATAGTAATTAAATGTCGTTCAACTCATATACTTAATATTTTTCCTTGTTGCAGTCATCAATCAAATAGTTTTAACGTACAATTCTACTAACCATCGTTAACAAAAGCTATTGTAATATTTTATTTTATGATTTAAAAACTATCGCATCTTGACATAATGTTTTATTTCGTTGTTCTTAAAAACACAGTGAAATAGTAGTGCTGTGGCGCGTACTTGTACTAAACGATACGTCCGTAGTGGACAATGAAATGTGTGTTTGGGAATATTATATTTGGCTATGTAGACATTTAATCATTTAATGTACTCCATTTTGGTTTTGTAGTTGTCCAGTCATGAATCAAGCTTTCTTATACACTAGAATGTCATCAATAAGCCTATGGTTTAAGCAAAAACTCAGGCTCGTTCTTTTTTTACCCAACATCCCTCATTTATTTATTGATTCTCTTTTGGACACAATTTCTAGACACCTAATTCAGAATTATCGAGTCTCAAATTTACCGAAAACACACTCGTGTTTTATGGCCTGTAAATCAACATTTTCAAACTCCATTCAACAATTGTATACGGTACTCCATCTCATAGTTACCAAGCTACCAATAATGACATATCTGGACATCAGATAAATGACGGTTATTGTAACTCAAAGCCATAAGTATTAATAGCAATTTTTCGTATACTTAATCGGGATTAATTTGAATGGTTTAAACGATTAAAATCGTTTGATTATTGGTTTAAGATTTGAAACTTTATTGATCTAAAAAGACATTATTTTATAAATAAATTAAGAATAGTATTAAATGCACATCGATGATAAATATGTTATTTAAAAATACTCTCATTGTCACGGGAAACTAACTTAATAAATTTAATGAATTCTATAAAATATAAATAAAATAAATTATAAAAAAAATATTATAGATATATTATACTTTGACTACGACAGTGTATATTTAAATAAATATATAAAATATGTAGGTATTGAATAAAAGTATATTCTTTATTGCTTAACACCTCTTAAAAATATCATATTATATTGTATTATTTTAAGAATATTATTGTTTTATGCACAGAGTCTAAAAATTATGGTCTAAAGTTTTTATATGCTTTTAAGTTTCAACCAAAATGCTTATTATAAAAATGTGTCTAAATATAATAAACTTTACATGTTACATATTTTATAAATAAAATGTTTTTTGGGTAAATTTGCTGACTCATTGTTTAAATTCAATGAATTACATTTTTACTGTTTATTTGTGAGGAAACACCATATTATAAAATATTGAACACGTTTTAAACTTGGAATTTTAAATCAAATCAAAATTTTATCTATACTTTTATAATTTTTGTACCACCATCTAAGAAGTTCATAACAATATATTATTATATTAAGCCATTATTGTTGAAAACAAACAAATATTTTTGAAAATTAAATTTTAATTAAATTAATAATTGATTAATTTCATAATGTTAGATGTCTATTATATGATCTATATAGTAAGTTATATATTTGATATATTATTATTTTATGTGCAGTTATGAATTGTAACACTAAACCATATATTTAATGAAATAATATATTATTATACGTACACCTATTTACATTTAGGTGTACGGAAATTATATTTAATAACGTGAAAGTTATATCTATCTCTTCGTGTCAACAGCACAACAAGATTCGGTTACTAACAAAACAAAATTTATCAACTATATTGTGTAACAACTAACAATATTCAGGAGGATGAACAGTTTACGATTTCTGTTTTTTTATTAGATGTTAGGTCATGAAAATTCACCTGGTATTCTGATAAATTAATTTTTATGACTTTTGTTTAAGCTCGTTATTTTTTATGATCTTTGTAAATAATCCCCATTTAAGTTATTGGATTCAGATTTCAGATTTCAGATTCAATAAATTCTAAAAATAGTGAATTTCACACTTTCTTATTATAATTAAAATGTATAGATACTATTAAGCTAAGGAAATTATATTTTTATTTCATATAGGTATTACAAAAATATACTTAACAATCGCATTTAATATATTTTTGGTTTATTCAATTAATAATAATCATTTAAGAGCCTAATTAATATATATTTAATAAAACATATAAATATACTACCTATTATAAATTAATTAAATTGATTATACATAATAGATATTCCACATGACACCATTTACATGCTACATTTACAATATTATTGAAAGATTAAAAACTATTGATTCTTCTTTACATCGCATTTTAAAAAAAATATAATATTTTATTAATGAACATTTTATTATTATTAGTTATTATTAAGAAAAACAATAATACTTGATAGCTAAGAAGCTTACATAAAATGATGACCATAATTATTATTTTTCTACAGCCTCTATTCTTATTATTTAATATTTATATTTTTAAAATCATTTTAATTTATTTGAAAATATTCATACCAAAGTTTTACATACACTTTCTATGATATATTTATTTTATATTGACTTGATAAGTTAAAAAACAGCAATTTATGTTAAATAAATAAATATTTTTATATATGGTAGACACATAACGATTTTTTTTTTTTATCAAAAGTTATTTATATCTACTATCTTATTTGTATAAAAATAGACTTATAATGGTAGTATAAATATTTCATATTACATATATTTATATTACTCTACTCAGATTGGTTTTCCATACCTCTAAAATGGTTTATCATTAAATTAAAATATTTAATACATTGTTTAAAATGACTTACTCAATAACATGATAAAATTAAAACCTACTAATAAAGTTAATTCTCTAGTTTTTTTTTATTCATCATTATTGTTATGAGTATATAACTTAAGAATTCTTTGCTATACTATATTTTTCTTCGGCACCTATACTCATAGTAATCGCGATACACGTGAAAAATTTGTTAAACTTAGAAGGATATGTTAAAAAACTGCTACAATCTTATTATATTAGTCAAAGACAAATGAACACACAACAACGTGTTTAGTTAAAACAGAATTGTTAAATAAATGGTGTTTCTGAAGCGGAATCTAAATAATCCAATGTTATAAAAGCGGAAATGGTACGAACTCTACAAGTTTTTGAAGGACATTTTGGACATTGTGTATAGATAGTATATTTGTACTCTAACATCATACTGACATGAGCTTTATATTAAACATTTAATTTGCTTTCGTTGCATAAAAATTCTATAAAATATTGTATACTTATAATTTTTATTTTTTAATTAAAGTTATAACAGTTCACTCTTTATCAATGGAACTGGTGTATATTATAGTTCAAATAAACAACATTAATTTAACAAATATTTAACAGAAAAACAAATACAATTATAACAATTTTGTTTTTTTTTTATATTTACTTATTTAAAAAATTTAATAAAAATTATAATAAATTTTAATTATTATAATAAACGTTTCAATGTTTATCATAGTATTGACACTATTATGGTTTAATTTAGGCAAATTAAAAATAAAAAATTTTTACAATTTTACTTTATAGTAATTTACAAAATTTTTGTTGGAAAAATAAAAAAAAACTTTCAATTAATTAGTTATTTGAACAACTGATAAATTCAATCTTAAACAATATAAGTTTATATCAATAAATTATTACATTATTTACATTTTAACGGGTTCTCCATATAGCTAAAATTAAAAATTAAATATACGACGTAATAGGCAATAAATACATCTAAGTTTTTAACAAAAATAAATAAGTTATAAACTATTTTCAACATCATGCTTGACATTATAAATATAAAGGTTAAAAATTGCAAGTATAGCATGGCCAATTAAAACAACTAATCTATATTAATCAAGCACAGAAAAGTAAAAACTAACATTAAAAATCAGAAATATACGGTTAAGTAATAGTGGAAGTTATAAATATACAAGTAAAAATATGACACACATACTGAACTCACCCCTAAAAAAAAACCCTACAATCAATTTCCTAATAAACATTAAAAAACTTAGGATCTAAAATAATCCATTTTCACTACCTACAATAAACATTCTATGTGGATAATTTTTTAATAAACTATATATTATTTTCCACGTAATGGACTAAATTCAAATATTGTTAAAATGTATAGAACATTTTATTCGATTTAAATTAGTTTTAAGCAAGTGTAGGCTAATTACTTCCAGTGTTGAAATCATAAAAAAAAAAAAAAAATAATTATAATTTGAAAGTAAAGTTATAATTTGTTCATCGTTATATTTTATTCTTTTTATCTATTTATACTGTTTAAATAACAAATATTACATATAATTTATTTATTAATTGTTGTGGCCCACGTAAAATTTAGTTTCTTTATTATTATTAGATTGTTGTTTTAATTAATTAATTTTATAACCAATATGAATAATCCTTTGTACAATAAAGTTTTCAAAATAAATGTTAAATTATTTATCAATGACAATAACTTTTTTAAATATTATATCAAATTTTACGTCTCATTGGATTTTAATATTATGATATAGTTTATACGCTGTCGGTTTAATGCAGTAAAATGCGTACACATTTAATTATATCATACTTAATGATTGTAATTTGTCTTACATTATTTTAAATTAATAAATAAATATTAAACGTAGGTATAATGTGTATTGCATTGTTTATGTATTTAAAAGACGCTGGTATATTATAACGTTTTATAAAATATTAATTTAACTAATTTTCAAATATGAATAATTACTTATTATATTACTTAGTTTATTAGTTAATATAACGTGAATATAGGTTATTTGATTATAATATTTACACATGTATAAAAAAGAAAAATATATAACATATTTTTCGTTTGCTTTATAAAGTATATTTATCATAAATAATTTTAATTGCTGAATACTTGCTATAGTTTTAAAACTTGAATGAAAAAATAATTTAGTGTTTCATGACTTTTATTTTATTTCTTAAACATTTTTATCTGTTTTTCTTATCGTTATGACTTTTAAACTTCCTGTACCTATTTATATGCATTAATATGTTTATTCTATGTATGGATGTAAACATTTAAAAAAACTTCTAACTTGAACCTTAATTAAAAAAAATTGGTTATGATTTATTCCGTATCTAAATATTGAAAAAAAATAACATTTAACAGGTTATTTGTAAATATAAAATTTGTTGTTCAGATTACTGGCATATTAAAAATTTTAGTATCAGTAAATTCACAATGTATATATGTATAAAATATATTCGAACCACACGTAACATATAAATTAATTTTATCAATTTATTTTTGGGTATGTAAAGCCTAAGTATCAAAAGTAAAAAAAATCGTACTGTGAAAATAATTATAAAAACGAAAATTTAAAAATTTACAATTATATAATTATATTTTAAAACATAATAAAATAAAAAATATTTTTAAATTTTCTTTGTTTGATTTAGTTTGTATTTAATTTTAAATCTAACAGGCAATACATGTCCCTATACAGTGCGTATATCCATACCAATTTTATTAAAAATGAAAAAAAAATAACAAAAATATTATATTAACGTGGTAAAAAAATAGCTTCGTTAGCTCTAATATTACGGAATTATATGTATTGACATAAATATTATATAAGTTAAAACTTAAATAAAGCAATTTTTTAATTTATTTTTCAATGAGAAATTCAATTTATATGATATTATTTTATTACGTGTTATTATTTTGAAACAGCTTGTAATCTATATATATCATCTTAGTCCGAATCTTAAGCTTTTATATGCATTCTATATTATGTATTGACTGTTGAAAAAAATTACTAATAATTACATATAATAAAATTAGGACTTGCAAACGTTATAATAACGTTATATTTGACAAAAAACGATTGCAATTTTTAAGTGTAATTATAACAAAAAACAATAAACATAAATAATTAAGTAATACAAAACAAAACATAACGATTAATAAAATATACTTGTATGATGTATCATCAAATAAAACAATAATGTAAAACGTTTTAAAAAGCATATCGTTAAAAAAAAAAAATTAATTTCCAATTTTTTAATACTAATAAATTATAAAACATATTAAAAATTTTAATTTTGAATAACGATAAATGCAAAAATTGAATAACGTTTAAATTTATAATAATGATAGACGATAGACTCAACATTTTTATAACGTAAATAATTATAAATTACGTAAGATATTTTTTTTTTCAAATGCAAGTCCTGAATAAAATACATTTTTACACACTCAAAGTCTCACATGTATGCAGGTATCATACAAATTTGTATTAAGGTATATTGTCATTAATTATTGTCAATATAATAATTAAAACGTATGGTTTATCGAGATAAATTTCGATTGTATTCTATATCTGCGTGTGTATATTCTTTTAAATAGCTGTTAAGCAAATTATATTTAAACAAAGTGAATATTAAATACAATAATTTCTGAAATAAACAGCATATTATATACTTATATGATATTTAAACGGTTTTCTATAGTTCAATTGGCACTCTTAAGTCTTAAAATCCTTTCACAGTGAGTTTTATACGAGTTTTGTATTGTAGGTATTTAAATAGTGGTATGAGGTTATAACATTGTTATTTCATTGTTTCTTAGAATTGCATTTACATAGGTTTAATTAAGAAATACCACGTTGCAAAATTATACTTGTAACTTAACACACCCGTTATTCATATATACCACAAGGTACCAATTTATAGTTATGCTGTTTCTGAAATATCGTAGAGAAAAGGTGTTATTCATAAATGCATAGTATTATGTATATACAAAAACATTACTTTAAGGTGATAATTTTCATATTATCTTAAAAATATTTATTTTTTTTACTTATTTGAATTACATAAATAGAAAAAATTAAAACACAAAACATTTATTTTTATTTTTAATACAACTATAAAAATCCAAGTGCGTGTAATAATATAGTTTTTCAATTAACCTTTTGAACAATGAATAAAATACAATGTGAGCGATGTGAAATTTATTTAATTATTATTTTAAAAAAAGAAAAATGTTTAGACATTTTTTTAAAAATAAATTGAAATTCAAACAAATCTTTTCATACAATTTAAAATATCGTGTAGGAATTAAAAAATACGAATATGTTTATAAGTATTTTATTTTATTTATTGCATTATTTCTTCCCATAATAATATTATACTTTTAGGTCACATTTTTATAATTTTATTTTTTATTAAATTAAAAAAAAATCATATTTTTTATCGATATGCTGTTGTGACTTATGAATATATTATTGAAAAGTGTGTATAAAAATAATAAAAACTCAATGTCAAGTTTAAAGTACATTAAAGCTGTTTTGGTTAATAGTAGGTACCTGTATTATTTTCCTTTAATAGTTTGAATAAACTACAGAGTTTAAATTACTTTGTAAATAAAATATACTATTAAAACAATTATATTATTTAATTTAAAGCACTTTTATTAATTTTTTATAATCCATATACATATTTATATATTATATTAAAATACAGTACACTAATTAAATTAAATATTGTTTAAATACCATTAAACTGGTTTATAATTTGTACTTTTAAACTACACACACATATATAATATATATGTATACAAGTCGATTAGTATACTGATACAATGATACGTTATTTACGTTTTCATTTTTTTACATGACTGACATTTAAATAAAAACAAAAATTAAGTTATACAGTTGTAGGTTAAATTGAAATTGATGTGTATTGTTTTGTTTCTTTTAAAGAATTTATAATAATTAATTTTTTTTTGTTGATCGAATCCCAACGCTTATAGATTATTAGTAATTTAAAATACTTAATGAAATTTATTTATATTGTTATTTTTAATTAATTAATCTAATATTAATATTATAAAATGCTATAATATGCAAATTTAGTCAGCAATGAATTGTTTGGTCTATAATAAATATTTGTCAGATTTAATCAATGTATTAACATAAATATTTGATATATTGTTTATTTTGTATTGTTATATTTGCATAACAATTACATTTCTTCATTTGAGAAATTACAAGTTGTATTTATTAAAAAAAAAGAAACTATAATTAACTATTTCGGAAGTAATATACATATTTTAAATAATAATTTAATAAGTAAACATAACTATGCTATTCTTAACCACTATTAATTATTGTAGTTTTAAAAAGTTAAGTTTATTTTATTATTTTACAAGATATTGTAATAATATGTTTTTTATTTCAATTAAGGCTTTACTTTTAATAAAATTATTTTATTTTTTTTTGTTTAACTATTAGTTTCAGTAGTAAACAAGAATTCAAATAAATTTTTAAATTTTTAACTGTTATATTTTAAATATTGTAGAATACTATTTATATGACAGTAAAATATAACGTTTAGTTATAATAAAGTCAAGCACTTCTATACATTTTATACAAAAATTTACATATTTCACCACTACGACTTTTATGATAAGATCAGAATCGAGTGTTATTAAGACCTTTAATTTAATGGCGTAAACGATAGGACGATCTTATCCAAAGCAGTTTAAAAAATAATAGACTAATGAAATTATATGATCTTACTTTTGTTAAATACCGAGTCATAGTAAAACATGGCGTCTGGAATGAGAAGTGAATTAATAAATTAGTTACACGATAGTATACTTTACAATAAACGAATTAAAGAATTTCGGTCGTTTAAACTGATGAAAATCCCCATAGTTATTTTAACGTATAAAATAAAATCACCTAAAAAAATATATATATTTTTTATAGTCGTTTATGTTAACGATACGGTGGGTAGATTTTCAGTTATTCCTAACAAATGTGGCGAAAACTCAATGGAATTATATTCAGAACTTAGTTGATGGAACTTAACTATTACTATTGTATTAGTCTGAATACGTTGTCACATTTAGAGGCAATTTATTCAAATGTACACATATAACGATTTTTGGTAAGCAATTCACACTACAAACAAACCCCGTCAACCATAGTTATGTGTATTCAAGATTTATGCTAATTAATTGTTACACGCATGTGACTTAAACAGCACCGATTGTATTATACTGGCATATAGTGTAATATGCACTACAATTGGAACACGCAATAATATTATGTTGCATTTAGTGCCGTAGATTTAAAAATATTTATTGCAACTAGTTAAGAAAATATTTTTCATTTATTTTTAAATAATCTTATATTTCTATTTTTTTTTTTAATCTGTTAAGTTATATAAAATACAAAGGTTATAATTTATTTGTATTTATGAAAATAATTTATTTCAACCAAAAAATTTAAATTATACGAGCTATTATATTTTACGTGTTTATGCACTAAATTTGGTATTATAAAATTGGATTCATTGTATTAATATCTATAAAATAAATTTATTAGTAAGACAAGTGATAATCTTTAAACTGTGATTAAAATGTTGAAAAAGTATTGTACAACTAAAAGAGAGCACCAACAATTGTTATTATTGTTAAATTGTAAAGGAATAAGAAATCATAATTGATTATGAAAACATATTAAACGACAAGAAACTGAACAGTTTCTTTTATAAAGTTAGCGTTTTAAACTATTTTCAAAAATGTGTCTTTATATTATTTTATTAATTTTCAACACTCCAAAATTATATTTTATTAGTAAGTTTAATACTTGTATTTTTATCGTAAATTATAATTTTTATAATATATAAATGTATATTTCACTCTTATATTATATTTAACCAAATAAAAAATTAAAATTTAAGATATTTGAAGACCAAACTCAGCATATTTTTATGTTACTCAGTTAAAAAAAAATTAATACGATTCAATTATTATAATTTATTAATCCACTCATATTTTGAATATAATTTAATATTAAAATATCATTATTAGTCATTTAAAAATAAACAATTTGTGTATTTTATTGTTATAATACTAACTTTGATAGGTTAAATAAATTAAAAATACTTTTTAAATATTCGAATTAATATTAATAAGTAAAAAATAAATACTAAATTATGCATCTATAAATTATAAGGTATTAATATTATTGTTTCGTTTTTAATATGTACTATTTATCACACTAACATTTCATAAACAAAACATTTTTCTAAATAAGATTAAAGTAAATAAAAATTATATCTGAAAATTTAAGATAATAATTTCTATGGTTTATTTTAAGATTAGTTCCCAGTACAAACGATTTATTTATTGACCTATAACCCACTAAATACTCTATTTTTTTTTTTTTCAAACAATATATCAATTTTACTCATAAATTAATAGATTACTAATTAATATACTATAATACACAATTATTAATGATTTATTGCACAAACACAAAACTTAATATTTAGTACAATTATACAAGGAATAATGATAAAATTAACCAAGAACTTAGATAAGATCTAAATATCCGCAACAGTATACAATAATTTAGAAATCTAGTACCAATATGACGCATTTCGTATTGATAAGTATTGATAGCATGAAAATGTAGGCATTTGTATGTACTGACTAAGTATTGTAGAGTCGGTACAACACAGCTTGTAATCAATAACGGCGATGGTGGATTGTAAGCAGTTTTGTAGTTAATTATATAAATTAGGTACTATTAATGTATTAATAATAAATATATATATATATATATATGTATTATTTAAACATAAATACATTGGAAAATATTTTAAAAGTATTTTATGGGTAGTAACTAGTAAATCATAATTAATGTTTTTATTTCAACCAAAATCAAGTACCTACTAAAAAATATACTATATTTTTATTCAAAATTAAATTATATAAGATTTATAAGAGTTTTAAATTGGTAATAATAATTAATATGTATTATATGACTTTGACGAACTGCCAAAATTATAGTTAATTATATCTTAAAAAAAAAAAAAATTAAGATTTAATGGAATTAATTCTTGAAAAAAAATATTGACATGGTAAAAGGCTATTGTTATTTGGCCAATGTATAAGTTTTTCAGATTTTTTTTGCTTTAATTTTTATTTTGTTTGAATTACAGTTTGAATCTCTTGGTTATTGTTCGTATGAAATTATTTTAAAATCTCTATTCGTTGTTATTAAAAATTATTATAACTTCTTGTTTTTTTTAGTAATGTGATTATAATAGTATAAATTGAAATATATTATATTTGGTTAAAAATATACAACAGTTATAAATTATATTGATATAGTTTTATATTAAATTCGTAAACAATTAAAGAAACTACAAAGTTTGGTAATTCATTGTAAGTCGTTTTTTTTTTTCAATAAAAATGTTTACAATTTATGTATTATCAAGTGTACTTTGCTATTTGTAAACTGTAATGCTTATTAAATGCTGAGTTATATCATGTTTTAATTGGCCATTGAAAAAATATAAAAAATATTAATGTAAAACGTTTATTTTTAAATTTATATTTTAAAGAGAAATTGATAATTTTAATTTATAGTTCATGATTTAATAAATATTTATTTAAATTTAATTGCATTTTATAATAATGACAAATTGTCATCTTAACAATTAGAACTTAAACTTAAATATCAAAATGCTTAAGTATTTTATTAATTATAAGTTTATGCGAGTAAATAACGTAATAACTAATAATTATACGCTTAGATATTATTTTTAATAATGTATTACATGAACAAAATAATTAAATACAAATTAATTAGTGTGATTTGTTTACCAAATAATTTAATAATAATTACCGTCTGTTACCTTGAACTTTTGCTAAAAAATGAGTTTAATCTTGAATTTTTAAAGGCATTAATAATTGATTTTAATTAACTATTTTTTCACTTTTACACCTTTTAATCTCCTTGTATTTTAATGAAAATTCTAAAAGTTCTCAAGAAGATGTTATATTTTACTTTGTAACTTTTTGCTATTTTAGAGATAAAAAAAAATAAACAAATCATGCAATAAAGTAGTATGAATAAAATTTTTCTTATTTCGAGAAAAAATATATACTAAATGTGTGTACTTACAGTGGCAGTGATATTGAAAATAGAATCGTATAAAAATTTAAAACTTGATGATTAAGGACTATTTGTAAATATACAGTAGCTTTTTAGTGAATAAGAATTGTGCTATAATGCAGTAGCTCATTGTTGTTCATTCCATAGTCGTTACTAAAAAAATGCATACGATAATATATTATATATAAATTTATATTACTATCTACAGTCAACACTGACCATGTTTGCAGTGACAATATAGTGGTTTTTCAAACTTAAAGTTATGCCAAAAAAAAAAATAAAATAAAATACCTATGTAGAAAACCGATGAATTTTATAGCATTAATAAATATTCGTGGTGAAATAATTAAAAATAATTACCAATGGATGATATTTTTAAAAAAAATTCAAAAGAATTTAGAAAGGTACAACTAATTTAATTTATAAATATTTTTTAATATATTCGATACAAATGTATAAATACTGCTACCTATAGTTTTTTAATAATGTACGTACAATTTAAATTCACAACTCTAATTATTTCATTGATAATAAATTCAAAATAATATTTGTATAAAATGATTAGTTGCTATTATTTACATTTATAAAAAAATATTTTATTTTTGTCTTATCAAAAATTTGTTATTTAAGTACACTCAATACTCCCTTGATATCAACCTATAAGTTGGAATACTTCCTTTTCGATTATATTTATCAAATTTGTGTCATTAAGAATAATAACACGTACAATGTTTTACAAATAAATACTTGATACCTTTGTTCTATAGCAATATAAAATAAGGTAATTATAGTAGATTATTAGCGTAGATGAAATTTTGTTAAATTTTTGTGGAATTTAATTTAAACAAGAAAAGAGTACATTCAATTTTTTTTTTGAAAAGTTAAATTTTTTAGTGAACTTAATTCCCCGATATTTTAAATGCCTTTATATCCTCTCTCCAAATAAATCAATTTATACTACGTCATTGAGGTACCTATAATATTTGTTACACGTACTTTTTTAAGTTCAAATTTAAATTTAAAACGCAAAGAACGCAGTTGAACAAAATTACTTATTAAATATATTTTTAATCTCTTCGAATATTTGTGAACTATATTTACAAATAAATATTTATATAAAATATGGCGAAGTATTTACTGTTACTAATATTTGCTTTGATTTTTTTTTAGAAAGCTGATTTTAAATTAAAAAATATGATATTTTTTAATAATTATAAATCACTTTCATATTAATTTAGACAAGAGTATAAATTATTATTTTCAGCATAATTTTTATTAAAAAAAAAATAAATAAATAAAAATGCATTGACCTAGGATCATGTTTTTATTTGAGTATCTTTACTTTATCTATGTTTTATAAGCTCTTACAACAATTTTGCATTTATGAGTTGAACTCAATCAAAAATTACAAAACCATACGTGTTTCACATGTTATATTGCATTATTTTATGCATTGGTGTTCTTAATTTATAGTATTCGAACTATAAAGTTTGATTGGACATATTATCTTAAGGATGTTATTCTAAACTTATAACACAAAGTGTGCCAAGATACTACTTTATGCTTCTTACATAAATTGACACCAGCGTACTGTGCAAAATATTTTGCAAGCAATTTTTTTTTTTTTTAATTGCAAAAAATGTAAATTTATTTTACTTTAGACTATTAAATATAGTAAAAAATTAACATTTATTTTTTATAAGTAATAACATAATATTACATTTAATATTTACCTAATATTTAAATTTTTAAACCAAATATCATATTAAAAAATCATGGTTAACTTAATTATGTGATGTAACACGATAAACAATTGATTTTAAATAAACCTCCGTATATATATTATATCAAACTATTGGACGGTTCAATCAATAAGCCTCGTGACCAATATCGTCTCTAGATAATAGAACCACCGATCGAAAAGTTTATCGATGGAGTTATCAAGTCTATCTGTCTATATGATATAGTTTCTGCAGAATAATGGTGAGGAATATCGCGTTTGAATCTGGGCGAACCAATAATAGGTTCAGTGTTATAAATAAATTTTCGAATCTTCGAGAACACAGGTCATAATGTACACGTATTGTCCATATAGTAAATCGGAATATATGTGTCTGTGTTCGCGTGTGTGTGTATGTGTGTATATGTGAACAGTATATAAAATAATATATCAGATATCGTGTTAAATGGTCAACTATTTCGGTCACGTACATACGCGACATAATTTTATTTTTCAAGTGAACAATGGTTATTTTATTTGCACCCCAAAGAGTAGTTCATAATAGTATTATTATGACCGTTCGTATGTTTGCTGCAGAGAAACAGACTTGTCTACGTATGTATTTTGTATCATAGGCGTTGCGTTTCAATTTACATTGTTTAAGCTTGCCTATATTGTTGCGGATAAGATTATTCAATGGACGGAAATCGATCTGTTTTGTTATGATTGAAAAAAATAAATATAAATCAATGACATTTTAGGTGTTGTTACTGGTGCACATACGTACACCGCCAAGATATTTTAGCACACACAAAATCGTATATTTTTCTGATTGCTTTTGAAACATGTACATTTATATCAATTATTGTTATGTTTATTATCCTAACTTACCATCTGACGAGTACCATAAATCATGAAATGTATTAATAAGAATATCAATATCAGTACCTAAACTCTCAATTATTTGGATAAAATATCCATACGATAGAACAATATTCTAGAAAAAGTGACTAATATCTTTTGACTATTATTGGTTTAAGTTACAACTATTCACATCATCCTAATAATATTAATTGTAAATAATTATGTAATATTTATTTTTTCAAGGTGTTCATCTAATTTGATTATCATGATCAGTTGAAAAAATTATGTCAAATATCAGTGCACATCACCCACAGACATCTCATAATATATTAAAGAAAATTTAATTTTTAATCTAAAATTAAATAAAGCAAATTAATTAATTATTGGTTAAATATGATAAATTAATGTCTTTTAGACAATCTATTTATAATGAGATATGTACAATGTTCATAATGTTCATAGTATATGTATATATTTTTTACTCTATGCACACTTAACAAATCATTTTTTTTTCAGTAACCGTTGTAGTGTGTTTTTCAAACTTTTGTTATATAATTTTATACTGATAAACCTAAAGAAAATACCGTATGATTTCTATGAGAATTTCAATTGTTAATAAATGTTATACCTAATCTTTAGCACAATTAAATTTAGTGTAATCGATTTGCGTAAACCGAAAGAAATAGCAAAACGTAACAATGAGCTTTTATAAACACAAATTCAACTGTTTTCTATTTCATTAAAGGTGTATTAATTATATTTAATTTTCATCGACACGTGAAAGTATCTTGAACTTTGTATTACGTGCTTAAAATCTAAAATTAACAGTCTCCTGTTGCTCCTCCTTTTTGTCTCCTCTCAATATCACTCTAAATTTCAACAGCGCATTAGATATTGATTTTATTTTTGTATTAAACACATATCGATTTATGTACAACTAATATATAATTAAATAAGATTTTATTTTTTTATTTGATATGAATTTAAAATGGAAAAATTCTTTAAAATATTTCTTGAATATTTTATTATCAATGACTAAAATTTAACTAATTAGGTACTAATGCATAATTTCAACACGTGCCGGAACGATATTATCATGCTATTAAGATTATTCAAGTGTATTGGGAAATGTAACTGAAAAATGAAAATTATATAATGAAATATTATAACGACGCATCATTATTTGTGTATATTTCGAATTTGACAATATTGATATTGTTATGTGACAAATGTATAGTCAATAATAGTATTATAAAACTCTGTAAGTGGCACAAATGTTCAATAACACTTATCTCTTTTAGAATTCAACAGTTGAGCCAAAAACAGATTTCTAAATTTTTGACAAAATTATCTATTTGCTCAAATTATAATTCATGAATAAAGTTGCCATAATTTATACGCTGACAAGAATATTTTAATAATATATATGTATAAAAATTATGTGTATTTGATCAACTTCATATTAATACTTAATTTTGATTTTCAAAAGAAGTCAAATATAAATATTCTATAATAATTATTATATTTAGGGTTATTTTTAGTTTTTTACTAATCAGTGATGGATCGTGTGTAGGTGCGCAGGTGCAAGCGCACCACGTGCTATTTTATCAAAATAATATTTTTAATTTTTTTAGAACCTAATCACTGTAAATTGTTCACTAAGAATATTGAAGTGATATTAAAAAAAAAAATATTCAAACATATTTTTCGGTAAAGAACTAATATGGTTAATGAGTGGGGAAACGCGAGTTACAATGTAACTTGGTGCGCAGTTATTACTACAAACTGACTTTTGAGATAATCGTTATCGTTTAATTTTAAGGTCATTTAATTTATATTCTTATTTATGTATTTAGTTGTAGATATTATTTCATAGTATATGTATATATATATATATATATAACTCATCATAGTAAATCTTTTCTCTTAGAATTAAAATTTTGTTATTTTTTTTTTTGAAAAAAATATTCCTTAATACAAAAATGAGGAAAAAAATAAAATAAAAACATTGAGAAGATCTGTGTTGGATATAAATTTAATAATTACAAACAAAAATCGCGGTAATATTATACTTGTTATTTTACCAATGCTAATTATTTTAAGTATAATAGAATTTGTGGATGTGATATTAGAAATACTGTTTTTTTTTTTGTTGTTGTTGTTTTCCGTGTCTTTTATTTGGCACGAAAAAATTTCATGAACAAAAATTAGAATAAAAAATGTGTTATTAAACGAAAAGATGAAAATTAATGATTCTACTGTAATACATATTCAATTTAGTTGTTTTAGGAAAAAACAAATATTCATTCAATGTTGGACAATAATTATAGATGATTATGATGATTTTATACAAAACATTTTAATTAAATATAATTTAAAGTTTTGTTTTTAGGTATAGAGTTATATAATGTATAAGTATCCAAAAATAAATATATTTTGAATGTCGTAATTAATTGTGTTCGTTTTTGTGCCGCTTTCGAGTGGCATCAAGAGGTTATAATAAAAAAGAAACATCTCTTAACCCAGGAATTTTGCAAGGTTTTGTAAGAAATTAGATAATGCGTTAAAAAGTTATTTTTAAAATGGGACAGTCTTTAAAGGTACGTCGAAAACTATTCAGAATGAATTATAAAAATGTAGGCTAGTTTTTTTTCTTTCAAAAAGAAGTATTATAAGTTAAAAAAGCGGAATATTTGACAATAACAGCTAATACAATTACTTATATTAGTGCTAGTTTTCAAATAGTAAATATTTTCGCTTTATTGTATATTATGATGATAAGCCGGCAGAACTTCTTTGGCATTTTTAAATTACAAATAATAATATAATACTCAAGCTTTATCCGAGTGTATTAAAGAACAGCTTGATAAACATATGGGAAAATAAACTGGTAATTAATCGCTTAAACATATGGTGGCGCTTTAGTTATGACTTATGAGTAATCATAATAACGGCATTCAGACGATAATAAAACAGAATTATCTAAATGCTCAATACTTGCATAGTTATGTTTACCAGCTTAATTTAGTTGTGTCCAATTTTGTGTCAATAAATAGAAATGTAAGAATCTTGTATATTGTTGTTCATTTTTTCAATATTTTCTCAAAGAATGGACATTTTAGACGAAAAAGTAAATAAACGCTTACTTACCGCTGCTTCGGCAAAATGTAATTTTCATTTTTGAACAGTTAATATTGTTTGTGAGTATAGGAAAGATTTAATTAAATATATGGAAAAATTTGTAAATAATGAAACTATTAAACATATGTTTTCTATTCAGTATGTCTGGTGATTAAAAAGAACATTTAACGATAATGAATTTATCTTTTAACTTATATTATGTCATAATATTATGCATCATGTTAATATTTTACACAATAATTTACAGAAACAAAATAATACTAACCCTAAGGTTTCTTAATTGCAAACAGATAGATAATTTTGAGTAGTATAATTTTCAGAAATATGTCTTAATATACATTTAATACATTTTAATCAAATAATATGCGTGTAGAATTTTAATTTATCTTTTTATATATAATATCATTAATACTTATAGCTTACAAAAATTAAGCATTTTAAACATTTATCATTTTTAAAAACTATTTGGGCCTTTCATCGTTTACATATTTAAATATAATATATTATACTAAATTATCCACCAAATTTACTAAATAATTCCGTATAACAAAATGTTCGACTTTATTATAAATACGTGTATAATGTATAATTTATATTTTACAATAAATGTGCAGTAATATTTACATATACTATTTAAGCATAAATTTAGTATGTGTAAAGTTATTGTTGTAGAAGTTATTATAGCACAAACACGAAAGATATAAAGGTAGAAACCAAGCAAGTATTATTAATTATTTCGATATCACCATTTTTTGTTTCACGAATCTAATCCAGAATATTACTTTTATACATACTAAAAATAAAATAAGGGTATTAAATCTAATTAAATAACATAATTTAACATAAATATATAAAATAATTATTAAAAATAAAATCTGTAAAGAATATTTAATATATTAGATTTAAAGTATATGACTATGTAATAAAAAAGACAGAAGATTTAAGCTTAAAAAAATATATATTTATTTTAAGGTTTTTTAATTGAAATTTGAATTTACTAATTTATAACAATTGATTAAGTATTGGCTTGATATCAAAGTTAAAATAAATTTTGAAGGCATTATCAATTTTAAATTGGAGTGTCAAAATAGTCGAATAATCAAGCATATAATTTTATTGTTATTATACGAACTCCAGTAAAACTTAATGAATTATTAAATAATACATTAAAATTAATTTTCAAAAGTTTTTCATTGTTATATAACGCATATATTTGTTCAAAATACAGTAGATGTTCATGAAAAGTGTGAGTTATAATTAATTATATTTTAAATTTGCAGTTTTGAATTAAATATTTTTCTTATACGTGATTAGAACTTTTTGCAATCCAATATAACTATTTTTAGATACAAACTATAACATTACATTTTTTATTGTAAAAACATATATCATATTACTATAATATAAACAACTAAATATTTAGATAAAATAATTTAAATATGATCACAAAATATGCATCTAATGATTTTTAATATGTAAATACCCTACGCAAAAATGTAATAAAAATTATTATGTATTGAATAAATCATTAATGCATAACTATTACTTATAACATATACAATATACATGTATATTGTTAAAACTCTTTTGCGTTTAGTTAAGAAATACTAAAAACGTTAAGAATTCTAAGTGCTTTAACTTTCAGTACATTATATAAAATGTTTTTTTGTCATTTTGCGTGTCGTAAATAAATTACTGCATTATTAGAAATAATAAAGGGATTTAAGAAGATATTATCTCTTTTCTGTCATAAAATTACCAATAAAAATATTTAAGTATCGTATATACAAAAGTTTTTGATAACGAAATAAAATATAATTCATTATTGTGTAATAAACTATAGTGTATTATATATTTCATAAAGGTATGCATATATATGTATACTAATATAGGTATGGATTTATGTATTAATGTGAATATTATATAAAACAATAATGATCGCAAATAAAATGGGTTGTCTTTTGTACATGCACAGGCCACAGAGTAATCAAATTAATCTTTTAAGCCGTTCTCTCCGTTTTACTACGCTAGCTGAGTGTTTAAAATTTTAAAAATATATACAGCATTAAAAATAAGTACAATAATGAAAAAAATGTAATTCATCGTGAATTTAATCTAATATTGAGGAAAAGTATAAAAAATATGAATTACAATAAGTTGCATTAATGTTAAACGTTTAATGCAATAATAAATAAACTACCTGAGATAAATATTATGATTTTATTTGTATGAATTTATTACTAATTTATAACTGATTGTTTATGCTCAATTATATGAGTAGAGACAAATGTTATAGTGTATTTACGGTATTTTTAATTATTTAAAGAACGTATTTTATGAAAAAAATATTATTAACAATATAATATTCGTATACCAAAACGAGGATATTGGATTTGTGTATAAAAAGTCCATGTCATTAGACAGAAAACTTCTTTGATAACATAAATAAGAGTTCAACATAAAAATCGTATAAATTCATAATTATAATTATAATTAATAATCCAATGAATAAATATTAATCTTTCTTTGAATTTCGTGGAAATACTATTGTTGCAGTTATAAAGCTATCTTCTAAAGTTTATGTTTTTGTTTCACTCTTGTTCTTGTCCTCCGGCAGATCTGTAGGGGCATTAAAAGGTAATGATTTTACAGCGAAATCGATTGTTCTGTAAGAACTTTTGTAGAAGAATGTAATGAAAATAAGCGACATTCTATATCAGATATGAGTTAACACAATTCATAATACGAGCAAGTCAATTTTTTAAATTTTTATTTTAACGTTACTTATTATACCCTCGTTTTTATCTAAAACGTTAAGTTGAAATTTGAATTTTAAAATCATCAATTTTTTTTATCAAATAAACCATTCTATAATCAGATTTAATTTATTATCCTTTTATACACAACGTAAATCTAGCTATAAAGAAGAAACATATTATATTATATAATATTATTGTGTCGTTAGTATTATGAATAATTTTAATTTAATTTTTTATTTTAATTAATTTTTATACAACATTAAGTTAAGAATTAACAATAAATTGAGAATTTACGTTGATTTAATACAGTAAAAATGCTTGTGACGAATAATGAAAAAAAAATAAATATTTTTATCGATTGCAATAATAGATTGAAGTTATTATAATATACCTACTATTAATGGGTTGATAATTCATAATTATAAGTTTAAACTATAATATTTAAAGTTTTAATTTAATATATTCAGTTCAAGATTGTAAGCAATTAATCGTTGTTTTTAAACAAATATACTGTATATTAGTGTATATTTATATAATAATTGTACAATTATTATGTTTTTTAAAGTTTCTGTTTAGAAGTTTTTTTTTCTATTACATTTTTAAGTATGAAAAGAAAATTGCTAATTTATCGACCATTTTATACCTATACGCGTACATGGTGTAATATACCACTGATGTAGATAGTCATTTACAATATTCAGCGAGTAAGTGTGATAAATATGTGGTAAAAAGTATTTTTATAACACGCGTTGGACATTGTTGTAATGGTCTATAATTAGAGACATTGATACCGTTTGTGAAGTTAAATGATGAAATTTAGCGAAAATTCAAGTTTCACACATCATCCGCGGGATAATAATAAAAGTAATATAGTTATACTTGTTATATATCAAGGTACAGGAATACGATGAAAATACTTACATGTTTGTCTGCGTTATTCAATGGCCTTTACAGATTTGTGTATACCTACTAAACCGTCCCGTTTATAAGGATTTTTTTGTTTTTAAGGATTAGGTACACGTCACAGAGATAAAAAGTGCAATACCCTGTTACTTGATTTTTTTTTCTCTACAATATGGCCTCAGTTAATAATAAATACTATTGAACGTTTTTGTAGAGTATTTTATTTCCCACACCGTACTGTGTGGAATAATAGAAATGTTATTTAGTGTTAACTAAAACATACTCTGCACTTTCAGTCTATAACGATCTCGCTTATTCTGGTTGATCTCCATTGTGTAAGAGCAACTTGCGCTGAATTTATATTTTTCAAGAATTTTATTATCTGTAGAATTATCTAGATTTTAATATAGATTTATTAAATTACTTTTTATTGAGGGACTAAATTGTTTACATCAACCATTTAAAACGATTTTATCCGACCAAAGTGGTCATTAGTGTTATAATGCACTCGCGTTTTATTTTAATAAGAAACTGTAACGATGATATATATATATATAATTATATAATATTTTTATGAAATGTAATCAAATGTTCAGTAATACACAGATTAGATTAGAACGCTTACTCGTATAAATACAATTTTAAGTAAGAAAAATGTAAAACAATTAACTAAAATTTAATAATTCCGTATGTTAGTTTTATTTTTTAACTCATTAATAATGTACTCGTATATTGCATATATCATTATTTGTACTTTAGTTGCTTAACAAGTGATGATTGTGTTGGCTTAACAATGAAACAATGATGAGTATTTTTTGAGTTTATTTTTTTAATTTTGTTTTTAAAATTTTTATCTATTAGTCTAACTTCAGGTTTAACAGCAATAAAAAATTTGCTTTTAGTGATTGATTTAAAGCAAAATTTAAATATTCCAAGTTTTCTAAATAATCAAAGAAACACAACAATATTTTACACAAAACCAGTTTTTGATAATTTTGAATTATTTTTTCATCATTTTCCAAAAATTAATAGCCATAGAGATTTTAAATTTTACAAAATACTTATGATTATTAGCAATGTTTCTAAAAATATAATTTCTTAAATATTATAGGTGTTTTTGTGTTTTGAAATTTTCAACTTAAATAGTTTTTTTATATTTATATACGTTAATATTGTTTTATTCAAAAAGTCAAGAAGCTTTGAATTTAATATAACATTTCGTAACTTTTTTTGCAGAAATTAAAAAATATTGAAAATAAATCATCACAATTTTTATTCAATTCGTTTTGAGTTTAATTTTGATGATGGTCATGATAAATTTAAAATTAGAAATTTATAATATTTTCTATTTTAATAGCCTGTTATTTATACTTTAGCTTAAATTTAAAAAAAAAAGGTGGCATTACTACTAAGCAAATGTTCATATGGTTGACTTTGATGAAGGCATCAAATGAGTATTGCCTGACAGCTGCCTAACGAAGACTAGTCACCGTCGAAAACAGTTATTGGATACAATGAAAATATATTATCATGAAGTTAAATATTTAACATTATTAGATATTTAAACGTTTATCTTAATTGATTTTAGTTATGCATGTGTAATTAAAAGATGTATTAATCGCAGGAACTAGAAAATTATTACCAGTACATAAAATATTTTTTCACAAACTATACTTTTAAGTTACATTATACTAATAATACTCGTACATAAAAAAAAAATAAAATATTATAATATTATATCTGATTTCACGGTAAAAATGTGTTGACTTATATTATATTACTAATAAAAAAATAAATTATAGTTATACAATTATATTAGCTTTATGACCCAAGTTCGCACAGGAGGGAATAAATATAAAATACATTTATATAGATATATAGCGATATTAATGTACTTCAGTCTACGTGTAAATCGACATCTATCATCTTTGTAAACTAATTTGACCAAAATGAGAAATCAGTTCGTGGTGAATTTGATATAGCAATAAATTGGTACATTTTTTAACGTGGTTCAAACTACTCTTTAAATTTTCGTTACTTATCTAAAAACAATCTCTTAAACTTTTGTCAAAATTGTTCGAATATTTTTTTTTTTTAATCAATAAGCTAAAAACATAAGTACACAGTCTTTTGTTTTAAATTTGAATAAATTAAATATTATTTTATTCTATTTTTAAAATCCAATAACAATGATTGGGCTAATATAAATAATTTTATTTTCAATTTTATTTCTGTTACCAATAGAAACCCTATTATATAAAACAAATTATTATTTGATTTTCGTAATACTTAATGCAACAATATGTTAAACGTTTAACAGTAACCTATAGGGTGCTAAATTCATCGCTCACTTGAGTCTCAATTTATCTATTAATATACATTTTATCGAGGTTGATTTCAATTATACAAAATCGACAGCATTATAATATTAATAAGGGAATAAATTTTATAAAATATTGTTAATGTTCAGGTGACGTCCTCTTTCTGTCAAAAAATAAATGTGATTTTTATGTGATTAATTTTTTTTTTTTTTTTTGTGGTACTGATAGTGTAGGTACTGAATACATTGGTGATTCGAAACATTTTTTTTTTATCATGTCCGTGTTAAGTGACATTATTTTATTAAGGTACTATTAGATTAATTATTTGTAGCATAAATAAGGGCCAAAATACTTATTTTGTCTTTTTCATGGATAAACATTTGATTTAATGCAATAAAAAATAATGTATTCTTGATTAAGCAAGTTATGAATGCATATAGTTTTGAATTGCATATTCCGTGAAATGGCTTTAGCTGATATCAAACATGTATCATTTAAAGTGTCCTATTTAAAGGCCTGGCGCGCTAGCTGACTTTTTTCTGTAGTTCATAAGATATGAAAAAATGCATCAATATTGAACACATTTATGTATAATAAAATCAGGTCAATATTTTCATTTCTGATAAATAGATTTAAATAGCATTGTTTTTAATATCCACGTAAGGAATGACTTATCACTTAAAAATAAAATCTCTCATACTGTTTCCACTAAGAATCGTTTTTTATTAGCAACGACTCGTTATTGAGTTCAAGTTTAATATGACCATTACAGTAATCAAGCAAGTTTTCCGATTTTTAGATTTTGAGCGGAGTGATGAGCATAATGATTTTAAATATTTTTGTTTTATTTGTGTCTGTTATCATTTTTAGAGGGAACAATAATTCGATAAACAATTATTTATTTAGTCAAAATTCTGCGAAATTTAATACAAAATCCCTCATGAGTTGTATATATAAAAATATTAAAAATATATAATAAGGTTTTTTTTTTTATATGCATTTGAAGTTAAAATTTGGGAGAAATATATATTTTACGATACGTAACGATATTCACTATATTGTTAGAATTTAAAAATATTGTTCATAAGAATTAAAATAACCTATTATATTGTATACACATAAAACAAAGGTATTATTAAATACAACGTTTTCGTTAAAAGTTAACTCAACATATACCATACTAATAGTAAAATAAAATCGAAATGAAAATAGATATTACTAGGGCTGTGAAATTGTAAAAAAGTAAAAGAAACGTAGCTTTCAAAGTACAAAATTTGAATTACATAACAAAAAATGCATTTATGAAACTTTTATTATGCATTTTTTTTAGGTAATTTTAAAGTTATTAATTCTTTACCTTTTCTATTCTACATCCCATTTTCATTAAATTGAAAAAAATGTATCACTTTCTTTCTTTATTTAACGAATAATTTATACAATATTCGGAATGATTTCTTTTGTATTAATTATGATAATTGTAAAATATAAACACTTATAATATTTATCGATACTTGATAACTAGCTGTTATTTATTTTTAAAGTTTTCCTGAATTTTATAATAAAAATAATTAAATAAATACAAATTTTATTTTATAATAGCAGATTGTGCTTCTCTAGTGATACTATAGCATGCCCTCCAGGTTGGTATACACTAAGCACTGTTTCAAATATTAAAATACAAATATTAGTATATATATATTAAATTTTAAAAAATTTTTTATTACCTGAATTTATTAAATTTAATATCATTGAATTAATGATATTGTTTAAGTATGAAGCAGACTGGTGAATCTCAATAAACTATAAATCGCCATGTTACAAAATATAAAACAAAAATAAAATTTTAATTTGACGCAGTATTTCTATTCTATTTAGCTCAATGCACATTAATTATTTTATTACGTTGAACGTGATACGTGATTACTTGAGGCTCATTTTCTAAATATTGTCTCAACCTTTTTAATTTAAGCTTTACTTGCTTGTGAGTTAGAAATCATGTTGGATTATAAAACTTAACTAGGTACCTAATTTTGAATTCAATTATTTTTACTTAATATAATATTAGTTTTTACTTTATTAATAATATAATATATTAAAGACTTATCTCATCAATATAATATGTTTGAACAATTTAAATAATATAAATAAGCTATGAAAGTATTCAAAAAAATTAAATTTTTAAATTTTCAAATAATCATATCATGATAGAATCGTAACATTGCATATTATAGGTTACAATTTTTTTTTTTTTTTTTAATTAAATTTATTTGATAAACTATTTAATTACTTTCAAAATACTATAAGAATACTTATTTGAATTATAATTTTGAAATAAATTAAAAATATATTTACTCAGCAGCACCATATTAAAATTATCAAAAACATTATATTTAAATATAAAATCTTTGATATAATTTGTCATATAAGGTATTAGCGAATTATTTATTAACATTTATCGTAAAGTATTATAGTTACTTATTTAATTCTTGCAAAAATATAACAGATTGCACATCCTCACATTATCATTGTTTACTATCAAATGTCGCTCACGTAGTTTTGGAGAAAAAAGATGACAGCTATTTTATATTATTCAAATGATGTCATGGTAAACAGGATATCTTCTTCATACACACTTACACAATAATATTAAGATAAAAAAAAACATATATTATATTATACTAACTGCTTAACTAGATTTTGATCATTACAACCTGTGGACGGCAGCTTAGTGTGAAAAAAATTGAAACTTGTTTTTATCGAAATTTATTTGATTAGTAAGTCAGAAAACTGTCAATTTGGTAATCATTTTGGATTGTATAAAAAATAGTTATCTGAAAAGAAAGTCGATGCCTTGCTAATATATTATCATTGTCATACTTATCTAGCGCTTTTTGTATGTAAAAAATAAAATTTAAACATATAATTGAGTGTCAAGCTAGTCAACTGTGTAAATCGATACTTGGCTCTGCTGTCGGTTTACCTACGGTAGATTGGTCGTGTTGTTTGTTGCGTGTATAGTGTTGTCTTATATATAAATAAGGTTAAAGTCGAAAGTCATGTTTGAGTGTCTAACTATGACATGATAAAATCATATATTCATGTCATCATCAATTATAGCATACAAGTCAATAGATTTATAAACGGCGTGAATAAGTTTATCCTCAATGAATTAAAATTAATCTAAATATTTTGGAAAATTTAATTATGCGTAGTATAAATCTTTGGTCTAAATATTAAAAATATTATGCTTTTTTTTAACTATAAAACAACTAGTTTATTTTCGTGATTTCATCGACCTTTATTAAAATTCTAACTATGAACATTTATAAAATGTTTTAGTATATTTAAGCTCAAATTTTTTTTTATTTCTATTAACAAAAACTCTAGAACACCTTATATTAAATTTTTAAAATTTTTAACAGAATGGAGTATTAAAGTTAACAATGAAAATTATTTAAAAGGAGTTAAAATATTTTTAAATTTACACCATGTATAGTAAATTATAATGGAAAAATGTTGTGAAAATTAAAATTTTTAATAATTTATTTTTGATTTATAACAAAATAAATAAATAAATTCTGTAAAACTTTTTTCTCACGAAAATTCTTTTATTTTTCCTTAATTTTTTGTCTATTTTTCTTGAAAATTTTTAAAAATATTTGTGAAATTTCACTAACAAGTACCAACTAGATATAATTTGCAACTAGAAACTAATAATTAATAAAACATGTTTACCTTTTAAAATAAGACACAAAAAATAAAGCACATCATTATTTTTGTATAATACCTGCAATACATTTATTATACTGCTTAGATGAAAAAAAAATGTATTAACATATTTTTACTATATATTAATTAATTTCAATTTGTTTAAAACATTATATACACACAAACAAAAGTTACTGAAAATTCAATTGTATGGATAACAATGTTCCTATTTTAGGTTGTACTACAATGTTCATATCACGTGTACGTGTAACCAATAGAAAATAATTTATTATATAACTACGTTTGCTATCAATAAAAAAATTAATACAACTCTACTCTCTATTTACCTCCCGCTAAAAAAAATAAATAAAATAATAATAATAATAAAAAGTAAAAAGTAAAATAAAATATTATTTAATTGGCTTACTGAATAATGCTTACAAAATAATTCTGTAAATTTGTATTATAAAAAAAATGTCAAAAACATAGAATCAAAAATAATATATATGTGTACAGAATATTTTCATAATCAGATTTAATCATTGCATAATTTTATTAAACACGTATATTCATCAAAGGAAGAAAAGGGACAATTTAAAAATTGTTTTTAAAAATCATAAAAGATCACTGCCATCTTATAAAATGAAAGCATTTGCTTCGTTAATCCCCAGTTAAAAGTTCATGTCAATTTTTTGATTTTACGATGTATTATTATTTTTCACTGTATTGTTTAATAATCTATTCAAATTAAACATTTTATTCTTAGAATTTCCAACTAACCATCTAATTTATTATTTAGTAAATAATAGCTGTATTTAAAATACATGTATTGTATTTAATTGCAAATTTGTATTCATCCTAAAAAGATTTAATAAATTGTTTCGAGTTCTAAATATGACAAAGTGCATTAATACAATAATGTGCATTGAATAGCAAACATAATAACATAATATCTGTAAGGAGATAATTTTAATTATATATACCTTTATTTCTTAAATTTAATTTATTCATATATTTATTAAAATTAACTATTTGATAGTATTCGTCTTATTAAAAATATTTTTATATTAACCATTTAAATACAAATTAATCAAATATTACATTGAGTGCAGAATCAATCACAGATTTTTACATCCGTATAATTTTTGAATACTATTGAATATTATTTACTATATTAAAAGCCTACATTAAATAAATACGTTTAATCTAGTACAATAATTTATGAATGGTTTATTTTGAATATATTATAAGGGTATTATTTTTATTGTCATTATCATAAAACCTTATTTACAAAAAAAAAAAAATGTAATGATTAATTTATAAATAAAATATTTTATATTATTTGAAGAATTGCATAGGTATTTAACTAATCAAATTAAAATTATTTCATTTAACAAAGACAATTTTATAATAATTTAAAATTTCATTTATCAACTAATACCATTTAATATGGTTAATAATCAATTCTAACTTACATATAAAAAATGATTGATCAATTGAGTAATAAATAAATTTTATAGTTTTGTTATTTAAAATTGATATTATTATGAAATACTAAGGACATGAGTTATAATTTGTTTGTGTTTAATTTAGTAATTTTATTAAGTATCTGGTAAAAATAAAAATTAAAGAATAGAGTTATTAAGAAAATAATACAAATTATAAATAAAACTAAAATTGACAGTTTAAGTTTCCAATGCGAATAATAAGCTATAAATCAAAACTTATTTCATTAGATCGTTCAGGTCGGGTTTTAGCGAGGTATGAAGTCAATATTTGATCAATATTAGTGGCATTGACAAATTAACACATTATTAATTTCATTCAAAACGTGAATCACACTGATAATAATTGATAACTATATTATTCAAAACCATAGATAAATGTTTCAGAGTTACAAAATTTTTAATATAAATTCATAATTCATTAAATAATTAATATTTAAGGAAAATAATTAAAAAAAAATAATAATAATAAAATAACGAGTGCTAATTATATTTTTGGATGAATTCAACTAAAACTAATTTTTTCCTTTTTTTGCATTTAAAATTTAAGCGATACAATCTAAATCTTTTTGTGTGCTTTTTAAATTGATGTAAGCTTGGTTTCACCATGTTAATTATAAGCATTTTTTTTTTTGAATTACCGCCGATATAATAAAAGAATAGTTTTTTTTTTTTTTTAAATAACTTACTTGTTTATATACTAAAACTTTGCATAACTGGGGTGGAAATTATTTTTTTAAATAATTAAAGACGTTAGTATTAGAAAATAAATTTAATGTATATGTATCATGTACATAATATAATACTATGTAACAATAATTGGTAAAAATATTATGACCCGAGGAAGGACTATAATATTATAGTTATAAATTTTATTATAGCTTATAATATTAAGTGTAAATATTACACTATTTTTAAGTTAAAAAAAAATAACTTTTCATAAGATCGCAGTATACTTTTTAGAGTTTATAATTGTTCAAATGGTACTAATATTTAAAAATCCTACCAATGAAATGGGTTGATATTCCTTCTGGAAAATCGGTATATCTGAGATTGATCAGGGTGGTTCTAGCTGGTTTTAATTTAGTGTATTATTATATTATATCGTTATGTTATGTAAAGGGGCACTTATTCAATCGTATATTTTAATGCTAAATTAATACATTCTCATTCTATTATACTGATTAATTTTATGTTACGATTAATTAAATATTGAAAATTGATTTAAATTGTTTAATAACTGATATTATTATTTTGTATCTACAAACATTTTTTTTTCAATTTTTTTTTTTTTTTTTTATCTGAAGAAGCATAAATAATTTACACTTAAAAAAATTAAAATGTACACTAAATGTTTACATTTTTAAATTCAAAATATTTTTGTTACTGTATTTTGTATTTTTCATGACCTAATTTATTTAAATTTGGTTCGTAAGATTTGAAGAATACAAGACGAGGAAGTCAAACTTCTTTTTTCAAAATCCATATCGCGTTAACTTAATCAGTAGGTACTTTAAAATAAAAATAGGAGTTTTAGAATGAATCGTCCGATTTCAATATCCATAAACTAAAATCTTACCCGTATTTATTGTCACGTAGCGTTATGTAGCAATTTACGTCCAGTCGTTCTAATAGCTTTGTTAGTTTTAAATATTTTAATATTAGTGCAAATTTACTTATTATTAAATTAAAAGGCAACGAAATATTATTCAGTACTTCTGTAGTTTGTTTGAAACTTTATTTTGATATTTTAATATTAAAATGAGTCATAAACGTGTAATTTATTACATAAAGCTTAAAAATACTCACAATTTGGTCAAAAATTGAAATATCAAAAAAAAAAAAAAATCGGACAAATCACAGAATATGCTACTTCATTTAAGTTTAACAATTAATAAATACAATCTAGTATTCAAACATAAATATCTAAATGGAAACTGTTTTACGTAATTTTGTCATGTTACGTCTTAATAGACGGAGACAGTATATGTGGGCGAGACCTTAAGACTGAGTCTCTATACCCGCATTTGTTATCATCGTTTTACGTTTCGTTGGTTTTTATTTTAATATCATAGTGAATATCAAACTTAAAGGCTCGTATATATATACTATATAATAATTAGATAGCAACCTCTGTTAACTTTAAAGTGTGATATATTATATTTATGATAATAGACATCGATTTATTCTATACAACTCATATTGTTTTAAAAATACTGATTTTTTCACTGCTTTTCCTGCACCTCACTGGCATATGACTTTTGGAAAAAAACATTTTTCTTAACAAAGTATACACAGTTTGCTATCTAAGTTATTTTATTTATTTATGCTTAAAGGTTACAACATATTTTTAAAATAGATTTATTTGAATTTTCATTCAGGTTACAGGAAAATTAAATTTCATTATGGTATACAATTTAAGTATGAATCATTGCATGTTGGAAATAGATTTTTTTATGTTATGTACTTGTAAGATGGAGACTGTTAATGTGTCACCAAATAAATATCTAAAACTGATTTTTTTTATTTAACATCGTTGTATTACAGTTTGTATACTCGTACATAATAATTTATTATTGAAATAACTGCCACAAAGAAGATCATACAAACAGTTTAGTGTGTAGTAGTTTTTATCTACAACCTCAAAATAATAAAAAAAAAAAGACATGTAAATAATCTTTAATCTTTCGAATGGGACTTAATTTCCACGAAAAAAGTATGGTAACAATCATTACTATCATAATAATTGCACTTTAATTCGCATCACACGAATCATTGTGTCCGGTATCCTTTGCTTGAACACTATAGTTGGCAGGCAATTTGTTTACAAACATTGTTTTAATAAAATGTATTTAATCCACGTGGAAATAACTGAGTTTGAAATAATTTATTTTGAATTTCATTTCCTCTCTCTAACACGCACAAACACGTGTCATATTATTATATTATTTTCTCTCAGTCTCCTATGTAAAATAATTCAACCAAAATTACATTATTGTTCTGAGTTAATCGATTATTAATCAAGATTGATATGCACTCCGAGGACATATATATATTAAGTTTTTGTACTGAAAACAGCACGTTGTTTATCAGTTTACAATATATAGGAAATTACCATCATTAAAAGACAAGTCTTCTATTTCATATACGATACATTTTGCAATGTAGAGACTTGCACGAAAAAAAAATGAAGTAAAATACTTTTCTAGTTAATTATAGAAATATACCTAGTCTTATTTTTTTATTGTATTATGTTTTAATTTATATTTAATTAATATTTATTTGATACTTATTTATATTCTTTTATATTATTTTTTGTCATAAGTATTATTTTTAAATTTTAAATAATATATAACATTTGAAACCTGTTTAAAAGTTCATGAGCTATCTTTATAACTATTTTTAATTTATTGATTTAAATAAATACAATTATTTATACATCTAGTCAGAGGAATTCAATTAAAATGTTAAATTATGTTTACTTGAATCTTTTTAGTTCTCTACAAATAGCTATACTTCATGTCTCTTCGGATAAAGTCTAAATTATGTACGTATATATTTAATCTTTATAACTGACGAAGTTTGTCAAATAAAATGAATATTATATAACTCCATTATAATATTTAATTTTTTTAGATTATTAGTAACTTAGTAAATATTAAAACAATAAGTCGTGCTTTCAAGATTTATTTATGAATAAATAGTATAGTATAGTATACATATTTAATAAAATAAAAATTTTAGTTAATCTAAACAAATTATGTTCAAATTTAAACCTTGTTGTTATTTAATATTATTTAACATAAAACTTATACATTTAATCAACGAAAACCATTAAAATAACTTTCCTTTACCATTGGTTTCATTATACAACATTACACTAATGAATCTGTTAATGATAAATGATAAATGATAAACGAAAAACAATTCTGAGTAGAAACCTCTCATTGGACTATAGTTAAAATGGTATTTTATTAGAATATATTCATATTGCCAGTAGTGAGCTATTTTTATATAATTACTACAGTAGCTTGAATTAATTGTTGTTAAGAACATTGCATATTTTATTATAGAGTTATAACTATAGTTTCTTAATGTATAAGAGACATATTTGATGTTTTATAGAACATTAAAAACAAATTTGTAACTGTTTTATTATGCATTACATTTATACAAATATTAAACATGTATAATAGCATTATAAATGTATTTATATTATATATGTGTATAATTTCTTAAATGTGTTCTATTTGTACAAAAAATAGTATAATACAATTATTAGAATATTACAGCATGATATTTTAAACTTTAAAACACCTTTAATACTTTCCACTAGGTAATATATAAAATTGTATATACCTATATGAAGGTATAATGTAAATAGAGGTTATGCAACTTATTATTTTATAGATGATACCAAGGAATTCTTAATAATTTAGCCACTAAATGTATGGGCCTTCTACTAATATGTTTGTTGTATTTCAAGTTAGAAATCAAATTTTAAATACAAAATTAAGTAAAAAATAAAAATTTAATATTATAATCTATTTTTTAAAGAACATAAAATTTGCTCGAGCGGAAAAGTTTTATTTTTAGAATTATTAAAAAAAAAAATATCATGAATTTGAAAAAAATAATAATTACCAATACTTATAATAATTTAAAAATAAAAATATGAAAATAAATACTTTTCCTCAAGAACAATTTATTTCATTCTTCTATTAAGAAAAAAAACTAAAAATAAAATAATATTCTTTAATATAAACTGAAAATTAATTGTATAGTAAAAATTTGGTTCATAGACTTCTATGTGACGCGTGTACATAGACTATGCTTGAGGCTAAGATAATCTCTTAAATAGTTGGAGAGATACATAAAACATTGCATTATTAATATTTCTATAAACGGCTGAACAATTTATTTAATTTACAATATACATATTATACATATTTATGACTGATTATAAAAATATACAATCTTTTTATACTTCTACCAACAAATTCAAATATAAGATAATAACACATATACAAAACTAAAATATACTATGTATATTAACATATTTTTTTATTTGCTTTTACATTTGTAAAAAGGTTTATAACAACCATCTCCCTAACATCTATGGACAACCTTTTAATTTTTTTTTTTTATTGATAAATGTACCTATTAAAAATGTAAATTAATAACAATTGAAAAATTATGACAGAGTATAATATGTGTGGTTTACAACTATTTGCTAAATTATTAATAAATACGTCATCGTTATGTATAATAGCCACTATTGTTGAAAATCACTATTTAATTGAACATTTTGAATATTATTATATTCTACAGAATGTACTTTAGAACTTATTCAACATTATCAGCGTAGAATTGTATGAAAAGCCTTGTACTTAAAATGTATAAAAAATTACTAATTAGAATTATTCTATATATTCATATATTTTAATTTGAGATATAGTGATATAGAAATTTATCATTAAATTATTTTTCCTCTTTTTTGTTGTACTTAACTAAAATGTATTTTAGATTCTGAGTGTAAGGATACATGTATTGATTTTAACAGTGATGCGTGTTATTATTTATTGGCGTGTCTACACAGTACACGATTTATAGTAGACAAATGTTTTGATCTTAATATTTGAGTGTGGTTACTGTTATGAAGTATAAACTTTTTTATAATTTTTAAAAGTCAAAATTTAAAATTTTTAAATTTCAAGTTTAAATTTGATAATACTGAGTATTTAAACAGAAAATGGCGATATTTTATCTTGTTGTAATTTAAAAAGTAATATTTTTCAGAACTTCACATTTTTTGTTAATGCTTACAATATAAGTTTTACATATTATTATATACTATACGCAAAACACAATGTAATTTTCAAATATATTTAGCCTAATTTCAACCTATTACATACTTACTACTTCTTATTGCCTATTATTATTTAGCTATACTACAAAATTATTCATACAATCGTATATTATCAGGAGATAATATCTACTCAATTGTGTATAAAATTGTATATTATATAAATAATATAATGATTTATAATAAATTAAATATCATTTTCACAATGAAAAATAATTTAGCTTACAATATTAATAATTATAAAAAAAATGTCTATAATAACAACATAAATATAGCATAAATTATTATTAGTATAGTAAAATATGCTGACAGATCGTCTCTATCCAGAATCTTTTTTCGTATAGGATGATTCATCATTGAACTAAAATTTACTACATTCACTAAAGTGCTTCCTGAATGATGAAGTAGGTACACTCGCGCCTACATTACATCAAAGTTGTTTCTTATGCTTTTCCATTTTGTATAATACGTAGATGATGCAATTTTATTGTATCATATCTCAAATCATCTAAATAATTTTTTTTTTCGGGAACTAATATTTTTATTCTCTAATTGTACTAAGGTTAATAAATTAAATTATTTACCAAGTACCGACATACGTTTAGGTTATACATTGTGTAAATAAAAAATATACATCAATATTAAAGAAACATATATGAAATATAATTTAATTTAATTTAAACAAATATTTCAACTAAAAAAAAAAAAAAAAACAAATAAATAAATAAATAAATAATAAAGTAATTAAGTAATTTTAGTAATTTTAGTAATTAAAAAAAAATATTTTACTATTACACGACGTCAATACCGACGTATAGTTTGACTAACCTCAATTAAAAAAATATTGAATTATCGATGAAAAAAAAATTACTACCAACCTAACACTGTGTAGAGACTATATTTAAAGATACATTAAACAAAATATAGATTAAGCTATTACATCATAATAGTAAATTGTAAACCAATTTCTGACGAAGTTTAACAATCTACACCACATCTGATTGATTATATAATGTCTGTAATTCAGTTTTGTGTAATTTATCAAGCAGACCTTTATTTTACATATTATTAGTAGTGAAAGAAGTGAAACCTTTGATTTTTGTTAGGATAAAATAATATAGATTAGCTCAAAAAAAATTTGTTCCGTATAAGTATATCTGATGGGTCAAAAATGATAATTTATAATCTAATTTATACATTTTTTTTTTTTTTTTTTTGTTAAATCTAGTATAATCTACATACATATTAGTTTTTTAATAACTCTGAAAATAAAACTTTTGCAAATATAAATTTCAAATATTGCCAGTTAGTAATTTTCTTTTTTGGTTATTTCATTTTTTTTTATTTTTAATTAGTTTGTTTAAGAATATGATAAAATACATGGGCTTTAAAATTCAGCAACTGTTTTTTTTTCAAATTTATAACGGGAGTACAAAAAAAAAAAAAAATAATTATAATGTAAAATTTATATTTCAAAAATTGATACTACTTATATATATATTTTTTATTTTATACGTAATTTATATTATTTTTTTCATTGTGATTTTATATTTTTTGCACTATTTAAAAAAAAAAGCATTTAATTTTCATTAATAAAATGTATTAGTTTTATACTTTATGTAACTGTATCTACAAATATATAATATGCTAAGACAATTTATTATGCATTTGTACATTTAAAGGTATCTTTATGAATTATTTCAAATAAATATTTAAAAATGTATTCTAATAGAATTATGTACTAACGTTAGTTACCTTAGTAATATTATGATTTCAAACCTAGAATTTTTAACTAACTATTAATGAATAAGTCACATTCCCATTATAATGTTAAGTAAAATCCATATGAATTTAAAATGCTTTATGATAAGCGTTTTTATTATTTTTGTTATTAAAATGTATTTATTTTTGTTTTTAACGGTTGATAAAAATTATTATTTTTTTAAACATCAAAAAATCACATTGTTACTTAATTTTTAAGTTTCTAAAAAAAAAAAATTGAGTACACATGGCCAATTTATTTTATTTTTAACAAACACTTATATAGTAGTATTAAATTAATCATATATTATGCTCAAAATGATATATGAATGTGTCTTTATAGAAAATTAACGAGCCAATTACACTGAAATATATTCATTTGATTTTCGATTTTTTCTTTTCGGTTAAAATATTATGTTTCATACTCTAAATTATTTTCTTACTACATAGTATATAATAAACAATTAAACTAAATAATACATAATATTGTTATTTTAATCGTTGCTTAAATAATTAATGATAATTCTGATTTCCAAAACATTTGAATAAGTATGATTGTTAGTCATTAAAATATTATTGATCAACTTAGAATGTAAATAATTATTTTAGTTTGATAATATTCACATTATTCATTATTCTCTTTCCTATATATGTAAATATCTGAGAATTTATCACGTAATGAACCTAGGTGTATTATAAAGAGTAAATGATAAAATAATTTAATAATAATTGTTTAAATACATTTTGAAAAAGATGCAACTATTACAAAATATTTAATAATTATTTTTAAAATTTTAAAAACTATTGTTAAATATATCTACCGAAATATAATATCCAATTTTAAGTATCATCAATGTTCTTATGCTCGTTAGTTGTATAGAAATTTGAAAGTATTATTACCAATGGCTTTAAATTTTGTCCTGTATTATATTTTCTATCTATACAAGTACGTAATACGTTATGAGAAAAACATTTCCAGTTTTATAGGAGTAGGCACTACAAACAAATTTGCATTACATTAAACGAGTGTGGATAGTAACAACCAAGGTGCATTATAATCTATTAATATTAACGGGTAAAGTCATAAAAGAGGTGAAATGTATTGCCTTCATTTTGAGAACGGCTTTTATGAATAGTGTACAGCTATTATACAAAAAAAAAAAAAAAAAATGTTTTTGAGATAAAACCACCAATTTACAGTAGTTCGCTGTAGTTTCTCCGTATAATTAGAAATTCAATGATATTTCAGTACGTTGATTATTATTTATGATAACGTAAATGTTAGCCATTTGCATGAGCAAATTTTTCTAAATAATTATAATATATTATTATAAAAGTAATATTAAACTTACTAATATAGGCAATAAATATATTATGTTATAATTTTGTATTCACATAAAAATGAAGTTGGTAAATAATACATTTTTGAAATTGTACTGTTAATCAGATTTCATAGTATAACTTACTCTTAACCCATAGGCATCAAGGTATCTAATTAAACAAAAATAAATATTATCACCTACTTACTTAATTATATATATAATCGTAATTATAAACTTTACACACCTACTTAATTAGTATTCAAAATAAATTGCTTTGATTAATAAATCTTTTCTAAAGAAATTGTTTGTTTTAGTACTATAAAATTATTCTTCTATCATTTTATAACTTAAGTAATACTTTATTATGTATCTTAGATTTTGTTTTGTAAAAATATTAACCCAAGAAACAAATTGTATATGTATAAAAAAAACAAATACAATAATATTTAAAAACTCAAAAAATTAAGTGAAACTCGTTCGTTCATACACTACACTAAAAACAAAAAATATTTCTGATACATAACTTATTTGAGTTACTATGATATAGTATGATATTACATTTTGGATTTACTTAAAATATTTAAAAACTTATTAATCTTTATTCAAATATTTCCAATCAAAAGATTTTTGGCTTATAATTAAAACCTTTTAGTATGTCAGAAATAGAACGCTTTATAACAACATAAATATTCAAACACCATGCACATTGATTCCAATCTATTAGAAACACATACAAATCACTAAGTCTTATAAGTATATTATTAAGTATACACTCAAAGCCATTATAATTCGCTTTCAATTAATGCTGCAATACTGTTTTGGATTATCCATCATTTCATTGCGAAAGAAAGTTATAAAGCAATATCCTTAATATTTAACCCTGAATAACTATAAACTCAAATAAACTATATCTGAAGTAAATTCAATAGAATTTCACCATTTGTCGTGATATCAAGTCTTCGGTATGTATATTTTATTTTGTATGCTAATATAAATTGTCTTATATAAATATTATGAATTCTCTATTTTAATAAATTGATTAACAAGATCAATTGAATACATCAATGAATCTATGTTACAATATTTATCAAAAAATCAGTAATTTTGAAAATAACATTTAAAGTACAAAAATACGAAACTCACTTAATATCCTATAAATATAATACACTAACCTGTTGTTAACGATGTGGTAAATACGTAATCGACTTGTTAGAATTTTTTATTCAGCATGATATTTGTGAAGCTATAATAATAATAAAAAAAAAAAATCAGAGATTAATAAACTTTATAACAAATTTTAAATGAAAATTAATTATTGAATATATATATATATATATATATATATATATACGTATATAGTAATTGAATCAGATATTTAATCATTTGAATAGCATGTTATAATTTTATTATCTGTTTAGTACAATTGATATAGGTTTGACTATTTTAGAATTAAGTATTTTAAATTTGCTTTAAGCATTTATTCAAGTCTTTATAATTTAATATTGGTAAACAATTAGTATTATATTTTGACTCATATATATCATAGACATTAATAATGCATATTTGAAGATAATTTGCTGGATCAAAATCAGTTTATCATATATTTTAAGTTAAATAATGTTCAATAGTAAGAGTATAAATTTTTTGATATAATCTATGATTCACATATTTTTCATGATGGTTATTTTTACCAATAATATATCAAGGTGACCTGCAGAGTAAAAATTGTTTATTTTATTTGAAAATACTATTTAAAACAAAAATTAAATTCATAAAGTATCAAAATATATTGTAGAACAATAATATTGTAATTTAGCTGAATTTGTACTTATTTTGCTAAAACCCAATAATTAATAATTTGGTATTAGTTTTTATAATTTTAAACATTGTAAAGTTGTAATTGAGCAGACAAACAATATAGTTAGTTTTTAAGATATTTATAGATTGCTTAACTTAAATTAATGTTATTTTTGAATTATTTTTAGTTTGTTTTTTTTTTACTAAAAACAATTAAATGTTCCAGAATACAATATAAAATAATTGTCCAGCTATATTTTGTTAAAAAATAGTAATAATAATGAACTATAAAAATAGTTTTAAAAGAAAACAACTCTACGTTACACACGAAAATATAAAGTTCAGTTATAAAAATCAATCTTTTTAGTTTCAGCATTAAAAATTTCAACTAAAAAACTAAATAAAAATATATTTAAATTTGCTGTAGATTTGTTTAGTGGTTTACTTGTATTTATAAATACATATAAAAAAATGGAAATTCTCAATGAAAACGAAGATGAAGTATATTATTATGAATAGTCGGTTTTAAAGCAATGCCCTTGAGACATATTCTTATTTATGGAGAGGGAGTAAGAAGAAAAGATAAGAAAAAATGACACTCAAGATTTTATTCTGCTTTGATACTTTTGACTAAACATATTTCACAGATCCCATTTACCATCTATATATACACATATTGGTACTACAATCTACGCCTATATTGAACACCAAAAACGTAAATCGCATTTACATTTGTTTAACAAATAGCTAAATTGTGAAAAGCTGTATTTTATAAGATTGACAATAAACATATAAGTCTTCGCCTCAAATATTAAATATTTTTTTACATTTTATTTTCTGTAAAAATTGACTAATATTATTTAAAAATTATATAATCTATAAAATAACATACTCGCTAAGGAATTTTTCCAAAACTTAAGAAGTAAATCTACTATTTTTTTTTTTTTTTTTTAATCGCTATGTTTAGCACATCCCATAATTTACATGCATAAAATATTTTTATATATCTAGTGTTCAATATAAATAATAAAAACCAAAATCAATTCAAAATAACAAATTATGAAAAATCAAACATAATATAGACAACTTGGAACTACAATAAAAACGGAAACTATAATAAACCGACTGAAATTCGACTTATGAAAAACCAACCTTCAATAGAATGTATCTCAAGTGTAGTTACTTTCACAGTAAAATATTTGATGAGAGAATGTAGATCAAACTAAGAAGAAAGGAAAATAAACATAACATGTTAACAAACCTATACAAAATAACCGGACCCGACTGTCAACCAGAAAACATCACGTCATTCCTCAAATGAATGAAGCAAAGTATTTAATAAAACTTATACTTAAAAAACTTATATTAAAATGGTAATCGAGTTGTAATTAAATGTTTAACAGGTTGACTGCCATGAGATTCCATACTGGATCTCACCTCTCCGTATCCACGCTGCCAAGGTTTTTTTGTTAAATTGTTCAAAAAAAAAATTTGGAAAAAAAATTCACCTGTCTATTTCAAAATTTGTAGATATCTTTTCAAATTTATTTTAAATGTTTTCCAAGTGTTATTTTATTGTTTATGGATGAGATCCAAAATAGGATCTCATGGCGTGGGTGGCACTTTCAGTTTTTAATTAGTTTTATATCCATACAAAGTGAGATCCAAATTGACCCCTCAATTCATCAAATCTTTATAGTACTTATCTATTAATAATAATGTGTAGTATGATATAATTTTTGAAACACTTACAAATTGGAATATTTATAATAGAATATTTATTTATTTAAAAAAACAAATTTTAAAATAACAACATAAATTGATCACCTTTTGAACAAAATATAATATTAGAACTTAGTAACATGTCTAAGAATATTGAAATATTTCACACATTTTATAATAATAATTAATTATCACATAATAAAAAAACTTAAAACTAATATAAAAATGATTAACATCATATAATAAAATAACATCATCAAACTCGTCGAAATCAGAATCCAACATATGACTAATAATGTGTTCATCCATTTTGTTAAAATATGTTCACTTCTTGAATAAATATTGTACATACAGTGAAACGAGTCAACAGCAAAAAATTAATAAATCGTCATTTTATAAATTGTAATATCATTTATCATGATAACAATAATGGAGGGAATTTTATCAATCACACTATGAGGTCTTGTACATTTGTACCGATGTTCACTATTCCTACCGTTCACCTTTGTGCAACTCGTTAGCGCATTAAAAGTAATAATTAAGTCAATTAAAAGCATATTAAAGGTTATTTTGGTAGGATAAACGAAAAAAATCATAAAAAATAAACAAAAGACGTTAATTCCTTGCTAAAACTACCAAATAAAACTAGAAATACGGTAGAATCCAATCACGTTTAAATTACCGTGATATATGAGATCCAACTCGAGATCTCAATTACTAAAATGTAATATACGTGAGATCCCCAAATGGATCTCAAAAAAATGTTTGGGCATTTAGATGAGATCCAAATATGGGTCTCATGGCGATGTGATCAAAGTTGACAAAAAATGGTTTGGCAGTCAACCTGTTAAATATGTATAAAGCTGATTTCCTTTGCTGTTGAAGCTCAAGATCAATTAAAAAAAAAAAAAAAAACACAGAGAGTCACGCAAATTTAAGATTACATACTTAAACAAGTTACATTTTCAGACTTTTTATTTGAGGTAAATTATTTGTGAATAACAATTGTCTTCATTATATTATTGAATAATATATAAAAACTCGAAATATAAAAATGCATATTATTAAATGTTAAGGAGTTCAATTTCCAACTATTTATTTTACATTTAATAATATAATTATTATACAATTATTACAATGTAGTTCTTCCTTTTGAATAACAAAAATCAAATTTCATATTATGTTGTTCTGAAATGTCAAATGAACAGGATTTTAATAATATAAAAATAATCTGTTTAATGTTTTAAAATTTAACATACGTATTTTTATCAATTATCACATAAATTTCAAACATTGAATTCAAAACAAAGAAAAAACAAAAATAATTTGAATCATAATATATTGGCATACATATTTCATAAATCAAATTATATATTTCGTTGGAAGATTTAAATAAACTTGTATCTTTTTTTTTTTATCTGTTCTTTTAATTTTATGGTCTACATATTGTTTTTATAATAACTTCTGATGAGAAAGTGTAATTTTAAAAAATATGCTTATTGATTTTTTTGCTTATTGAATCAAACATTCATAAATTATTAGAGACTATTACAAATACAATAATCATTATAAATATGATCGATCTAATGACGTGTCTATTATCTAACTGTCACCGTGTATTTACCTGTAGAAGTAAACGTCACCGTTCAGATTGTTTATAATGTTGATAGTTAGAAACGAATAAGTGTACGTGTGCTAGATAATTATTATTAACGCTTACATTATGTATCGAATGACGTACACAACAAATAACAATATCGAATCATATGAATAAAATACGAATTCAGCTACCTATTATGATAATGGTACAAGAAAACTACCCGATAACGGTCGTTTATGTAGGCGTACCCTTTACCTTAATGAAAATCTATGGAAACTTTTAAAGACAAACTCAATCTGAGAATAACGATATTTTATCATCCGGAAACAGCTTCCAAAGTTCTGTTTTATATCTAAATGTTTATTACAAACAATAAATCTGTACTCAATACTGTTATCCATTATAATTTTATTGAATGGCAAAAACACGTCGAACATAAGGGTACATCGTGTATACTGTACCTACCTACGCTGAAGCGTATATTAATTAAGTTTCTGAAGGGTTTATTGCATAGAAAATTAAATTATTGTATTATTTTGTGTTATTATAGTATCAAATGCTTTTAACTTTTAATCGTTTTCATCATCGAATAAATGTACAGATATACACGTAATTCGAGGACGATATTTTAATTTTATCGTGCGGTTTAAACTGCTTTTGAAAAATTGAAAACTTCAAAGTATTCGCATACTCTAACAATACATATATATATATGATGGATATTTTGAACGGCTTTCTTAAACGTTTATACCGAGTAAAAAACATACACTGTTTTTTTTTTTTTTTTTTTTTTTTTAAATACAAATTGGTTTTTATTCAGACACCTATTTGTATTTAACACACGGGGTTGGCTATCAAATCAAATGGATAAGAACTAATTGGATAAGGGACTCTCGACGCTAGCGGCGGTGGGTAATGCGATGAGAAAATAAAAATTCCTCTGCTTCGACGTGGGCTGTGGAACGGAAAGAAGACAAAGATGTGACATAGATAATATTGAGTAGATTTTTTTTATTTATTCCGCTCGTTTTTCCCGCAGTTTGTTGAACTGTCGGTGGTGGTGGCGCTGCACAGTGCACACGCTGTAATCCTCGCTGGCTCATTATTACGTCGGTGAATTTAAATTAAAAATATATTATAGAGATCCTGGATGCGCATTAGTAGGTACACTCGATCGAAAATCCTCCACACCTCTTTGCATTTATAATAATATAATTTTGATATAGACCCTTTGTTGGCCGTTAAGAGATTTACGCTGGTAGATTTCGGTTACGGCGCGCACGATACGTATACATAACACCAAAGCCGATAGATTTATACTATATCGATTACTTCATTAAGGCATATTTGGCGTGCTACGCGTGTTTACATCCGGTGAATGGTTAACGGATATCGGCTAACCGTTTTCAGGAAGGTGCGTTTTTGTTGGTTGGAAACTATTGCCAAATGAAAATTCAGAGAGGGTATATTTGCCATATACACAGTGGGTATAATACGTGTACAATAGTGTATATAGTTATTAGACTTATGGCGTTTTTCATTTTCTTTTCTTTTTTTCGTGAATTTCGTAGGTAAAATATTATTATTATGCCAACAAAAATAACGCACCACACATATTATATTTTTATTACATACCTAACTGTTAACTGTATCATCGACGAATTCACTTAATCGATAACAATAATCCTAATACTTTAATATTATGAGACACATCCTCTTATTTTTTTTAATATAGGAATGAAATAAAATTATTGTAAGATTCATTGCGGGTACTTTATTTTATTAAACACTTTGTGTTAACATAATTCCATTTACTGAGTCTCATAAAAATAAAATATAAACAATGAAAAATAAACTATACTTTGTAAAAAATTATTATTATAAATTTGAAAAATAAAAACTTTTGATTAATACAATTGTTCAATTTAAGATTTAAATTCGTTACTTTATATTATTTTAAGTTTACTGCTAATTAAATAATATTTGTTCTAAGTTAAAAAAAATATTCTTGCTACATTTATAGCTTTTGAGTTTTACATTTTTTAACTAAAATAATTATTTATATTTTTACGAATTTATATAGTTCCCAAATAATATTTTTTCCTTTATTTTTATGTATTTAAATAATTTAATTTAAATATATTTTTAAACAGTATATTTAAAATAAATACTTATAAAGATTATTCGATATTAGGTGATCATATTTTTTTTTTTTAGGTACATGTGTACATATTTTTAAAAACTTAAGTCTACTTTATTACTTACTTCAAATGAACATAAATAATATATATTGGTTTGCTAATAATGCTTTGAATAATTTATACTTTAAGTTCTTTGAAATCAGTAAGAACTATTTACCTATTTTTGGGAGAGTAAAAATATATCAACTGCAAAGAACTATTTATGGTTCATATTATCACATTATCTACAAGTATTTGATAAGTATAATTGATTAACCTTATAAAAATCAAACTGGCTACTTTTTTAATGTGATATAAAATACATATTATACTTATTAAAGAAATACATATAAGTTAACATGATATAAAAAGGTGAAACTCTTTTAATGAATAAGTAAATGGCAAACATAATATCATCAAATCAAGATACCCAATAACAAATTATAGATAAATGGTCAAAAACAACAAGATACATTGTCAAACATACTAAATATCGCGTTATTTAACAATGTATATTAAGTTTAAAAATAAAATACTATGAAAAAAAAAAATTCAACTAAGAATTAAATTCGATTAATTTATCAAACAACATGTTGTTAATAATATTTATTTCCAACAAATAATTTTAGTATTAACGTCAAAACATTTTTTTTTTTTTTTTTATCCAAGTTAATAAGTATAAAATATATATAGTTATAAATTATAATCATCGTTGTATTAATTAAATAAGGATGACTTAAATAATTATTTTTGACTTTATTTTGCATCACGTCTACATGCGAATTTAAGTGTGTATTAAATGTAGTTTATAATAAGTACTACTACTTATCCATGTAGCCTGAGAAAAAAACATGATATCGAGGTACAGTCAATTGATCGTATGGTTAATTGGTCAATTGACGTAAACTTCAATACCACTTAACTAAATTATATAAAATGATTAAAAAATTATTTAAAATAGATAATTCTAATTAGAAGAATTTTATATTAATAACAAAACATTCTAAAGTTATCATTACAGTAAAATAATCCTATTTAGTACAATTAATTTGTATAATATTATATAATGATGTTATAATAATTAATAAGTGAGTGAAAAAAACGCGAGGTTCGGAAGAAATACTATTCAAAGTGATTTTTATGTGCATTGATGTATGATTTGTTGGCGTAATGTACTAACTGTTCGATTCTTTTGAATAAAAATATGAAAAAATGTTCAAAATATTAAAATGGCTAATTTACTATTTTACGTACAACACAAGTAATATGTATTAGATCCAATGTGTATTTAAAGCATAAAACATACAGTCATTATTTTCTTATTAATGCTTTTATAATATTACCTAGAGTATTCTAATTTTAATTAATTTCTTTTTCTTTAGTTAACTATTAGAATCATTAAACAACACATAACTTTAAAATTTAAAATGTATAGACGTTTTCGAAATTTTACACAGGAATGGTAATTGTATTAAGCAAATGGGATATATATTCATAAACGAAAATACTTAAAATTAATGTATATAAATGAATTAATTAAAATAAAAATATAAAACATTTTGCTACAGAAATAGAAATAACTTAAAGTACATTTGAATTTAATTCCAATTTATAAATTGAAATTTTAGTGCTCATTGTTATTATAGGTTGTAAAAAAAATCTTATTATATTTGAAAAATGTAAAAGATTTTCTTGTTGCACATTTTAAATGTGCAATTAAACTGCACGACTTCAATATAATTTTACTTTTTAATAGATTAAATTAATAATATATTAAGTATTCGTATTATTTTGAATTTATGTTATAAGCAAATCCAATGGTTTTTTTTTTTTTTTTTTGGTTTAATCAAAATCTCCATAAATCTGTTTTACGTGGTTTTTCAGATGAATATTAACAGTTAAAAGTCTCGTTTTTGTTAAAATGAAAAACAAATCATTTTGTTTTAAGTACACGAGCGTACGAAGTCACGTAACTTGTGATGTATATTTCGGAACCTGATGATTTAAAGGCCGTTAAAAGTAAAGATCTGGTGCATAGTTATATACCTAGTTATTATGGTTAAAATTTAAAACAACTAGCATTTGAGCTCTGATATACTCGTAGATAAAATAGGATTTAATAGTTTAATATCTGGTTGATGATAAATTATTGCTTAGTTATTTCGATAAATATATGTACAAAATAGTATTTTGTACATTATTCGATTGAAATTCAATATAGTATATAACGCACATCTATGTATATCTACGTTTATCACAGAAAAAATAAATGCTGATGGAATATAAATATACATTCACGTAAGCTGATGGTCAAAAAAACGAGGGCATAAAATAAAAACACATTGCATGTGCATTTGTGCATATTATAAGTCTATAAATTGTGGCTTGGCGTGGCGCGTTGGCTGCTTCCAGTTGCGGAATGCAACTGAAAGTAAGTAACGGCCACAGCTACTAGCTCCCGGATGGGTGACCACTCGGGATCATAGTGGTTAAAAACCTTGCCATACAAACACGTGTTTGCTATCAACCGTTACAATCGTAAAAATACGACTTGCCGTACCAACCTTACTCCCTACTACAGTTCATAACCCCTACAAACAGCTAATAGACCTAGTTGCCGGGCTTAAGTTAAATAAAAAAAAAAAAGTCTATAAATTATTCCAAGAAAATTAATTTATCAACTTGAGTATGAATTCTGAATAACCAAAAAATTATAGAATCAAATTTGTAAGACATTAATAAAAAATATCACTGGATGTTATTATTATTGTTTATAAATATTTAAATTAAGGAATAATGACACAATTAAATATTTAAATCGTGGGATTAACACTTTTATATTTATTATTGAATATTATATGTAAAATAACACGTTTTTTGTTTTTGATATTTCACAATAGAATATTATATACAATCCATACAATTTAATGCACGATAAATATATAAAACAAGAGGCTATACATAACATGAACTCCTGCATACTAAGCCACCCATTAGTGATTCTTAACTTAGTGTTTTATAATGGGATAATTGAGGAGAAATATTTTTAATTTAAATAGTCACGACATCATTTTTTTTATTTTTAGTCTAAATTGTGGATTACCAAGAAGTATGAAGGTATGTAACTCCTTTATTAATGGATTGGGGCAGTTTTGAAGTTTGACATAAAATCGTTTATAGAATAATTTCTTAGTGGAAATTAGAATAAGTGTCTGGAGTTTTGACTTGTTTAGTAGCTGTCCAAGTAGCTGACTGTATGAGTATGGTAAAATTATTTATTACTTTATCAACATCGATAATAGATTTTAATTTTACTAAGAGATTAATTTCTTCATTTATTATATTTTGAAATTGTAAATAATTAGCTCGAGTAGAAAATAATTTAGGACCTTCAATACGATTTGATGGGGTTACTGAAATATTAAGTAGTACTGAGGAGTGATCAAAACTCAAATCTAATATATTATTAACAGAACAATTTTAATTACTGGGTATTTTGCAACAAAAATATCTAAAAAATTAAATTTTTTTTCTAAGGAATGATGGCCAGTATATGGGTTTAGATGAAAAAAACATATTATTATTATTATTTATGTTGATAAAATTATGCAAAACGATGCCACGGGGGTTGTTTGTGCGACATCCATAAGCGTGATGCTTGGCATTAAAGTCCCCTCATATAATGAAATTAATTTTAATTTTATTAAAAAAGTCAGTAAAGATAATATTTAGTATAGAAGAATAGAAGGCTCGTAAGGTGATTGGAATACTGTTCAATTGTATTATAACATCATCCAAGACTGTATATAACAATAGTTAGAAAGTGGTTATGATTTGATAAAAATCGCTACTCAACCATGAGATGTGTTTTCAGGATAGTTAAATTTTAGTAACAATGATAAATTACATAAGTATTTATTAATATAATTCTTATATATATATAACAGCCTTTTTTTATGTTTCTATTTGTGACGACACTATTTAACATTTTTAAATTTTTTTTTAGCAGAGTTGTTCAAAATACTTTTTTGAGTATCACCACGTCGCCCTGATTTTTCATTTTCTTGCCCTGATGGAAGAAAAGGCGGGGATTATATTTGAGTTTAGTTTCCAATAAAAATCTGTTTTACGATAACAATAAACAAAGCCCAAGGTTAAACCTCAAGTTATTGTGATGTAGATTTGGAAAATAACTGTTTCTCATATGGACAATTGTAACTGGCGTTTTCTAAAGTTGGAAGATCTGATCATTTATACGTTTATACACTACAAAATAAAACCCTGGATGTGGTATACCAAGGAATTTTTATTTGAGTCATATTAGAAATAAGCAACTGGATAAAGAAAAATTAAATACATATATAAATCATTATATTTTTGTTTTATTTATAGTTCAAAGTAAAAATAGATAAAATTAAGTAAAATTTTGAGAAATCACGAACCTACACATGGGTGAAGCCGGGTAATTTGGCTAGTAATATAATATCATAATATTATAATAACAATTGTTTCGAAAAAATTGTATTTAACTTACCTTATTACCAATACTATAAAATAAAAAACTCTTATAGCAATATAATCACTATATAATTAAAAAAAAGCTTAGTAATGCAGGATGATATTGAAACCTTTCGGTACAGGGTCGCTTTTTTATGTAATAATTTATTATAATTCATCATTGAGTTCAAACTCAATAATGCATAAATTATAGTGATCTACTCAATAATTACAAGATATACTCGACGCCTACAGTAAAGCGGTAGCTATTTGTCCACTTAGTTATGTTTGTCTTATAGGATATATTTATTTTTAATACAATTAATTGTTAAATGTGTTAAGCTTACAAAAATACGATACATAATAAATAATAATTACACTGATACGATTTAAAAATTAAAAAATTAATCAACCGAGAGTATACACACACTCATAGCTCATAATACAATAACACTTGTTCATTTAATTTTTTAAAAATAGTCAGAAAAGGAACATATGATTTCAATAATATGTTAGTAGCTATTCTTCGTTTTCTTTTAAAAAAAATAAAACAAAATGCACAATAAATTTAACAAAAAAATCCCTAATAAGTTGTATAATAACACTATAATATCAATATGATAATTTTCGCGAAAAATGAATATTGTTTTGACAGTAGTTATATTACTGATTAATTTTATCATTCGAAAACCAAAATAATATTCCCGTTCAACATCAATCATTTACGACATTTGACGTTATGCTATTGCAGATGAACTTAACAATTATTAAGTCAATAGCATAATTAAATATTGCTTTTGCCTAAAATGTAAAACCCCGGGGTGCTTAACTTCTATTTTAAATTAACTAAATCAATGGAACTACGAAAAGCAGTTATTATTTGTCTTAGAGCTTAAGTTTTGAGATGGCCTTTTTATTTTTCTCTCATTTAAAGGAAAATATATACTTTAATTACAAAATCAAATAACGAAAACTTGAAAATTATTAAATATGTATACTGTAATACTGTACATCATTATGATGTAAAATCATTTTATTGTTTTTGAATAAATGGTATTCCGATTAACAGATATACGCTTGTAGTTCTCTTTTATTTCTTGTTTTTACATTAAAAACATATATATTCATACTTCATACAGTATAACTATTATAATAAATTATTTTGTGAATTTACTTCTATAAGGCATTCGATAAAATGTGTCATAGACAAAACATATTATTCACTATTAACTTTGAGGCAATTGTCAGAACACAAGTAATTACCTCTAAGTACTCTTAGTACCTGAGAAAACCACATTGCTCGATTTACAGTGTTTGCACTATACTATTATCATTTAAATTACATTTTTTTTTTTTTCATTTTTTTCAAATGTCTCTACACATGAACGTGTTTACAACTTACAAGTTGGTATAAGATACTGGCAGAATTGATTAAATTAAAATATTTTAAACACTTAATCATCGTTATTACAGTGGCATAATCAAAATAAACAATTATATTCTTTTTAAATTCCCTTAATTTATTTTTTCTAAAGTAATAAATAAAATTATAGTAATATACTTGAAACTATTAAAAAAAAACATTAAATCATTTCCACGTATGCTAAAATTTACATTCAAAGAAGAAACTACATAAACCAAATAATAAATTTGGGAGTCATATACTTTCTAGGAAAATAAGTATGATTTCAAATTAATGTTGGAATATATGAATATTGCAATACATATTATTTAAAAAAAATATATCAAATCAATAATATGATATTAACTTCATATTTGTTTTCTTTATAATGTTTAAATTACATTTAGTATAGACTTTTTCTTAATTAACTGTTAGAATGATTTTTAAATTTGTATTTTTGTCAGATTATATATCGGATATCCACAGTAAAATACTTGACATAAAGACATTAATAATTTCAACAGTAAATAAACTTGTTATTGTTATGTGTTTTAAACAGCTATAATATACCGTCTACATAATTTCCAGTTGAATAAAAATATTATATTACGAGTATGATTTTATAAACCGTAAAACATTATATGTATTATACATATAATGTCACAAGACTGAAGTCTTCTAAATGTTGATTATAAAAATTAAATTGATCAAAACTTATATTTATTAAATCACATTATGATATATTTCAATATACTGATAACATTATGCAGTGTGTTGAATTATATCAGCTTTAAAAGGAAGATAACTAAAAGTGTGCATGTTACAATATTATATTGTACCATAAAATATACTTGGATAAAAATACTATCATTATATTTTCTATTCTAAAAAATATATATATTGATCAATTATGTAAATTTCACATGTTGTATACAGATATGAGTCGCAAAATGTGTTATTATCTGTATAGCGCATTATTATTTGTGGTATGAAGTTTCTTTTTTTTTTTCAAACGCAAAAAAAAAAAATAAAATATTCTCATAACATATATATGTATTCAATGAGGTGTTATTTATTTCAGTTCTAGAAATGGAATTATATTTATAAAATATTTTTAACTTTATGTAAAACAAAAATAATAATTAATAGGTAAACCATATAGTCTATATTATCTTGACATATTGTTTATAAATTAGATAAATTCTTAGATTCCTCTGATAAAGTTTTTGGTTTTTATTATTATTTTTGAATACAATGTATTGTATAATTATATTTAAAAAAATAAAATCTTGAAATTTCACATGTAAAATATTATTTTTATGGAAATATATCATCTAGGATAAAATAAATATATGTGTTAGTCTCTCTTCAAACAATTATAGTTCTCTACTGTTCACAAATAAATAAAAATAAAAATGTATCAAATTAATTGCATAATATATTTGATTTTGATAATATTTAATTTAATTCAAAATACATTTTACAAAAAATAGACTATCAAATGCAAATATTTGAATACATACTTAAATCAAAAATAAAAAGAATATTACAAAATAAATTATATTTTATTTTAAAATAAAATATGGATGATTGCAAGTATTTGTTACGTGCAGTTATGTTAAACGGCAGATTAGAGTCGTATACTCATACATAGGCTCATGTGTATTTATTATGACTGTAATGAAAACTAGTGACACCATTTTCCAATTTATTGAGTTCGATAATTTCTATTTTAATAAAATTCAGTTTTCGATGTGATTTTTAAAGTTGCATAATTAATATTTTTTTGTTGAATTGCAGTATCTAGTACATAATGTTATTATTGTAAAGTGTCCATTCACGTCATTATGTATTTCATAATAGGGTCATGTGGTCATGTGTGTATAAAAACAATTTTTTAGATATTGTGGTTTATCGTTGTTATAGCTTCATTACATTGGACATCGACTGCTTGTAAAATTTTAATCATACATCTTAAACGTTATTATTACGATTTATCATTATATCTGACTAGAAAGAATTAGTTCTCTTAAATAAAATATTTACGTTATTAAATGAAACAGATCAAACGATCACTAGATGTCCTACGAACAAAACAAAATGAGCCGTATCGCTTTACCACAAATTAAACGAAAAGTAAGCTCAATGACAGAAAGAACGAAATAGCAAACGAATAGACACTACCTAACTATCAACGGACAGTTACTACCGCCAAAACATCTGTGTTCTAAGAGATGTTTTCTAAACAGCTGTGAATCACTAGTGTTCTATCTCTGGAAACGTGGGTAAGACTTTTTCAGAGAGAATATTCTCTCGGAGTTTCCAAAAAAAATAAAAACACCCACTGAAATTGACCTCACATACGATTAATATAAGACACTAAACAAAATATAAGTAGATGTTACAAGAATATGTGGTATACACATAACACAATTACTAATAAGAACAATTATAAAATTATGTTATAAAGAAAGGGTTTAAATAGTTGTTGACCATAAAATAAAAGATTTAAATCTGTGTGTCATAATCAATATGAATATTTGGATATACATGTTTAAATTAATCAATAAAGTTAATCAAATAATAGTTTAATTTTTACTTACAAGACTTAGTAAAATAAAACAGCTGCACTAGTGATCAAAATCAATCCCTTGATCTAGGATAATAATTATTGCATGGACATAAAATATTTAAGAGGTTGACTTTTGATATTTTAATAACACGCATTAATCTAAGTTTTATACGATGATGTAAAAAACATTTTTTTTTTTTTTTTTTTTTTAATAACAATTAGTGATAATTAGTTTTGGTAAGTATTTCTTCTGTGAATTTTTTTTCTTGTTTCATAATAAAATATTTATGTTTTAACGACCTTGTTAAATAAATTAAACAGGGTTAATGCCAACTATTTACTTTTCGAGATAACTTATTAAAAAAATGGAATATCATTTAGTAAAATTAAAGCAAAAAATTGATATTAACACTTTAATTTTTTTAACGAATAGGTTTAACATTAAAAAAATAGCTGTTTCCCTGGGATTAATGTGGTATTATTTAGTTTGAAAGCTGTAAAAAAACTGAATTAATTAACAAAATCTGTAACTTTTAGAATAAATTGTTTATATATAATTTTTGATTATACTGAGCTACGGAGTAAATAACATTAAGTAAATTAAATGATTTTATAATTATTTGTATTTTTATTTCATGTGTTTGTTTATAATTAAACTTATCTTTCAATTGCATCGCATAGAATATTGTTATATATTACATAAAAATATGTAATATAAAACATAAGTTATTATTAATTGCATATTATAAATTATTAACATAGATACGTATGTTCAAATCATGTAACTATTACTAAATAAACTGTAATATTTTTAATTTAATAAAAAAAGTCATTATTTTATGAAATTATTTTTATTGTTATTATTTAAAAAATAAACGTACACAATTTAAATAAAATAATAATATTCAATAAACGTATGTAATACCAAGTATGTATTTACCAAGTCGAAAGTGTCATCAGTGGGTGACTTCTTTCCTCAAATTAATGTATATCACCCTATTTGTTTGTCTCCCTTATCTCACATATACTTATTATGTCTAAGATATAGATTGTATATTTTCTTCTAAAAAAAAAAAAAAAAAAATTAATTTATAAATAACGTCAGTAAGGAATATATATTTTGATTATTAGTCTCGTAAAGCTCATATCACCACATATTTTAAGATGAGTTTTCAGATATAGTTTCTCTGGACTAGTATTAAAATAATTTTAATTTGAAGAATAGTTCGAATAATATAAGTAACTGATAGTTTCTTCTAAAATATCGATTTGTCAATTTGTTTTAAGGGTTTGTTTTCTGATATAGTATAAGAGGCATTTGCAATATAAACAGGTTTTGGTTTAAAAAGTTTAAATTTTAAATATATTGTACTTTCTGTGGAATCCAAAAATTTGAGTTCCACGCAGCCTTAATAATTTATTAAAAACATTTTAAATATTTAATTTAGTATAAATGCTAAGTCTCAAAGAATTAGATATAATACGTAAATTACGAAGTAAATGTTTTCTATTGGTTAGCGTAATAATATCTATTTGTGTACATGAGAAGTTTAAGTAATTCACATTTCAAACATTGAATTGACTTAGGTAAAATTTAGAATTTTTGCGACATTAAAAATCATATAAGAGAAGGTTATTTGACTTAAAGAGAATTGTATTTGTACAGATTGTCTTATTAACAGTAAAATACTGTTAAGTATACCATTAGAAAGCGTTCAACAGCAATAACTAGATCATTATGTAGGTCAATAAAGCCTTATCGTTCTCATAGTTTGTGACAAGGGTGTTAGGTATTAAGAGTTAGTTAGGCTGAACATAATATAAATAAGAAAAGTCAAAATTGCTTTAGGACTGACACAAGCTTAAACCCAGGTAATATGATGAGATTAGAATATGTTAGATTATGTTTAACTTAATCCCGAATTGGATTTAATTAGTTTTGCAAATTTCATTAATGTAACATTCGTCTATTTAATTTTTTTTCTTTTGTATTGTATCATATAATGTATACTTAAAACTATCTAAGATGTTTATTAATAAATTATTATAAAGGATTATTTAAGACATTTCTAGTTACTTTTACTGGGGGTCATACACTAAGTTTTAAACCGTGTAGAAAATAAAATAAAATATTTATAATCACCAAAAATGACTGTACAATATAATTGTCAGATTTTGGTCATTTGTTATTTTTAGTTGATACTAAACTCTGGTTTTTAAATTAATTTTAAATAATTTAAGAAAAATATATTTTCAAACACTAAAAATATATAATTTTCTGTATTTTATTATCAAAACTTAGAATAAAACATTTTAAATCACAGAAAAATTTGACCGAAATTATGTATTTAGCTTTGAAATAAAATTAAAAAATTATCAAAATCTGACTATTTTACAAAGTGGAAGGGTTAGTTTTTAGTTTTGTTTATTTTATAAGTTAGTAATTGTTTGAAATAAAGGTTATTTAAAAAAAAATTTCTAACTGATTGTTATGTTCACTTATAAACTATATAAATATTCATCAAATACGACTAACAAACAAAAGTCTATAATAACTATTTTTTATACAGATAAAAAATATATAATTATAGTTCATTTAACATAAATATTGATATTATCTTGTTATACAGTAGGTATTTCCATGAAATAGCATTACTCACAATTCACATTACTTCAATATAATTTTAATTTATCATAAATACCTCAAATTGTAAATTCTATAGAGACAAGTATGATTACTGATTTTCTAAGCATATTGAAAATATATTATTAGTGTCTAAAAAAATGTTGATTACTACAAAAATCATGAGTGTTCATATATTTCCTCATCTAAATTTAGATCCTTTTATTCAAATTTTTTAATTTTTTGAATATTCACTTGTTCCACATAAATATAATATTATATCGAATGATTAAAATAAAATAATTACGAATATAAGAAAACAATAAAGTTTTTAGTTTAGATAAATAATATTTTACGGATAAACCCAATAAAAGTCATGAGCTGGTGTACAATATTATCAAAAACTAAAAGACTAATGTGTATAAGCTACACAATTGTTACGAAATAAATATAAAAGCTTGAAACTCAATTAATTCGTTGTATGTATGAAGAAGTTATTAACATAAGTTTATACATTTTTTTAAAAATATGCATGTATATTTAGTTGCCAATGATTGTATTTTGCAGAAATAGCTATCTTATGAAATAATAATAATAATAATAAAAAACCATAATAATAATATTGTTTTTGTCGATAGCGATCACAGCGTTAAGCAATATGTTATATTAATATATTTAATTAAAAAAAAAACTATTAAAAAAAAAATAAACAAATTTTGATGAAATACAATTTTATGTCTCAATTAATAATCGTTTATTTATTTCCCATAATGCTTACCAGTCATCACATAATTTGGTTAATAAGGTTATTTCGTGTTAGCTGATTCAAAACATTATATTTAAAAAAATATTATTATCAGGAAATTATATGAACTTAAATTAATTCTATTTAAAATGATTTTAATAATAGTTTTATACTAAAAAATAATATGAAATCAATACGTGTTTGCACAATGATTAACGAATACTAAAACATGTTATAAAAATATATAAGAATGAAAGCTATTTAAGTGCGAGTAAACAACGATTATTTATCGATATATACAAATATTAAACACATAAAAATTGTATGTTAAATTGTTAAAAACCAGTGCTAACTTTATTAGTCCTTCGATAATAAAATATATCGTCATATATATATTTAGATATCTATCAAGACGTATTTTTCGACGTATCCATGAAAGAATAATTATAAATTGCTGTTTTATCACTATAATACCTATTTGTAATCGTATAATGTGCTAAAGTTAAGTTTTATGTGCTTTTTATAGTCTTAGAAGATTTGATTTTCTTAGTTAAACAAAAAAAAAACAAAAACAAAATACGGCAATATTTTTCAACCGCGAGCATTGAAGATCTAGCTAGGAAATTTTGTCTGCCGGAAAGATTTTTTTCTTGCTCCATGTGTTATACGAATTTATATATATATATATTATATAATACACAATAAGAAAACAAACTACTCAATTATAGTATGTGTCATCTTCGTTTGAAGTAAAATGAAAATATTATGTCGTTTATCTGCAGCAAAAAGATACTGTAGTAAAAATAATAAAAATAATAATTCCACTGTGGTGTGAGTAAAAGACGAGTTTAAATAATATCGTTTTAACGACCGCTATTTTGGCGACGTCGACGCCGCCCTTCGATACGGTCCTACACCCGCGAGTGGCTTATTTTTTTTTTCGTTCGTCTACTAAATGTATTTCTCGACACAAAAAAAAAATTAGATACGTGACGGCAATGGGCGCAACGAAAGCTTTTCCACCGGTGTAAAGTATACGTATGCGTGTGTTTTTCTATCTTTCTCTCTCTCCCTCTCTTTGTGTTACTGTTTCCTTCTATCGTTTCCATCTCATCATTTCTTCTACAATCATTCTCACCAGTCACCACCACTCTCGAGTGGACGCTATTTTATGACAAACGTTTATTTGCTAGTTTTGTCGATAGCATGAAAGTGGCGGTAGACATTTTACCGACGACAACGACATCGTACAAGAACCATTTCCATTCATCACTCCATCCATCACACGTCCGAAACACACTTAACCGCTTGATTATTGTCCCTGAAAATCTATGGTTACTATAATTTCAGTTGTTTTTTGTTATTTTTAAACAGTCGTTACACAACTCCAATCAATCGTTAATATGATTGTTTTATATTAGTTTTCATTTTTTTTTTTTTTTTTTTTTTGATAAAACTACTCAGCAGTATGTCAGAAATAAGTCAATCAACGATCATGCAAAAATTCCAGTTTATTATTAATGTTATTTTAAATTCAATATTATTTTGAGAATTAGACGTCATAAGACGTTTAATATACAGTAGATAAACAATTCGTAATGTAGATTTGAATCTTTATTTAATGAAGTTGATCTAATCTATGCAATGAACCCAGACGATGTTATAACTAATTATTACATAGTTTTGCCAAACATTTAGATATGTGATAAAAAAAAAAAAACTACTCTACAATTTAATATCTGGTCCGGCATATAAATATATATATATGCAATCGATATTGTTACATATTCTATACAGTAGCAAACGGCATTGTAACCAATGTGATCTCAACGTGACTTTTCCATTCAAAAAAATTATACAAGTTTGAGATATATTCAATGATTTACATAAAAATTATCATTAAAAAATTTTGAGAATGAAGATATCATTTTTATATTTAAACTGAATGCGATAATATCGTATATTATTCCTTGTATGAAATCTTTATCTGCAGATTTACAAATTACAAGGATTTAATATTTATCTATCTTCGAGACCATAACAATAGAAGCGTTACTAGTAGTATGTTAGTCATAATAATTGAGGATGTTTAATTCATTAAGCCGTTCATTTAGAAGGACGAATGTAATTAATTATGTTATTCATAAATTTAAAAAAGGTGTTTGTTATTCTGAGTGCTGACTACCGATTAATGATACTAGAACGTCGAGATGCCCTGTAAATCGTTGAAATTTCACATTTAACGTAACATAATATATTAGCACCGTCTTGTTTTATCACGGTTATTATGGTCAGTGTGAAACAACAAAGTTTCTATCTGAATAGCTTTATTTCTGGTCTAGTGTCAAATTAAAGTTAAACCATGTTGTTGTGTGTCAGTTGATCTGTTCCAGTTTGGGAGGGGGGGGTTGCTTTTCGTGAATTTTTGGCATGGTATAGGATCATTCTGTGTAACCTCAGCTGCGTAGTATAAACTAGACTTACTAGAAATGAGAAAAGACTTCGACGAAACAGATAAATAAATATTGAAAAAAATAAATACAGTATTCAGAAAAATCCACCGTCAAGACGTTACATGTCTGCAACTCGACTATCCGGATCAGTACCATCATAGTAATATGTATTACATTACACGCAAATAAACAATATTATGTCACATATGGTTTGTTTTTCTAAAAATAATTTTGACCATCTGACAATAATATGTATGACATAACATAGTTGTATGGCTATATAATTAACATTGACTGCTGACCAATAGATGTTCAATGTCGATTATCGCTCTAATCGATACGTGTCATAATATTATTAATTTATAATATATATGACGTGCTGTGTGTATTTAGTCCATTGTCTGTCATTATAATACTACGTTTTCCAAGGGATCATGGTAGATGTTTCTATACTCACGTGGCCTAATGTGTTAAAAGTTATCCTTTGACGCCTTTGAGCTGGCTTAAGAAGAAACTCTTTCCCTACCTCTCACCGATTAAAATTTTAAGCCCTTTTAATTAACCCCTAAATTTAATATCAAATTATTTAGTTCGTGATTAAATTTAATCAGATCATGGGGGAGCAAACCGCTTTGAAATGGAAATCACTATATTGTTGACATAATACCCAATAATTATAATATACCTAGTTATTATATAGGTATATACTGTTTACAAGAAAATTTGTACACTATAACAGCATTTCGGTTTGTATTAAGTGAAACGTGGTTCAAAGTGCAATTATTACTTATAATATAATTTATTAGGATAATTGACAAAAAATAAACATTTTTTGGTATTTTAAATTGTTAATTATTATTTCATACGCATTTTGACATCATGTGTAACTTGATAATGTATATTTCAAATTACAAGTCTATTGACATTTTTCAAAAAACTCGATATGTAATATTTCAACAATTTTTTTGTTTTCGATGTTGGAAAAAAAATGTTCTCTAGAGAATTTATACGTATATATAGCATATGAAAAATACGTATGGCGATTTCTGGCAAAATAAACTTTTGTACGATTGCCAAAGCTATTTGTTTTCGAATTAACTGTAAAATTGCAATAATAATAATAAAAAATCTTTTGTTTAGAATGAATAATATGATGACATTTTTTAGAAGAATTATAACTTAAATTACATAAGTGCAGTTATACAGCACTATTCAATGATTTTCAATTTGTAGTGAGTATAAAAGTATAATAAATTAAAATTAAGATCATGATCAAACATTTTTTGTATGAAATGAACATAATTGTGATATATTTAATAACGTTTTTTAATATCAATAGAACAAGTTGTAATACCAAAACGGCCTTAAAATATTAGAAATAAATAAAAATAAGGAAAATACATTTATTCTATGTATTTACATAGAATAATATAATTAGTAAATATATATTTTCTAATTTTTGTCTGATGGATCATTTAGAAAATAATTATCTCCTATCAAAAAACTATTATGGTTTTAGATCTAAGAGAAGTATTGAAAATAATTTATATTGTGTACCTGCATTTTAAAAACAAGCATTTGATAAAGTAGAAAAAGCATAAGGTTTATTTTTAGATTTAGTGAAAGCTTTTGATACTGTATTGTAGATCATAACTTGTTGTTTAAAGTCTTCAATAGTTACTGTATAAGTGGAATATGTTTAAACTAGTTTAAAAGTTATTATGATAAGAGGAAACAAATTACTAATGTCAATGGTGTTTTGGGGCATGAAACTAAAGTTATATATGGTGTACCACATGGAAGTGTCTTAGGTTCTATTCTATGTATTATGTTTGTAAATAGTATTTATGATTTAAATTTTGATGGTAAAATAGTAGTTTATGTTGATAAAACATATAATATACTATTTTCTGGAACAAATTGGAAAAATTTAAGACCAAAAACTGAATTGAATTTTAGTAAAATAATTAAGTGGTTGAATATGGAAAAAAACTATCTTTAAATTTTAACAAAACAATGTTTATAATTTTTTTTAATAAATAATATTTCACCGCCGTTTAATGATACATAATATTATATATATATATATATATATAAAACTAACTGTTCAAAAATTAATATCATTAAAAGGATCAAATATCTAGAACTTTTCTTTGATTGTAGCCTTAAATGGAAATGAAAAATTCATATAAATAATCTGATACCTAAATTTCGTTCTATAATGCTTAAAAGTAATATTATAATAAAATATATAATTTCACCTTAAATATTGTTGATAGTATTTATACTAATCTATATAACAATATGGTATGGTAATTCAAGCAGTGCCTGAAAAATGATCTTAATCCCTTAAGGGAACAATAAAATAATATAATTCGTCTATGTTTAAGGAAGAAAAATCTCATTATATTCAAACTATAAGGAATTCGTGCTTCCGCTTGAATTAAAAAATAGCTATATTGTTTTTACATAACAATTAAATTTATTATTTATAAAAAAAAAAAATTAAAATTATAAATCCATGAGTGGAGATATATATTAAAATAATATATACTTACATGAGTTTTATTTAAAATTCATTAATTATCTAAGTCTTATTCATTTTAACTATTTTCCAATTAATATAAAAAATGAATATTTTTAACGATAACACTAATATCAAGTATTGTATAAAATATAATGTTTTTTTTTTTTTTTTTGCGAATTTAATTAACATGTAAAATGTTTATAATTTATTAGAAATAAGTTTATATTTTATTATCTATAACTACTATATCATATTTAAAGTTATTCTTTCATATGTGTAATAGATTAATCTTATTTGTACTATAAATCCTCACCTCACCGCAAGTTCAGCTTAAATGTGTAGATAATTTTTGTTATTTTGATCAATACTTTGTTATTGTGTTTATTTAATAATAAAAATAAATTAATTAATTAAAAATTATGTTAATTATTTATATTAACATTTTGTATTTTGGTTTGTATTTAAGTTTATTTAATTGGTTTTTAAATGGCTGAATTATAGCTGAGCTTTTATATTAAAACACTACTATTACAAAGAATATTCTGCTTTTTAGTCAATAATTTTTAATTAAAATTTAATTCTTTAATCGTTTTCTTTTATCAACCAAAAAATTGATAAGATAAACGTCAAAATCAAAAATATAATTTTTACGAAGCAATATTATTCTGTTTAAACTGTTATTTTAAATTTTAATCAACTAAGAGTTTCATATTTTTAGTTTTGACTCAATTTTTATAAATATAACAATTCATTTAAAGGCTTAATAATTGTAAATCTTAAGATATTAAGATAATATTAGTATTATACAACTTCTTAGCTATACAAAATAAAATCTACCTGCTTAATTATAAATTATTATTTTCAGAAAGGGATAATTGTTTAACTGTTTTTGAAAAACACATAATCACTATAGACAGCGTATTCAAGTATTTTTAAGTATTAAGTCACTAGCAAATTTTCACTGATAAATTATAATCTATTTAGAATTTAAGTTAATCAAAAGTTTAAAAGTATATTGATTTATGGTTATAAGTGTTTTTTTTTTTTTTTGGAGAAAAAAAATTCTTTCGACAGTATAACAATCTAAACTTTATTTTTGTATAACTTTACGAGGAAAATGAACGTTTAAAAATATTAATAATTATTTTTCATACTTCAAAAATTATTATATCGGATTTAACAAAATATTGATAATGTTTAATATTAGATTAAAAGTATATTATGTGAAATATAATTATTTATCTCAGCTTATTATAAATTACAATTTTAGTATGTATCCAATCAATGTTTCTCCCTTTTTTTTTTTTTTTTTTTGTAGAAAATATTCTATAATAGGTTGGGATACGTTTTTAAAATATAAAAGCTCGTCTTTATACCACATTTCTAATGATATTTTATTCCGAATGTGAATGATATAAAATACGCTTGTGTGCAATATTAAATACCAAAGTAAAAAAAAATCATCATCATGACACGATTGATTACTTATCAAATAATTCAACACGATTCATGCGATAAGAAATATTTTTTATAATACACGCTTCACATCGAAATTTATATTTTTATCATTAGGAATAATTAATAAATCGTTGGTGGTCATTATTAATTGTAATAGCATAATATCAATCACTAACGATACAAATATTACGTGTGTTTGATTACGGTGACAGTTTTATGATCTTTAATTGCTGTTGTTATTTCAACGTTTTCTAATAATATGTCCGTACATTTTTCGAATCGCTGAACGATATTAATTAGTTGGCCGAATAAATATGAATAATTTCCTGTCCCAACATAAAAGGTATATTATTTTATCGTGATAATGGTTTTCATTATCTTTGTATAAAAACAGCTCCGTGTTTTAAATTCCAGAAGTAGTGTGAGGTGAGAAAACTATTAGAAATTATAGAACTTAATACTTTTTTTTTGTTTTTTGCAATTATTTGGCGTAAAAAAGGTAAATTCAAAATTTTGTGAGAATTCTGCAATCCGAATTTAACTCTAAAATTATTAAAGTATTTGAGAATTGCGAATTTTTCATTATTTTTCGAACCTTAATGATAAATTACATGCCACTGAAAAGCATTTTTACAATTTTACCCATTTTTAAATGTATTACATGTTACATATACAATAGCCAGTATAAAAGCAGCTGCCGTAGTTTAGTATAAGTACACAAATATTCTTATTAGGTACACGCCATTTATCGTTTTTCTATTTCCAACACTACATTATTTAAACAATTATTTTGATCGATGTGGTTTTTTTATTTGATTTCACTCAAAACTTCACTCACGTACATTTTATATTTAATAAAAAAATAATAACATTTGCAATAGAAATAAGTTCTGCTGATAATTAAAATCATTTACACAATATTATATTTCCACGACAATTATTAGTGACTATATTATACTTATCAATTATTATTTCAGTTACGATTATAAGTAATTGATTTTATGCATTAATTTAAATTGGATATTGTTCGTATAAAATGTTTAATATACATTTTATTTACTGTTGATTAGTGATTACTTTATACACACATTTCTTGAGCATATGTTGTATTTTATTCATTATGAATAACAATTAGAGAACAAAATCTTCAACGAATTATTATCATACATTGGTAAACTATTCATTATTAATCACTTGATGACAGTAATATTATATTATATTATTATCATTATTATTATTTAACACATTGTTGAGACGACATTAGTAGTCACAGCATCCGTTTCAGGCGTACGCTATTGTTCATTGAGATCATAATAAATATTTAAAATTACCATTTTGACCAATAGTATATTTTATAATAGATAATATTATACATTTTTTTTAAGTGCTTAAGTATTTTAGATTCGTGTAGCAACGCAATGTCTACAATATTACCAAATTATTACCTACCGTTAAAACCGAAAAATAAAAAATAATCTTTTTTTGCTTAAGTATAAAATTATGAAAAATAATTATCTATTTATTATTATATTATATTAGTATATCTTAAGTTATTTCGTGGATACCGATATATCTCCATGAAAATTAAATAGCTTTATAAGGCTTTGGAATGTATGATAACAAGCTTCACAATGCCTGTATAATATGTTATAGTATAAACACTGAAAATATTTACCCATAGTATTATTCAGATGAATACATTTCTCTATCCTAACTCCAAATAATGAAACTGTATAAATTTCTAAAAACATTATTTTGCTGTTTTTTTTTTTTTTTAATTGAAGATATTTTATTATTACACTGTTGCAATTACAATACATAGGATGAAATTCCAACGTTATATGGATTGTTGAAAATTTTGTGAACAAATCCTAAAAAGTTTTATCAGAATAAGTACAATGAATTAAACAAACACGAGGAGTAACTTGTAGTAAATTTATTGAAAATGGTATGATATCTGTACCTCTATATTTTAAAAGTAGACCAACCAAAGTAAATAATAAACGGATTATTTGTATTGAATTGATACAGTACGTAAATATGAACGATCCCATTTTTAAATAAAAGAAAATAACTACTTAAATTCTACAATGTTTGCATGTATTTGTGGATTTAGATAGATGTTCAAAAACCTTACGACAGAGGTTTATATGTGCAATGTACCGTGAGTAAAAAACCACAAATTGTTTTTTATTGTATCAGTTTCATTCTAATTTTTTTTTTTAACTTGCATTCAAAATAGAAAGGGACTTTGCATAATTTATAACCAGTTATTTTTGTACGAAAAAAAATCATAATTCTTAGTTCTATAAAAATAAATTAAAATTTAGATAATTTACAATTCATATTCAATATTTATATGATTAAATAAAATATTCTTTGAAGTTGACACACTATTTTGTAAAAAATCATTATCCCTTCATAAATAGAATACGTCAAAAACATGTTAAATATAACTTAATTTCAATGATGTCTTATTTAAGAATTATTAACAGGTTCAAAAATGGAATTAAATTTCAAATGAAACGATGTGAGCTTTAATTTGTTAATAGTGGCGTAATAAAGACTAAATCATTCAATAAATTAAGTTCAATGAATAGTTTAAAAAAAAAAAATATCTAGATTTAATATATTTTTAGAAGCTTTGTACTACATTGAAATTATAGTTTTGAGATGCTATGCAGAAAATTTGAAAATACTTGTCTGTAACTAGAAACATAGTAAATGTTAATGAAAAAAAAAAAATGTTTTAAAAATTGTTAAAAGAACCATTGTTGTATAATTGTTCTCTTATAACTTCACTGCAGCCGCGATTAGCACGTATTATATACACCCATATAAATACTATATGGACGTGATACAACCGTGATTGTATGTTGATTGTTTCAACAATTTCGGTTAAAACGAGTAATGTTCTTCTTATTTTTGTAAGTTAAAAAGCAATGTATTGCATTATATAAACAATTTTTTGTGGAACTTGGTTTAATACCGTAAGCTTATATCTTTTTAAAATTTATGGTTTATATATATTTTATAAATATCATATTGAATACATACTATGTCCATAAATACAATATAGGTAAGGATAAAAAGAATTCAAACTCAAAATATTTTTTTTAATTTTAGTATAAACAAAAAAATAAAATTTCATACACATAAGGTGGGTTGATCGGTACCAAAATAAAGCTTGGATGTTCTATGCATTTTTACACGGAAATAGAAATCATAAAAAAATAACAAACGTACACACATATATATTATAATTAAGCGGAGGAAATGCAAACACCTCGACTTTCCCTCACCTTCTTTGGATCCGTCACTTGTTATAATTATAACAGTTCAGTTTTATAAATTTGAAAACTATTTTAATCTGTTAAAGTTATAAATAATAATTATAATACATTACTAACTTTATACAAATATATCAAACCTCTGAAATACAAATTCAATTATAATTAATTAAGATATTATGCAACATTATAATCAGAAATAATAACAAACAAATCATATATTTAAATTTTAAATTTTATTCGTTAATTAAAAATTACATAATTTTTAAATTCATAATTTGGTCAGTATTTTAAATTTTTTTGCGTATTTTTTAGTATTTTTTTGAAATTAAAAAAAAATATATAAAAATACTTACAACAACCATTCCCGATAACCAATTGTGTTTAATTGTTAGTTTTAAACATTGAAAAGATGTTGAAAAACCAAAAATGCAAGATTTTATTACATATATAGGAACCTATTCAATTTCAATTTTATTTTTGAAAATGTATCTTTATTTAGTTATTTAAATAAAAATAATTAATTATGTAAACCTACTGACAACAACACTTTTTTTGACTCCTAAAAAATAGTATTTATAAAATAAAATATGTTCATGTAAATTTACAGTTTCTTTTAAAAGTTTTACACAAACACCTGACTTTGTAAAAGTTACAACGTAATAGCTTAAAATATCAAAGCTTTGTATCATATTATTTCCGTGTTTTCTATGATCGGGATTTATTTTTATACAAAGTTTTTTTCGTTTTATTTGATCTTTATTCTGAATTGAAAACTAGTGATCATTAGTTATTATGAGCATTAGTATAATCATAGTATTTTACAAATCTTACTCTTCACACAGATACTCGTACGATAAAATATTTTTCAAGCTATCAGAGTAAACGTTTAATCATACATTTTCAAGTTGAACATTAATTCTATGTACTATATAACCGTTTTTAAATTAGCTATAGTATTTTATAGTTATATTATATACTTACAAAAAATGTTCGTATAACTTCATAGTAAAAAAAAAACAAAACAAAACAAAACAAATATGCAAACTAAACGGAAACTTTAGAGAAACCACGGAATCTCATGAAATAGTCAAATGTAGGAAAATCGTAATTGACACTTCTAAAAAAACAAAAAATTGGACCGCGACGTTTTTCGATCGTTATGGAGTTGTTTTAATTTAAGTGTTTTTTTTTTTAATTTTTATTATTAAATATCGTTTTTCTAGAAAAGCGTCTGCCCTCCGTCGGGGAAAAGCTCGTTCGAAACTCGTAAGTGGATCAGGTCAGTACGCCACAAAAAAAAAAATAAAAAAAATACCGTAACGAATAGGAACGACAACAAGAACAACGAAAAATATTAAAACCAAATTAAAAAAAAAAAAAAAAAAAAATGAACCCCGTGAACGCGAACTCGACGGATTACAACCACGACGTTGCGCGACGATGTACAAATGCCGTTTTCAAAAGTCGGAGACGGCGGCATTTCAGACCCGCACGCGGAACGCATGCGCTCACACGATATTATTATTATTATTATTATCACCATATAGTTGTCGTATACCACATTGGCTACCGCTAGCACGATCGTCTGCATTCCCCACAACCCCACATTTGTCGCACCCGGAACTGGACCACCTAGTGGACGGGTACGACTATATTATTATAATAATATTATATGAGCTGGCTGCGGAGACAACGAAATATTTCTCGGAAATTCGCGCTCACAAACAATCAGAATATTTCACAAATCGCACGTACGTATCGGTCGGGCTAACTTTATATAATTATAATAGTATTACTCGCGCGCGATTTATGTTATGCAAATTTCAATCGGACAGGACTGTGGTGGTGGCCGGCAAGCGCGATTGGAACCTTCCTCCGTGTTGAAAATCGGTCGTGATTTATTGTAAACGATATATTTTTCAAGCCCACACTACGCTCTTTTGACAACCTTTTCGACATAACTATCGCAGAATTCAAGTCGTATATATGTCGTATCCACTTCGTGAATTCGATCTTTTCATGAAAAGATGGCCATTTCATGAAATGGAAACAGATTTTTATACTTCGCGAAATTTGAAAACATTTTACGAAATGTTCACCTTTTTATGAAATGGTCAGTCGAATTTAACATCGTGTAATTTTTTCACAATGTGGTCGTTCACGTTTTGTACTAAAATACAACATTTAACAAAAACTTCAAATTTGATTAGATTCATTATTAGTTATTTAAAATACTCATGTTTATTAAGTAGTTAGTTAATTATATCTTTTACAACTTGTTTTACCCATCTAAATTTAACTTAAATTATTAAATTTAGTAATTAAGTATATTCATATTATATTAATTTATTAACAATATTAGGGCAGAAAAATGAATTATGACAATGACTGTTAAAATTTTGAGCTACTTTTAAAACAAATTCATATTTTGGTTTAACAAGCAATTTTATACGAACAACTTAGGAATCCTTGACCTCAAGATACAACTTGGATAGTTTCATGCAAGTTTAATTATTTTAGTTTGTCAGCCTGTTCAGCTAAAATAAAGGTAATTACATACTGCATATTTCTAGAATTGAACTATTCTTTGATAAGATCATAATATGTAGTTCTTACTTTGTATAACTCATTTTTTTTCTTCAGTAATGATAGCAATTACGCAAGCAAGGTCCGATGATCCTCTGTTGACTTTTGGAACAGAAGTTGTAATGCAGTTATTAATTTTTAACTCTTGAATTACATCATTGCTTTTCTGTATCAAAAACAAAAAATATATTTTTAATTTAATTTATTATCTATCATACATTTGTATTTATACTTCATTACCTGTAAAATTTTTTTGACAGATTTTTTTTTTGATCTGCATACCCAACATTATGTTTTTCATGTATTGTTTTATTTATTTTACACAAACCACAAACATCTTCCATGAATTCGTTTTTGCACATTTTTCAATTTGACCAAATTGTGAAAAAAATTACACAATGTTAAATTTGAATGATCATTTCATAAAAAAGTGACCATTTTGTGAAATTGCCATTTTTTCATTAAAAAGTCGATTTCACGAAGTGGCTACAATATATACACACACCATTATACGGGCCATATATATATGCGACAAATGACGAAACAGGTTATCCGATTACGATTTAACCGTCTTCAATCCCAAATGCTTTACTGATACTAGTACGAGTTACATTATACACCAAGAGTGGCTAGCAAGAAGAGACTTGCAAGCCGCCCAATATATTAATAAATTTGGAAGAGCCAAGATAAAAAAAAAAAGTTCATATTAATGTATGTATATGATTATTGTATAAAAAAAAAATGATGAGATATAAATTGTAATAAAATGTATAAAATGCGAAACAATACAAGGTAATAATTAATAATTAAAAATAAAAATATTGATATAAATATTTAAATATTGTATCAAAAACATTATTATTTTTATAATTTTTTTTCTAAAAATTGAAATGTAATTAAATATTATACTTCTTTAAATCCGTAAATTCATATTATTAAAAATATATTTTTTTAATAATGTTTATATCTTATAATAAGATGCAAGCCATATAAGACGTCTATGACGGGAGCCGGAGTTTGACCACCCCTGCTAAATATTTAATAGTTTCAAGGTCCAATGGAACGGAACAGATTTCTGGGTAAAAATCAAGTATACAAACACGTTTCCAATAAAAATTACATAACATTATCACAACATGGTTGGTAGTCTCTGTCCACAAAAACTGATAGTATTTTAAATAGTTAGATCTTAAGCAGGATTTATTGCATAGGATGTTGTTTGTGTCGATACCTAGTCCTAATAATCAAATTAATTCATTGATTATCTTGAGACAAAACCAACGAAGTTCGCTAAACAAAGGGCCTAAATACATGTAATTTAAGATTAATCAAAGATATGCATTATATTACAAAACTTGACCAATGTGTATTATCAGCAATATAAGTGTCTCTCATCTAAAATAGTGATAAATTAGCAACCAACATAGTAGTATTCATAGTAGTATTTGAGATATTCAAACTAGTAACATGTAGCGATTCCACCCGAAGTAATATAATATATCACTTAACTTAGTACTCAACGCTCGTTTTACATACAATTATATTATATTATGTTTCTGATATTCATTTATGATGTTATTATATTATTGTGTACATAGCTATGTCGTTTTTTGGAGTGTCTCCTTTCAGTAATTCCAAATGTTTGTTATCTTCTTGATCTATGTGAAAATTGCACCAGTACATCGTGATTCACTTTGGACTCATTTTTATACAAAAAATGTATTCATAGAACTTTTATTTTTAATATTTTAAGATGAAAATGAAATTTTATTTGTAGATTTTCTTCATAACCGAGTATGTGTTGACTTTGTTTTAATACAGTCATAGACTATATGAAAACAGATAGATCATTCAGTCAAAAATAATTAGGAAAAAAATAAGGTTCTCTGATTGGTTGTGATAAAATCAATCAAGCTGAATGCATTTATCTAAATTAATGTTTAGATGTTATACAACACTATTGTATATTTGTATATAATTCTGCTTAATAAAGATCGTAAATCGTAATTAGTATGACAAAATGGATCTGTTTTAATGACATGTGAAACTGTGAAAAATGATAGTTAACACACTTTTAATACAGATACTGTACTTTTATCATTACTTTATAAACTTAAATTTATATCTAAAATTTATTTAGACTTTAAATATTAATTACAGACTATATTGCATTATTTAGTTATTATTTAAAATTACTTATATAGATTTTTTAGTACTGTGCACACCATATTTTATACATAAATTTTTTTTTATAAAATTTGGATATTTTTCATACTCAAGGACAGTAAAGAAAAGTACTAATCAAAACATAAAAACTGCATTTAATACGTTATCTATGTAAATGTTTAGATATTTAAACGATAACAAAGAATCGAGTATTAGCATTTTGATTTTTTAATTCAGTTAAATGAAATTGATGGAAAATTATTTTAAAGTTTTAAGTTAACAGTACATATATTTTTTTTTTTTTTTTTAACTCAGATAAGTAAAGAATTATATTAAAACTTATAATTGATCTATTAACTTAAATAAGTTTTTTTTTTTTTTAATACATATTAATATAGCCTATAGACAGTTAAAAAAATAATAACTTAATAAAAATGTAATTTCATGGTTTATTTTTGTCAATATGATGAAAGTTTTAAAATATTTTATAATTTATTCTTCTAAGAATTGTATACATAATTGGTTAATGTTTATTTTTATAAACATGGATTATTCTTAAGTTATATAAAGTTTATTACTTATTATTTACTTAATTATAAGGAAATAAAACATTATGAATATTATTTTTCATAATTTTGAGTAATTAAATTTTAATTTAGAAGCTGTTTGAAGGATTTTATCACAGATAAAAAAAAAAATTATGTTTTAATGTAAATTATATCATATTTATTTAATCATCCATTATATTATTTTAATATCATACTCTGATTACCATTGAATATAATATTAAAATTTTTATCTATTATGTTTTGTTACTATTTTATTTTTTTGAATCAATTAACGTGTGTAAATTTATTGTTTTAAAACAATTCTGTCTATTTAATTTGTTTATACATTTAGAAGTATAATATTCTTAACTGATGAAAAACTATTAGAACTTGAGAACTTTAAACTTTGATCTAATTGTTTAAATTCTAAGACTGTTTTTTTTAAACTCTTCATTTTGCATGAACTTATTATAAGTTTATTACATTATTTATTATAGTCGTGTTTTACAAGTGCTTTTAATTTTATATTGTTTAAACACCATTACCTAAACGATTAATCAGTTTTATAGACTCCTTAATGGTTAAATAAATTATGTATGTATTAAATTACAATCCATTTGATAAATACATTTTCATTTTTACTCAATGCAATAAAAAACTATTATTATTACACAGACAAGTTGTAATAATTCTAAGAAATATTGAAAAGGGAGGATTTTAAAATTGTGTCCTATAATTCATGATTTTCTGATAAGTTTTAAAATGACAAAAACCAATGAAATATCTACTCGATTAATAGTCTGGATAACTTGTTCTCAATACAAGTGCAAACGCGTTATCGTTATTAGTTATATATTTTTTTTATTGGTTTAGTCCAAAATTGTGGTCTCTCAATTTATTTATTTATTATTATACCAACAAGAACGAAATGGCATGACAAATAAGACATATGTACATATCATATGTATATTATGTATCTTATTAAATACATTATGTTCTAACATAAGTTAGTTGATTGGGATAAACATTATGTGAAAGTGTAATAAAAAGTTCACGTATGTTTTAGTATAATAGCAGTAGAACGTGTTTTTTTGGTGTTCTTTACTCCCCCGGAGTACAGTTATACATTAATAGCACATAGTATACACAATATACAGAGTGAGCCTCTGAGTTATCAGTTTTCCTAAGTTGACAAAAGTCAAACAATTTTGTGAAAACAAAAAAACACGGTGTATATATTTACCATATCGCTTTGCATTTAAACTACATTACTATTATCTGTATAATGTGACTGCCAGGAGTTTACTTATAAGTTACTATAAATAAATGAATTTAAAAAAAAAAAGTATTTTATTGCTATTTTTAACGATTTAATAGTTAGTACAAAACACTTATAACCTTGAAGGATCTAGTTTTGAAAACATGTCACCTAGACATTTGAAAGACACAAAAAACAAAATATATGTTATTAATCGTAAATATTTTTGGAAACCATATATTATTGTATTATATTTTCACATAAAGAAAAATAATACTTTCATGTTCATTCGCTGAAAATTATGTTCGCTTTTATTTGTACGGTAAACGTTTTTCGATCAGAACCTACAACCGGAAAGCGATTATTTTGAATCTACTGTCATAACTTCCGTACCGATTTTTCACCCGTAAAATGCACATTTAACGTGTTTTCGATGTGATAGTCGAGTGTAACATAGATTTGATACAAAACTTCTGTTAGTTTTTGCAAAACTTTGTACATGATTTTTGTATATCATATAAGTTCTATAATAATGGAACTAGTGATTAATTGATGAAGTAAAATGAAACCAAAAGCATCTAATCATATTCACACTCAACAAGTATGTAAACAGTGATAACAATGTTTTATTTATAAAATTAATTCATAATATTTTTAAAAATTATATGTATTAAAAATTTTTATTCTTTTTACATTTTTAATTTTTTCTATCTTTCCACAATTTTTGTTTGTTTTTTATAATTTATTGTAGTATAATTAATTAACCAAGTACTAGTAATTATAAATAATTGTATTTACCATTAATTATGCGATGTAAATAAATTCATTTTTTTTCTTCATAAATACTATGTGCAAACATTATTTTCAAGGAAATAACTATTTTTATTTTTTATTTTTTTTATGAATGTAAATGTTTTATTACAACTACTATGATCACATTGACTGTACATTAAAACTTTCGATGGTTAACTGCAAATAATTATTCAATGTATTTATAACTAAATTGCATAACTATATTTCTAGATTGTTTTGTTCATGATTACAACGATGTTTACATTCGATAAGATTAATGTTATAAATTAATTATTGAAATTTATGACAACTTATAAACATTTTTTTGTTAACCGTCATCAAATTAATATTCATGAATTTTATTTTGAATCTGGTTTTTAATATTCTCTTTAAACAAAATTATATAATTATACTGTTACTATAACATTATCAAGCTCTGCATCAGAGTTGTTTATGTTTTTAACAGATCAATCATAGTCAGTGGATCAAGTGAAAATCTTGCGAACTAACACCGTGATTAAATATATTAAAAATAATACGTACCAACACAGAAAATAAAAACACTTCAGTGGAAAAACATAAGTAAATAATAACGATAATTAAAAACAAAATGTTATAAAACAATTAAATATTATATCTCGGAAAGCTAAAATATTAAATTATTTAAATTGAAAACGAAATAAAGCATTTTAATAATAAATTATAATCAGTATAAAATTAATTGAAAACTGTTCACATATTATTACATTGAGCATGAGTTCACGTAATTTTTCGGTATTGCTGATGATATGAAACATTGGAACGCGAATTCCACTAAACCAAAATCAAAAGCCCTTATTATTAACCAATAAAATAATAATATGTATATTGTTAAAGATGTATATAGTATGATCCATTAATATACTAAATAAGTGGTTACGAAAATGTCGACAATTTAACTTTATGCACCTATCTGCAATTCTATGTATTATATAAATTCCTATGAAATAATCCACAAGGTTTTTATTTTCTTTCATAGTATTAATATATTATTATATTGACTAACAAACAAACAACCATAATAAATAACTTAAATAATTATATTATTTAAAAGCAATATTATAACACGATAAATATGTAATTAATACAAATTATCATATAAATTGTTAGGCATTTTCAACAAAGAAACCAATCTTGGGAATGAAGACATTTAAAGATAAAATAGGATGAAACTGAGAATTTAAACTTAGTAGATAGGTAATTAAGCTACGAAATATTTGATTTTTAATAATTTTAATATTTATTTGCACGTCTTACCAATCATAATCAAAAATATGTTATATTTATACTTATAAAATTGGCTTAACAAATATTTTTTTTAAATATGTCAATAAACAGTATTTTTTTTTATTTTTTTTTTAAGTGAGAAATTTAAGTGAGAAATAGAGTTCCAAACTCATAATATTATTTAAAACTATATCGTATTAAATCTTTAACTAAATAGGTTATAAAATCCAAGATAAATTATTCAATAATTTGCTAGAGTGTATATAAATAATTAAAAAAAAAACATAAGTAAATATTTTTAATTTTTTTAAACCGATTAATATTTTAATATTATTTAAATATTTGATATTATGATATATTTTGTGATAATAAACTGATAATTGTAGTTTAATAAAGAAAATCATAGAATTATGAATTGATAAAAACTAAATAATAACCTATTTACCCCTGTTGGTCGGTATTAGAATAGAATAGACCATAAATTACCTTTTATAAAAAGCGACTAAAATGGACTTATAGTAGCGTAGTAGCAACTATAATATTGGATAAAGCTGCAAGTAATCTTCTATGGCAGAAACAATTATATGCTAAACAGTAACCAGCAGATACTGGAACTGTATGATAACTGATGGCTGCACGACGGCGATACAAAAGGTAAAGGGAGACCACCGTATAAACCATCCCAACATACATCAATAACATGATATATTTTTAAGTAAAATATTTAAGAGGTAAAATAGTCCACCGTTTTCATCTTCGGGTGCGGACATTGAAGAAGAAAAAAGTGCTAAGAATCGAAAAAGAATAACTACTTGAAAAATTTAAACTATAGAAAATAATCTAGAAAAAAAATACATAGTTAGCTTTTTAAGCTCATAAAAAAAAATATTTAACTTATAAAAACTTCTGGACTTTACAAAGTATAATATTATTCCTATTCTGATAAAAGCAACTACAAACAAAAGTAATCATTATCATACAATTAGCTTGCTAACATATGTGTCAAAAATATTGAAAATGGTTATGTCAAGAAAAATGGAAAATAAGATCAAAACCTTATTTAAAAAAAACCAGTTTGAGTTCTGAAAGAGCAAGAGTACAAGGGAAACAAAACTGACCCCAAGAACAATTATTGAGATAATTATGATTGAGATAGCTTTTATTGACATAGAAAAAGCGTTTGACAATAACAATCATTCAATAATATTCAAGATGCTAAAAAAATTGGATATATAATATACTGAAAGAATACTACTCTTTAAACTATACCAGAAGAAAACAGCTGTTATACTTTTTGGCATAAATTGCCAAAAAAATTAAAGAGGAAGTATGCATAAGAAGAGGAGTAAGTAGAATTATACATTTTTACCTAGTATATTAAATGTATACATCCAAGAAGCGATTGACATAAAAGAAAAAATACATTTGGGTATAAAGATGAATGAAAAAAAAATTGATACTCTACGGTTCACAAAATATATAACAAAAATAGCAAAAAAAAAAAAAAAAAAATTGCAAAAAATGCTTTAGTGAATGAATAAAACATTGCTTAATGAATGAAATAAAAATAAATACAAAAATGACCATAGTTTCTTATGTAGCAGGAACAATACTATTAAGGCAAGAATATATCTACAAAATAACCAATAAATAGAGTAAATAGAAGAGTTCGCATATTTGGAATGCAAAATAAATGAAGATGGCAGGAGTAAAAAAAAGAAATATTAAAGCGAATATTATGTCAAACTAAGATATCATTTTACAAAAAACGAAGACTTTATACTTCGAGAAATATCAGTATACACACTAAGATATTTTATTTTCTGAAGATTACATAAGTAGTATAATGCTGTATGGCAGTGAATTGTGGACGATTGCCAAACTTAAGAGAAATAGAGAAGAATAGAAGCTTTCAAGATGTGGTATTACAAAAAAATGTTTAAATGAAGTTGGACGAATATGGTAAAAAATTATGTAGTTATTTAGTATAATTAAATAATATAGTCTAAGTAAAGAACTCTAAAAAAAAATGAGAAATTAATGGATTGGACATGTAATGAAACATAGTGGATTATTGGGATTAGTTATAGAAGACTGAAAAGAAGGTAAAAATGCTAGGGAAAGACTACGAATTAAATATATATACAACAAATAATAAAGGTATAAGGTCTAACAAAGAAACAATAAAGAAGGCAAGAAACAGGAAAAAGTGGAGAATTTCTACAAACCAATTCAGGACTAAATTCAAAAGAAGAAATAATTATGTTTGCATAATTTTACAATACATTTTTTTTATAAATTATTGATACAATAAAAATAAAATAATTAATCATAAACAGCGGTAATAATATATAAAGTAAGCAACACCTAAGAGATAAATAATATTAATAGTTGATTGTTTTTAAGTTGTTTTCAATTGTTTCGAGATATTTCATATGAAATTCATTAAAAACAAATATACTACCAAGAATTCAGTTAATTTTATTCATTATCATTGTTTTTAAAAATAGTAAGGGTCTATACTTTTAAGCTTTACATGAATTAACATATAGAGTTCAGGGGATAAATGTTCAGTTATTTAAATGGTGTAATATTGTTTTTGAAGTTGTTAATGTGTTTATAAATACCGATCTAGCTATAATAAATGTAAACAACAAATCGCAAAATTACTAATCAAAATGTGTTATTATTATTTTTAGTATACATTTGCTTGTAATGTAGCTGTTATTAATTAATTTTAATTTGATTCTGGATCTCATTGATAATTAACTAAATAAATAACAAATAGAGATTTATTAATCTATTCAACAGCACTATGTTTTAATTATTATATAAAAAACTTAATAAAGGTACAAATTAAGTAGAGAAAAAGTAATTATTCGTACATTGTTATGGCAGTAAAATTATAAAAACACTTAATGGCAATAATTTACCTTGTTTGCTTGGGTTTAATTCATATGATTAAGCAATTTAAGAGTAGAGATCAAGTGCCTAAAAAAAAAAAACACTAAAAATAATTTTAAATTTCAAACTAAAAAAACAGTTTAAATAAATATTCTTTTGAGTTAAAATATAAAACAAATAATAATAATAATTATTATTATAAATGTTTTAATGAAACAAAAAAACATTAAAAAATATAATTTTATAAAACTAAATTTGATTCAATATTTAGGTACTACATTTTAATATGTCAATTTAATTTTTCAGTATTTAGTAGTTTCGAGTTAATGCATTTATACTACTTTATACATAAAAAAAAAAAAAAATTAAACACACGATACTACTTTCATTATTATTTACTTAAAAATTTAATAAATATAAACTCAATTCAATAAATAAAAATTGTATTATATTACTACTTATCGATTAAATCATACAGATAATTATTAAGATATATTTAAATAGCTAAATGTAATCTTATACACTGTCTTTATTAATATTAATATTAATATAAAAAAAATCTTCTAACTTATAGTATCTAAAATCTTGAATTTAAAAACATCAAATCACTTATAAAAAATGAAACTCTATAATTGAAAACTGCCTAAATATATATATATATATATATATATTATAAAAATGTACCTTAGCCACTATAACTATAAACAAATGATTTCAATTGAAACTTTGTTTAAATAAGTTTAATTTAACATTAATTCAAAACTTTATTTATCCGATAAATATTTTGGCATTAAGCTTGATTTTGAGATTTGACTTGATATAAACACAAAAAGATTTGATGTGAAAATAATAATTATATTATTATTATACAATATTTAATTCACTAATATAATTTTATTTGCACTAAAAATATTTTAAAAATAAAACTATAAGTAGAATACATCAATAGTTTATTTAGTGTTCAAACAAGTTCAAATAAATTTAAGAATAATTCAAAATTAAATATCAAATTGTCAATGGCACTGTTACTTACACACATATGTTTTATTTTATATACATTTTTATTCCTAGGTACATAATTTGGTCAATTATTCTTAATTCTTATCTTACATCTATTTTATACTAAAAGTTAAAATAAAATAAATTATTTTTAATTATTGATCACTAAATGTATTGAAAAAAAAAGGAATATTTAACAAATTCACAGTCTTTAATAATTTTATAAACAATTTTAATATTATATTTTACACTATAAATAATTTAAATTAATAACGATGGTTAATTAGAACAAAACTTAAAGTTGCCATGCAAAAAATTACTTAAAGTAATTTCTTAAAATAAACCTGATGAATTCAAAAAAACCGATTTAACCTAAATTTTCATCTCACTTACCTTAACTTTTAAGTAAGAAACAACAATATATTATAAATTATAATATATATATATTACATAAATATTAGATATTTTTCAGATTTAAAAGTATTCATGAATCAAATAGTATTGGTTCAGAACCTTTTTATTTCGTTTAACATAAACCTTGTTAGTTGTTTGAGTAAAGTAATATGATACCTATATTGCATACAACAATTTATACCATAATATTAAGGTTTCTATTTTTTTATTTTAGTTGTTATACAATATATTAATATTTTTTATTAATAGTTAATAAATAAGAAGTTATATTTATTTTTATCATACTATAACATAGCTGTAAGTATACATGTGGGGTATTATTGAGAATATTATATTGATGTTAGTATCAAAAATACCTAAGTCCCAATAGATTTAAAGAACACTCATATATAAGAACCTTATACAAAAACATATTGATAAACACCATTTTTTGAAACATTTTAAGTCATATTTATTATTGAAGTAATTGGTGGAAATCTCAAAATTGTTATATTAGTTGTAACATGTAAGTCAAAACTCGTCACTAAAAAAACGTTATAATAATTACAAAGGAATTTTTGAAATAGATGAGGTCAGTACTCAGTAGTATAAACGTAGGTACCACTAAATTAGTTTTATGACAAATTTTTGAAATTTTTTCTACTTTAAAAATCTGTATCATTATTCTAATTAATTTAAAAATATTATTTTAAACGTGAAAATAAATAGTCATATTGTACTTTTTGTAAAATTATCTTACAAATCGATATATGGCATCGTTTTAAGTTTGCTGTGCGTTTTTAACATTCGAGTCGTTTACTAAAAAAAAAGAGGTGTGATACATCGATTTTTATGTGAACTCTGTAAAATATATTATGGTGCAATTTATTTGTTGTCATTTAACACATATGACTAATTAACATATTGTTTTACAATTTAAAATAACCATAACTAAATACACTTTATTTAGAAAATATTTTTATCTACCAGAGTTGTTCAATGAAATCCATGTTAACTTCGATGCACATCTAACCATAAAATATATATTCAACGCTAGTATACTCTATTATATATAATTTGAATAATATATTTTCAAATTTTAAAAAATAAATTAAAAATATTGTTAAATGGAAAATCTCGGACTAAACTTTAATAAAAACAACTTACCTATGTTGTTTTTGTTGAAGTACGGTGAATTTAATATCAACAATAAAACCATAATATTACACAAATAATAAGTACAAAATAAAGTAACTTATTTTATTGAATCAAAATAATTATGTTACTGCGATAACCGAAGACTACAATTCTAATATGAATATATAAACAATTAGTTTATTTTATATTTTACTAATGATGTATAACTTTTATTACGTATAAAAGTAACTATATTTTATTTAAAACCCCAAGATTAAAATATATAATTTAAATTTATGGCAATAAATTTTATCGTATTATAAATACTTTTAACTTTATTATTACTTACTTCATTATTTTTATTAGTTGAAAATGTAAAATAATGTTTTAATTAATTATGTATATTATATAGTTACAAATATATATTTGACCACTATTTATCTTGATGAAGCTCAAAAATGTTGTTTTTTTTTATGTTCGTAAATTAATTTAAAAAAATAAAAACTGTTTGAGAGCTCATATTCACATTTGAGATAATAATATTAAGATACTTTAAATAAACTCAGATTTTGAACATATGAAAACAATTTAAAAAAAATTTTCAATGTGCCACTATAACTTTACTATATAGCGAGTACATATTTTATACTACTGACCTCATTAATTTAAAAAAAAAAAACAATCTATAAATTACTGGAAATAACGTATTTTAGTGATTGATATAATATTTATTATTTTTAATATATTATCGTTATAATTATTCAAATATTTATGTAATATAAGTGAAATCTAAATAGTTTTACATAATATTATGTGTTCATTAATTTTGTTTGGTTTTTCAATATTGAATTAGTTCTAAGCTCATTCAATAATAAATTAATGATGAAATCATATACGTTAAATACCTTATAGTTATTTTATATCATAACAATGATTTCAATAAATACTAAACATATTTTACATTAAATATATTAATTTTTTTTTTTTTTTTTTAATGCTACTAGAACCAACATAACGATATTTGAATAGTATATACCTATGTGTGGTTGTTTGATTTAGGATGCAATTACGTATATTAACTTCATCAAATTATAAATTATCCAACTTAAACCGCACTTGCACCAATTAGCAAGCATTAATCATATTTGATATTAATATTTTAACCTTAACGACAAAAATTTGCCTCACGAACAATATGATAATTATTAGTCATATAATTATTATAAGATAAACTTTTTGAACTTCCTTAACGATTGACCATCCCTCTACCATAGTTTGTAAAATTAAATAGCTCAAGTTGTATGATTTTATTTGAATTATAATATTGTACCATTGTATTGTATGAACAAAAGTTGTAGACCGTGGAAAGTTCAGGGTTCGTAGTCACTTTTGTTCAATATTGCAATTACGATTATCTAAATAATTTATTATAATATTACTTGTTAAAGTTGTATTTTGATTTTTTTGTTATTTTTCATTTCATTTTTTTTAGAATATTATTGTTCTAGTATTTAAAATGTAAAATAGTCGATGTTAAAATGGTAAATGGTTTGGTCGAAAAATTTTATTTGGTTAATTAATTTAATCATTTATAAGTTTTAATTATAATATTATACTAATTCCATAAAATTATATGTACCCACGTCTCCTAGCAGAAACAAATTATAAATAGATAAAATTTAAGATAACATGTTAAAATATTTATTATTTTTATTAGAGAACATATCTAAGGTAATATTTGTAATTATAAGAGTGATATAATATTTCTGATAAAAATCTAGTTTGTAGTAATAGTTCTTTAAATATTACAAACGATTTACTTATTTCTTACATCTTTTGTTGACTTAATTGATTTTGCAAATTATTCTAATTTAACAAAAGACGATATAACTTAATTTGATTCATAAACTATAAAATAGGTTTACGAAACAAATACCAATGTAAAAGGCAAATTATGCGTTTAGATTGTAAAACTAACTAAGGTAATTTAACACTGTTTTGTATAATAATATTGCTTTAAAGTTTAAATGATAGTCTTACCACTCTTTCCTCTTATAAATTTGATATCATTTTAGCGTTTCGAAAATTTAGACAACGAACAATTTAGTGTAATATCTGAATATATTTCACTAACTAAATAAAATTATATTTAACAGTTAAAAGTTATGTATTTTGAGTAGAAATGTATGGTTAATTATATTATTATCGATAGTATTCTCGAAACTACAAATTGAAATATAATGTAGATCATTACACTTGTACAAAGTTAATTAAATATAAAAATAGATGATGAACAGCTGTTATAATATCAAAAACTATATAGATTGGTACAGCAAAAATAGATTAGTTGTTAAATTGATTTGTCGTTCATTTTTTTTTTAAATCTAGAACAGCAAACAGAAATGTTTAAAAAAAAAAAATAGCAAGGTATAAGCTCAACGTGTTTGATATTTGTAAAATCTCGATAACAGAAAAGTAATTTATTCAAACAAACGAGGAATTTAAAAAGGTAAAATAAATAACTAGAAATATGCATGATTCTCAAAGAAAAGCATTTTTTTTTTTTTGAGCAACGGTGAAATGTCAAGAGTAGGTAAATAACTATTTATAGTGAAGATTTTATTCAAACAATATTCAAAAACTTTTTTAAACTAACAAATGTTATTACATTCAGTTAGTTGAACTATCTCAAACGCATGCTCGTGTTATAACAAGTTAAAAATGATTTGACTACAAAATAGTTAGATATATAAATAAACAGTTATTTAAAATGTATAGAGCATATTAATTCATTAGTAAAAATAATAAAGCTCCCTTACGTATTTACTTTCTAAGCAACTAAAACAAAAACAAAATAAAAATTATACACAATGCATTGGTGGTATTTTCACTTTCATAATATGACATAACTACATGGAATTGAGTAAGCAATATAAATCTTAAATATTTTCGAATCTCCTGAAATTATATTTTGGGATTAATATTAAATAAAATCTGTTTTTACTATTAAAAATCTGTATGAATTATTTAATTTTCACACTATTAGTGAGCTTTTCTACAAAACAAAATATTGTCATCGCTTCTGAAATATAGAATAGTAAATCAAAAACTATTATGACCCAATTTTAAAATTATAATAATATAAGTATTATATACAATATAACATATATACGTACTCATAAGGTCTATAAATCCTCTATTCAAGCTACTTTTACATATATTAGTCTAAGTATTTTGAATAGCGTCTCTGAAGAATTACGTAATTTAAATTACAATATATTTAAATTAATTTAGCTACTTGATTTATTCAACAAACTTTAACTTATATTGCTCTAATTTTACAATCCACTACACTTAAATTTACCTCTTATTATAATATACGAGTATATATTTATAACTATTTTTGTTTATCTGTACATAATATATGTTATATTTATTTAGTTTTGGACTTTCTTGTAATACTAATAATTATTAAATTATTTATGTAAAGTTATTTTTTATTTATTATTATAAATGACACTTCATAAACCCCCACAATAGCTTGGCCAGTGGGACCATTATTGTTTTATGTTACGATGATATTGTTTATAAGTTAATATTATACTAGTTATCAATATTATAATAATGATTATATAATATAAATGATTTATTTTTTGTGAAAATTCGTTTAACATAACTTTTTTATAGTTACTAGTAGTAAGTAGCAATATACTAAAAATACAAAATAATATACTTAAAGCATAATAATGATGAAGGACTGATTACCTCCACTCAAAATCGTTTACTGTATGTAATGATTTACCATTGACTCAAAATATTTAACACGTCATTACAGTGACTAATGCAATTTTAAAATATAACACTTGACAACTTTTCTATAAAAAAGCAAATTAACTATTTTTTTTTTTATATTGTGTATTATTCTATCATTATTTATTTACATAATATTTATTAATGTATTGGTATATATAGTAATTTAAATTTACATGAACTTCAATGAGTTTGTATCGTAATAGGTTATGGAATATTAAATATTAATACAGGATCATAACATTTTTTAATGTATTGGACTGTGTATTTTGTGTAGTGTTGGATCTTACGTGTGCGGGTAATGGAAAGCACTAGTAAGACCCATACTGGTAGACCCGAATTAGTGTGGTCACTGGTCACGAACCATCCGATGCTTTGGTGATCATAATTACTCATTTTTTTTTTTTTTTTTTGTTTATCTTAATTGTCTTAATTAAAATGATTAAATTATTTTCATAATTAATGTACTTATGTCCGAATAGTCATACTCTTTGTAACATTTGTAACATCATATTCAAATAACCTTTGTAACTAAAATATTAATATAAAATTAAAATTCTTAAGCTTTGACTCAATCATATATCGTTAAATCTTAAACATTTTATCTGTCTCTACTTTTTTTTTGGCCCATAGGTCTTATACAATAATGTATACTATAACATCTAACCTTATCCAAGCTAGATAATCAGAAAAATAATAGTTATATTTTACCATAAATTTTCAAAAAAAAATATAGAACATCTTCAAAATACTGTAAAATTTTATTAAAATATTGAAAATAAACTAACCTCCAAATATTATATTAATTTATTTAACAACAGAAAAAAGATTCATTATAACATCTCAATTCCATTGAATTATTGGTATGTATACATTTTTTTAAGTATACACTTAAATCTCTCTCACTTATCATTAAGTTCTGGCATCTCCACTGATTGTAATAAGGATAATAAAATAATAAAAATAACAACACAATACTACCTATTTTTTAATATTAATTGTATTCATCATACATTTAATAATAAATTCAATTTACTTGTTTTATAAAAGAAAGATGTTTATTACCTATAATATACATAATATTATTTAACTATTTGAAATAAGATAAAAATCGCTTTATTAATTCCTGAATTCTAGTATTTCCTTGAGCGTAAGGTGGACTATCGTTGGTTATAAAGCTGTATACTCCTTTAATCCTAAAAATTAAACATAAAATATGGCAATATATAGAATAAACTACGTAAAAAATAAATATTGATTATTATAATTCTTTACATTTTAACAAATGGTTGTGATCTATTATGAATACAATATAAGTTTAATATTCAAACGTAATAATAATAAAGGGTACTTTTGTATCTTACCGATAGTCCATATTATACAATATGATTGGTTTTAAAGTTCTCAGAGTATAAATATAGTGTATAACAGATATTAATAATATTGCAAAATACTAAAAATTAATCGGTAAATGTTGATATATATTATAATAAATTCAAACCAGTTCCCTGACATAAATAAAAGGTATATTTATCCTATAATAACTTTTAATTTGCAATGAAAAAAACTGATAGGCTTTTAATATTTACTATCATAATTATTTATATTTTTTATGTTGATTATAAATGTTTATTACCAGTTCATTGAGCTTAATGTGATCTTAACCGAATACTATCAGAGTAAGCGTGATACTAATACTATCACTATGTATCATATTTTAGATAGTTTAAAATCAATACTTACTCGGGGTCAAGATATTCTCCAACCAATATACTTAGTCTTGGAAAACTACTAAAACCTCCCAAAAATGACAGCTGGTTTAAAGAGCTCGAAGTCGTCGCATAAAATCCAGACATGGTTCTCCCATGATAAATTGACTCAGCGTAATACATATATGATTTTGCGTGACTACAAAAGTACCAATACTCTGACAAAAAGAAATTCTTACAAAACAACTATTAAAATTATATAATATTGTTTTTAATTATAAGTCAAATAAATTATTTACAAAAAAATTGATACCAAAAAAAACTTCATATTATAAATAGCAAACTATTTTAATCAAATGGCTATTTAAAATTGAATAACCTTATTTTGGTTTCCCTGTGTCAAACGACATTTTAAATCTTATTTTTCACGGCTGATTGATTAAAAAGCTTTCATTGTACATTGATCTTAAGATCATTATCTCTTTATTTTTTTTTTTGCTCTGATTCTTTTTAATCTCATCGTTGTTCTTACTTTGATTTTATAGACGTGTATACATAAATTAAGTAGCATATACCTTGTATTCTACAACGCTACAAGCATATAATATGTATCACATACTTATCACATTCTTCTTTCAATTATTTTCTTTCATTACATTTTCAACATTACAATAATTTAAAATCTTAAATATATCACAAACCTTTCACTGTGAGTTTTAGAATTATATAAAAAAAAAAAAAAAAAACTTGCATTATAAACAGAATATAATTAATTTATAAAATATTTTGTTGATTCTTTTCACATATTATATTTTATTATATTTATCTTGTTTTCAGCTCAATATTTAATATATTTGAATTCAGTCTATATTGAATACATATTGAATGGTATTTAAAGATATTATTATATGAAAGTCATACATTTTTATTAAATAAAACTATGTATGAATGGAATACTTACTATTATCAGCACATCCCGGCTGTGTAATTGCACCATTAGCGTAAAAATCAACAGTTCCAATTGGCAGCACTTGTCCTAAAAAACCGCAATTCGTATGTATGATATCTACTACAGTCGCACTATTCTCGTCCAAATTGTTCCACGTGTATTCAAAATAAGGTAAAGCTGGATCAAGGCCTGTTTTTCAAATTAATCCTGTGACGATCGGTTTTATAACTTATCAGTATTCATAATTATTATTTGTATATCAGTATATTTTATTATTAATATTATATAATATTAAGCATGTCAAACTGTAGATATTTACAAACAGTATGATCCACTAATCAATTATGATGGCAATCACTATTTTATAATTCAATAAAATAAGCATTTATTTGAATTATGGATTTTTATTATCATATTTTTAATGCTCAGGTTTCGTAAAGAGAATTTAATTCGAGTAACTACTTTAAACTATTCATTTATATTTCGATTAAAATATTGATATTTTTAAAAATATGTTTGATTAAAATTTACAACAAATAAAGAAAATTTTAAATACAACAAATAATAAGTTAGTATCGACATAAATTAAACCCAGATTATTGTGCGTCAGTTTACACTTCTCCCATAAAATGAAATAGCTTTGCCATTTTTAAACAAATAGTAATTTTTATTAAATATATAATAATTAAAAAATGTTTTTATTTTATTTTTTTTTTTTTTTAAATATATATTGAATATTCAAGTGATATAACTGTTGATACGAGTAACATAAAAAATTAAATAAGCATATTATATTTTTTTAAATAATCAAACTTACAATACATACTATCAGTACAGGATACTTTTTTAAAAACATATTGATTAAAAAATTTTTGTGGATATTGGAAAATATAAGTTTTGAATATGCTTCAAAAATCATAATTTAAATAAATGTATTTTTAAAAGATAAAATGTGATTAAGTGTACTTGATGGGACCACTGTGTATATTTTGTGAATTTCTAATCTTGTAATAAATGATCACGATCGACATTTTACGAATAGTGATTTTTACTTACCAGTAACTCTGTTCAAATTTTTATTCTTTTCTTTCAATAGTTTCCCCACAAGACCAGCGATTTGAGATCCTAAGCTGAATCCAATAGCGTGTACGTACTGAAATTGATCGTGTTTTTCGAGGATCGCGACCAAAAATTGTGTTATACATTTGGCGATTATTGGCAAGTTTCGAACAGCGACGTCGTAACATTTTAACGAAGTCGCCAAAGGGTGATAATCTATCGTGATTATATTATATTTTCCTTGTGAGAAATAAGCTAAAAATATGTTCAGATTTTTAGATTAATCGTCAAATGTACTTAAATGTGTCCAATTAGAAGTTTACAAGTTAAAGGCTAACTTAAAATATCGTCAGTAAATTATATAATAAATTTAAAGTGATGCCATTAATAAAAAAAAAAATGTCTCAATTTACGTTAAGACAATTAACTTATTTCGTGACAAAAACTCACCGTTTCTCAATAACTTATTAAATTCGTCGTCTCGCGATCCTTTGACTCCGTGTATTAATATTTTTAAATTAGAAGCCATTTCAAACTGTATGGTTTTGATTGAGTCTTCCGAAATCTCAACAGGATCATCTTTAATCTTACTTTGAACATAAAATATATAAAAATATACACGCGTGTGTGTGTGTGTGTGTGTGTGTGTGTGTGTGTGTGTGTGTGCGCGCGCGCGTGTGTGCATGAGTGAGCGTTCGCACGTGTGTTTAAGTAAGATCGATAAGCTTACGTACTTTGTATAAAAATATAATTTAATATACTCGTTTGGACAGTTATCAGTCGCTTCAATACATATATTTGTGTCACTGTTAGCATTTGCTCCACATATAAGGATAACGAACAATATAGTTAAACCTGAAAAAACTGTTTATTTTTTTTTGTAAATTTTTGTTTTATTTGTTCATTTAAATTTGACGAATCATTAGTATTCGGTACCTATACAGTTTAAATAGAATTAAAAATATCATTATAGTATATACATATTATACATAAACTTAAAGTAAATGTTATGTTGAGAAAAAATCGTAACGATATAAAAATATTATAATATAATAATGGAATATTCTTTTATACCGCTTTAAAAAACAAACAAATAAATAAAAAAATATTTATGAAGGTCCAACTATTGTAATACTTATATTTAATATAATTACACTATACATATTGGACAGCCAACCTTCGATAATTAAAATATTTGATAATTTTGAAATGTTGGTTATTTTAGCAGTAAATTGTCGATCCTATAAAAATTCTGTGGTAGTTCGAGTATAAAAAATGCATTTAGGTACAAGAATGTAAGTTTATTTTTCGAAAAACAACGAAAATGTTCGTTCTAGACAGAGGCCGGTGCCGAGGTTTCAAACCTATTTTTTTTCAAAAGACTATTAACCAAGCTAAACTAAATTTAACACAGCAGAAAAAATATCATAGATTCAAAAAAATATATAAAAAAACTGTATTCAATGTTTCGTATCGCTTTGTATATATACATAAGTAAAATTTATTTATATTATTTAGTATTATACTGTATTATTATTTATTATTGATGATTATTAAACTATACGTGATTATTATATAATATACATTAATTTTTTTCTTAGAAATTCAATTACTCAGTAATTCAAAGATTTTAATATTTCTTTCCAAATTCAAACTATTGAAAGTCGACTACTATACATAATAAATATGAATAATAATTATTGTCATTATATTATCAGCAAAAATTAATATTATTATCATGATTACCTTGTTCTATACCTGACATAATTACTCGACTGCTAAAAAAAGACGTACGCCAGCAAAAGTTTTGTAGTCAGCGTCGAAGTATATCTGTAAAAAAATGTATCCCTACATGCGAAAAATGGCCACTAATTGGTTTGGTGATAGGTGGCATAATGATAAACGACAACACGTAGTATATGTACATGCATCTATTTGACTAATTAAACTTCATACGTGATCAAACATACGGTTTTTGTAATATTTAGTAAACAATGATTTAATATAATATAACATATCAAGCAAACCCACGGCAATTATGTAATTTGTTACTGCAAATGCAGAGTTTAGATATTTTTTAAATTAGTCACTAAAAGATACAATTTTTAGTTTTATTTTAACAGTTTACAGTAAAAAAGAGCAAATCTTTTTTTAAAAACCTCATATTTTAAATTTTTAACACAGAATTAAACATAAAAATTATCTCTTTGAACTACTCGTATGTTATTTTATTAAAAAAAAAAAAAAAAAAATGATCTTGTACATATACTGTTTTATAATTTTTACCGGCAATATTGAAACCAATGTTTATGTTTGTGGTTGATCTTCTTAGAAATATTATAATTGTTTTCAATATGAATTATTTTTATAGAATAAGTTGTTCTGCTATTATAATATTTACAATTTGTTAAATTATAGGATTGTACAGAAATTATACATATTATTATGATTACTTTGAATCTTTATATTAATTACATTTTTTTTTTTTTTTTAATTGATGTTAACGCAAAGAAAAAATATATATTGATATTATTACCCTGCTTTCACAAAAAAAAAAAAAAAAAAAATTACATTAAAAACTAATAAGTAAAAAAAAAAAAAAAAATAGTTATTTTGTAATAATATGTGTTTGCAAATATAGAAGTATTTCACTACAGTAGTATTATAAATTATAATCAAATTATATCAACTAAAAATCTGCCTAACCTACACGCCGTAAATCGTTTAATCGTAATCGTTTAAATGTAATACGATTATAATACCAATTGGTTGCAAATAAAATTATAGATAATAATTAGTTTCTGTGTGTAAATATTTATTTCACCGATGCAAAATTATTATAGGAACATCGTATCGTTAAAATAATGCGACAAACAAACGAAACTAACTCATTTTATGTAATTTTGAATATAACCCATTTTTGTCGTAATAATAATAGCTGTCTATAACTACAAGATTTATATGTATATTTATTTTCAAATTACTAAGTTATTGAAATAATGTAAGTATAGTAATATCAAACGATTACACAGTATGGTAAACAAGACAATACAATTTCGGCAATCATTGTTTTAATGATGAATACGATGCATGATTAGGACGACGCAAATAATAATAATTTTACAAAAATAATCATCAGAATATATTATAAAAAGATTTGTCAATATTTAAAAAATATAAAGTTGACTTTTTTGTTGGTACAACGGCGTGCTTAAGAGGCATCGGCATTGTTAATATTGCCATGAAAAAATATCACGTACAAAATAAGTAAACCATCTTTGATACATTTTTTTTTTTTATTATTTCAACTCATCGATCCATTATCATTAAAAAAAAAAAACAAACGCATAGATACAAGCTAAATCAATTTAAAAATATGTTCTAAAAATTACAATGTAATTTTTTTTTTTTGAAATTATTTGTTAGTTATAAATTATTTGTGTGTATTGATTTCTATGCAAATGTTTTTTATAACCGTTAAATTCTTAAAATAATGTAAATTATGCAGTCTCATAATTTAAACTGAAAACATTTTTTTTTCAAGATTAACAATCTATAATATTGGTATTTATGACAAACGATATCAGATAGGCGTGGTAGAAATTTAATATTAGGTAATGATGATATACTTTCTTAATTTAAAGACATTTTTACTGAAAATAAATTTTAGTTCATCGCAGTGTATCGTAGATTAATTATATTTTTTTTTCAATAAAGTGTAGATAAATCAAATTAGTCAAAACTTAAAATATATTCTTTGTCGAAAATCTGTATATTTAAAATTTGAAATTTCTAAAGCTTATGTACATAAATGATTTTGTTGTATTTAGCATTTACAATTTGTAAACATATCTTAATGCATATTGTATATACTTGATACTATATTTAGCTTAAAATAATTATGATGACTTAATTACTTGAGTACATTGTACGTTATATTATTCCTATAAATGATAATCGTAATGTATTTTATTTTATTGTAGATTTCTATTTGAGTAATCATAGTTCTAATATTTATACAATTATAACTATTTTGCAACAAAAATATAAAATAAAAGCAACTTAAAAGTACACAAAAGTGGTTATAAAGTTTCAAAAATGAAACAAATTTTAATACTATAAATAAAATAATAACATTTTTTATTAATAATTAACATGTCTAAGCAAAAATTTATTTGCTTATTTTCTTCAAAGTTAAGATAGCTTTAAAGTTTCTGTTAGGTAATAATTGTAAATTATTTTAAAATATTAATATATAAGATTTTCGTGAAAAATTTTAAAATTAGGTTTAATTTTATCTTACGAAACTGTTTTAAGTTGAGTGTTTTGATATATTTATAACAATTATCATCATAAATTAACAATTGAAATGTTTTACTATATATTTTCATTTTTCAGTAATTTTTTTTTAATTTTATGTTAAGGCTATCATATTTTATGTTTTTTTTTATTTTTATTTTTTTTTTGAGGAATTTAATTATTACAGTTATTTAACATTCTTCCTGTTAAATTGTAGGTGCATAGAAAGTTTATTGTTAAATAACTATCTTAATTATAATGTAATGTTATGTTAAAATGCTATGAAAACGTAAATTTTCAATTTTAAATATAACATTAAATATTGCACGACACATTCTTAAATATTTTTCATATAACACTCAAAAAAAGAATAATATAATAATAACCCTTAATACATGTTTATTTTTAATATTATACTTATGAGTTTAAAAAAAAAAAAAAATGAATTTATACATTTTAAAATATTTACTATATAACATAAACAAATAGTTAATTGTCATTATTTGAAAAAAGAAATTCAAAAACAATTAATATTAATGCATTGATTTTATATTTTATGCAACAGAATAAAAAAAAAAAATGGCATTTATACCACGTTTTAAATAGCTTAAAAAAAAAATTTAAAAAAATACTAGTCTTAAATGTTTGTAAAATAAATTATATTATACTATGTTCAAGATAAACAAGTTTATATCCTTATTCAAAAAAAAAAAAATAAAAATAACCCGTTGACTGTTAATATTGTATAGTATATAAGTGTAAATTGTTGTATTAATTGAAAAAATAGCACTTCTTGATCTCTATTTTGATAATTGACTGGTTAGATAATTTAATTTATAGTAAAATGTATAGTTAAAAGATTGAAGTCAAGTACAGAGTATTGAAACTCTAATATCACAAACCAACATTTGTGAGGAAGCTTTTCAAAATAATCAAAATTTAAAAGTAATTTAAAGCCATTTAAAGAACCTTAACATCAACTATTTTTTTTTTTTTTTTTTTTTAAGAGCATACTCGAGGTTATTAACTTATATTTAATTATTAATAATAATATATACATTTTGATATATATATATATATATATATATATTTTTTTTTTTACATAAAGATTAATTCATTGAAAATTTAAAATGATTTAATAATTCCATATGGATTTCCTGTCAAAGATAATTATTTTTTTGCCAATTCGGTCAATGGATGACAATGTATATTTATGTAATTTTGTACATTTCAATAGAGGTTCATTCATTTCCATATGGCATAACTGAAATACTCGGTGTAAAAAGTGCTGTGCCTATCTAATTTTACTTCTCATTTAATTAATTTCAACTAATAAGATTAAGTCAGAGTTCAACCGTTTTTATTTTCAAACTGTGTTCCAAAACATTGTGCCATACATTGATCTGGAGAATAGCCCAGTGTTTGTTTATATTTGTATTTACTTACGTCAACTAATGATGACAATTATTTTGTTCCAACAATAATTTACGTTATTTATTGTGTTTTCAGTTTTACAATAAAGTACCTTTTATATTTCAGGTCTTCGTTGTTCATTTGAGATGTATTAAATTATTGGATTGATGGATAACATTGTCAATTTTTAAAGAAAAAAAAACAATTAGAACACCACTATTAACATTATTTATGCCGCTAAGTGAATAGGAAGAGATGTCAATTTTTGCTTTAACTGTTACAATAGTTATTTGAAATCCTTTAAAAAGGGCCACATATGCGACTATGTATATGATACCACAAATGTTTAATTTAAACTGCAGGATTATAAGCCTGTAAATGACTTAAAGATGTTGTAAAATATATAATATGTTAAATCAATTCATTACGTAATCAAATGTCCAGGTCTGTGGTGTCTATGAAACAAGTGACAATAGAACGATTGTTTGTCTACTCTTCAAGCAGTGTTTTTTTTTATGTAATTGTAATGTTTTATAGTTTTCTATAATATGGTTACAATACTATTTTAAACTTGACATATTTTATATATATATAATATAAATTCTTCTTTAATGTATTATAATATTATAGGTACTTATTCACCATTAAATTTATTTATGAAAATTGACCTCATCCTAAAACAATCTCATGATCCACTTTTAGTCTAGATGATTATAATACTTAAGAAGAAAATGGATATTACGAATAAAGTAAAATACTGTGGTAATATATTTTTATGGCAGTTAAGTGTATGTACATATCTCAGCACAATATTTAAGACGAACATTACAAGCATTTAAATGCTTAATATGTTTATTCTTGTGATCAGAAGCGACAGGTCTTAAAATGCTATTACTCATAAACTGTGATGATACGAATGGTATCATCACATGTATATATCTTAAACATTAATATACAGAAGAAAACGTAACTGAAATTGTTTATTATACATTTAAAAACAAAAAAATAGACACACACACAGCTATCAATTAGTACTATGTTATGATTTTTAGTTAAACGGACTCTCTGACAATAACTTATACTTTTTTCAGTTTTGTCTCTGTCTAACTCTACACATAATCATAGTCGAGTAAGGTGAGAAAATTGACTAATTCACATGATTTTTATTCAGACCGAATGTTGATGGTAAATACCCTATTAAGATTATTGAGCACATAGAATCAAGTTTTAGAGATCCCTACATAAAATATAAAAAATGTTCTATAATATATAATATTTTTATTTTTATAAAACATTAAATGATTCATATAAAACTGGTCTAGCTTAAAGTAGAAATACATTATTTTTTTTTTTTTTAGATCACGAGTTATATATATATTGCATAAATTTGTCATTACTCTAACAACAAAATAAAATACCAAGAAGAAAATTAAGAGCTGTCATAATATGCTAAATATTTGTATTCATAGTAACAATTAAACATATTAGTTTATTTTTTTTTTCACACAATATTAAAGTACAAATTACAATATTATAAATCTATGGTATGAAATTAGAGGCTTCAAAAGAATCTCAAGCATTGTAACCTAAGAACTGTGCTTCTTCCTCTGAATCCTTAAACTGAACTTGATCATCAGAACACTAGAGTTCTTGAACTTGATACTTAATCCTGTAAAGAACCAAGTCATTTACATACATTAAAATATATTTGAATTGCTTTTTTAAGTCATAATTAATATTTGTAACAATATCTAAAATTAAATTGTTTTTATGTTAAATTTACCTAATCTACTTTGAAATAATTAGAAAAAAAAAGCACATAAAATATAACTTAACTATACAACTATAATTATAATTATTTTGTTGATTTTTTTTTAATTGACCTAATCTATGATGATTAACAGTTTTAACGTATAAGCAATTTACAAAATACCATAGTCGTGTTTCCCTTCTATAGTAATTATATGCTTAGATACAAGTGTAAATGGTATGCTGATACTTTTACGTGTTTACACTATACATTTATTTAGGTATGTGTATACATTTCAAGGCTTTTTGGTTCAATTATTCTTTTATTTTCTTTGTTTTTATTTTGTTTGGATTACAACAAAACAACTTTATGTTTCAAATGTTAGCACTTTAAAATCTTAAGTCCTGAGTCAAATACTTTTAAAGTTAAAATCCGGTCAAATGTGGTCAAATCCTATCTTGAAGATTATATAGTGTAATTCAGCTAGCCATAGAAATAAAATAATAAAACTAAATGCCAAAAAATACTTAATATTATATATATATATATATATATATATATATATATATGTTACTGACAATATGAATAATCCGGTATTTTTTTAAATGCCTAGACATTATGTAAAATGCCGAAAATCACTCGACAATATATATAATACGAGCTTTGCCTAGGCATTATGTATAATGCCAAACGTCAATTAGAAAATATGATAAAAATAAACAAAATTGGGTACCATCTTGTTTAGTCACGAAGCTCCTACGATTTAAGTGGTCGGCCTCGATGACTACACCACCGAAAAGAATATATACCAATAATTGTTGAGAACTGCCTAAAGAAGAGGTGACCATACAAAATGTAAATATTTGAGCCGTATTTAAAACGTATATCAGTTGTATGCCAGAAGTCAGTTTACAATATGTCAAAAAAATCTACTACAAATTGACGAAGTCCCATCAGACACAGAAAGTAGCGTTACGAACAGTCGACAGGAACTGGCCAAGGATTTTTAAAATTCCTTTGTAAGACCAAGTGTCAAAATAAAAAGTGCATTTGTCTTAAAAAATAACGTTTTATGCACATCAAAATGTTATTTTTCAACAACATGTTGTAATAAGTAGCTATAATAATAATATCAATAATAATATATATATACACAATATAATAACATTAAATAATTTATTTTTTACTTTGCCAAAAAAAAAAAAAAAATGGAATTTTACATAATGCCTAGGTATTTAAAAAAATACCTAAGTTATATGTAAAATAATATTTAAAATCCTATGTTTTATTTACATTGACTAAAACCGGTCGGCAATATGCATAATACCTAGTCATTTTGCAAAATACCTGAATTATCCATAATGCCAGTAACATATATATATACTATAGGTACTTGTAAAGGTAATAAAAGTAAATTTCAATCAATACTCAATAGTCAAGAACTAAAAATATTGCATCAGGATAGCATATAAGTAAACAGAGGTTTGCTACAGAAAAGCTATACACAATAATTAAAAAAAAATAAATAAAAAAATACAGCCGAATACTGTGATCAAATATGATCTTAGGAACAGCGTTTCTTATATAATTTTTATTATCATTATCTTTCCACACTTGATAGCATTTTAACAATAATTGTATGAAACAACAATGCTCAATCAACTATTATTCTTATAGCACCACTGGTATCGAATATAACAAACGAAATATATAGTAATAATTAGTAAATTATTGTGACCGATTATGGTAACAAATGTGTAATAATAATGTATAATAATTTTGTATTATTATTATCCTATTACAGTAAACATACAATTTATATATTTATTTTGCGGCTCCGTGCCTTCATGTGTCTGTGTTACTTATTTTTCCAGCGGAAATTTATGTATATTTAGATATTAATTACAATGATGTTTTTTTTTTTTTTTAATATATAAATACATTGGATTTTAAATATTTATATATATATTTATTTTAAAACATATTATTATTTGCTTTTATTTTTTAATTAAAATTATGTTTATAGTAGGTATTTTATACCTGTATGATTTAAATTACATAAACATTTCTACTTTTAATTAAATAAATAAAAAATATTTCATTACAATATTTGATGAGTATATTTTGAGCTTAGTGGTAGTAGATTTAAAACAGAGATATATTGCAACCAATTAACAAAAAGTTTATACTTAAATTATCTGGACACCCCTCCAAAAAACATTCTATTCTAAATACACCACTGCAACATGAATATTATGCAATTTAAAAATGTAAATAACGCTAATCAGTGTACACACGACATCAGGATTCTATAACCCTCAATAGTTTTTACTTCCTCCTTCTAAATTATACTAGATAAAAGTTACCGAGAATAAATATAACCTAGTATAATTTTACCACTAGTAAAAATGTCCTACCTACTATATGTTATTTACCTTGGACAACTATAACCTAGGATATATTTTTAGAGTGATGATAAAATCAGTGGGTGTGAAAATCATCCGTTACTTCATAAAAAGTTTGAGAACTACCGTTTTATATAGAATATCATTAATTAAAAAAAAAATAGCCAGATAGCGCAATGATTTGTTAGTCAGTTTGTCGTATTAAAACTGTATTAAAAATGTTATGATATATTTGAATTTTAATTATTTTCTTAAATAATCATATAATTATTGAAATCTGAGTTAGTTCAGAACCATATTATGTTGCATTGCCGAATAGTCGGTTTTTAATTCAATTCTAAAACACAACTTGTGCTTTGGTATTCATATTTATATAATAATTCTGATTACCAGGCTTGTTTAACAACAAATAATATGTAAATTTTTCAATGTTTATGGCATTGCCATGAGCACCTGACTTCATATAAAATTTTATACTTCCACGTATACAGTAATTTCATAGGTTGGATTACACAAAAATACGGTGTACGATGACAAAAAAAAAAAAATAAATAAATAAATAAATAATAACTGTCTCGGACGTTTTGATTTATGTATAATATATGAGAGCACCGAGTGCAAAACACAAAAACGAAAACATTCACAAAAATTGATAAATTGCTTGCGTTTATGTAACAGTGGATGTTAATCTAATGTAAAATATATAAAATACCAACAAACTTCACATTTTATTGTTTCAATCGCGATATTAAAATGAGCTTTTCACGCGTGCGCGCGTGTGCACACACACACACTTTGTCACTGCGCAGAAGCTTATATAATTTTAATAACCATTTCGTTAAAGTAGTAAGTGACCTTCTACGATGAATATATCTAATTTATTGTCATTAATCTATGCTATAATAGCAATTAAATACAATTATTGCCATGCGTAATATACTTTAGTAGTGTAGCGTGTATTGTGTGCTTTATGATGTAATGATATTATGTCATCTGTATAGTGAATAGAGTATACGTATTATTATCAAAAATGGATCAGTTAACTAATTGTTTTAACTTGTTAAGTTAATTTAGACAAAATAAAAGTTAAATTCAAATTGAAAAAATATATTTATTTGACCGAGAATAATAGACTCTACTAACTAAATAAATTAATTATTTAAGTTATTTTTGGTAAATTAATTTTTTTTTTTTTTTTGAGGTCATGTGGCATCGATTTCCTTTTAAATATATAACCTAGTTATCAATAGTATTAAGATATTTTAAATGTATGTGTTTGAGTAAGATTATATACGAATATTTATATAAAATTGTATATATATTTTATATTCGTTAGTTTTATCAGAGTTTAAATTTAAAAATAGTGTTCTCAATACTTCCATCGTCTCAAATTTAGAATTTGCAGTATATAATATCAATATTACAAAATTATAAATTTTGCGTGAATAAATATTATTTATTTTATTTTATTCTTTTTTAAAATACTAATTTTTACAAAAAGAAATATTCGTTAAATTATTTATGGTTCATATAAAACACAATAAAATTATCTAATAGATCAGTTACATTATTACATGAAATAATAAATTCAAACTTAAAGAAGTTAAAAGAGTTTTTTAAGAATAAATACATTTTTATTTTTTATTTAATTTAATTGTATTTAACGTTTTCACTTCCTTCAATTGTGTCTAGCAATATTATTGCATATTATTTAACTTTGGCACAAATATGTATTATTTTTTTTTTGTAATGTATATACATTGTTTACTCTATTTTTGAAATCAGTTATAAATCAGTTATTAAAAAAAAGCATTATCAGATACAACTATTTTGTGTGTACTAACAGCACGTCAATATTATTGCTGCCCGTGTATAATTTTTACCATAGCTATATTGGTAAGACATTATGTACGGGGCATCTGTCATACCAATTTGTTCTGTATAAAAGTGAAAAATAAAAATAAAACTAACGTTATTTCAATATTATTAACTTTTTATGCAAACGAGAACTATTGTTGTGAAATAGCATATCGATCGTACTTTTAAAATGTCAAATAACTGTCAAAATGTCTGCCAATAATTTGTATTATGGCTGCAGGCTGTAATTCGGTTCTTATTATACTTCGACATAGTTCAAGTTACATTTTTATGTGTAAAAATTGTTAACACTTTGTTTGTATAATATTTTAATCGATTGGAATATTTTAAAAACTCATGTAGAATGTATTATTTTAAGTTGATAATATTCCATTACATTCACACTAACGTCTTAAAAACATTTTTTGTTTGTAACTTAGACTAGAAGATTCTTATCATATGTTCATGTGTTTTATATCTATAATAAAGTAACTTTGTATAATATAACCGCAAGGAATGTTACTCAACGCTGTAAATACATTACAAATTGCCAATCACAGTACAATATAATTATCAAGTGTATTTTGATATTACTTCTTTTTCAAAAGCAAAACGTATAGTTACACAAACGATTGGATAAAGCTTTTGCTTTATAAATAATTTACTTACATACGCGAATGAAGAAACTTGATAAAAACCTCTCGAACAAGTCTCAAAACTGCTATTCATAAGTATCTTAGTTTCGTTTCTATGAACTATAAGTGTCCATTTATTTTAAGTTCACTTTGAGATAAAACTTTAATACAATTTTGGAATACAAATATCTTTTGGAAGGTCTTTATCATTCTATTAACTTTTAGACCCATTCCATATTTTACCATTCAACTATTAATACAAATTTAATTTAAAGTTTAAAGTTGGGATTTGCTTAAAATCTTACTTTGATTTTATTTAATGTATAAATATATAATCTTCATAGTATTTTTTTTTTTTTTTTAGTATCTTTATTATTTTAAAGTTTTATAGACAATAATATCTATTAAATATAGTTATAAAACACAAACTATACACAAAGATATCTTTTAACTTGCTTTATCTTAAATTATGCGGTGCTCAAGTTAAAAGACTAAAATTTCAAAAATATACACAGTGAAAAAGTATTGTACTTTTGTGATATCTTTTATAAGCAATTTATTTCTAACTTCTCACATGAATTCACACACTTTGTTTCTTTAATATGAACATGGCTTATCTCGATATTATTATACCAAGAAAAAAGTATGTTTTATGAATATATATAATTAAAAGTGACCTTAGCCATATTTTTGGTTTTGGCATTATAAATTTATATTTTTTGATTGAAAAATTGATTGTTTTTGAAATTTGGAACATAAACCATTTCAATTATGTTTCAACGCAAACTATGACTAAATAAATGTAAATAACTTATACAGTCATATTAGTCAACATTCTTCACATACAGTTTTTCTTTGATCTGTACTGTTTAGATGCTGAATCAAGAACTTTAAAGTGTGCTATCTAAAAATGTGATAGTAACCTATAACTATTTTTAATGTTTAGTAAATTTTATGTCCAACTGCTCTAGCTTATACAAATATCAGAAATTATTTTTCCCATTGAAATCTAGTTCCTCATTGTTTTGGTTATTTATACATTTCTATCCTAACTTGACTATTGATTTAAAACCTATATATTAGGACTTTTGAAACTACCTGTTTTCAGTCAATTTTTTTTTAATTCTATCAGAATTGACATTATTATATGTGCGCATTTCGTTACAAGTACAGTAGACCATGGATGATATTATATTTATAATTTTGTAAATTGTACATTCATATACTATACTATAATTCAATTAGTTGTCAACTAACTTGTATAATGTGCGTAGCATCAATGATATCAAATATTTCTACAGTTGATAATTTTGAATTTTTCTAGAACTAACGACAGTAGCTAAATTCTTCTTATGGTTGGCTATGTATTCAACAATGTGGATGAGTTCTATAAACGTTCTTTGCCTTGTGTTGGCTTTATTTAGGGTAACCATACGTCCCGTTTAAAACGGGATTGTCTCTTTTTTAATCATCATGTCTCGTTGTCCCGATTAACTTCGAACAGAACGCTTTTTATCCCGTTTTTATATCGTTTTAATCCCGTTATTTCCATATAAATAAATAATGTTTGTAAAAAAATATCAATGTATTAAAAAAAATTAAGAAATTTTAAAAAGAACAACATATCATAATTATTATTTTATTATTTTAATTAATTGTAACTTAAATATAATTGGAAACATAAAAAATTATCACATTAATAAAAAATTGTTTGTCCCGTTTTTTTATTTTCATTTTTTATAAAAATGGTCACCCTATTTTATATGTATGTAGGAATCTTAACACCATATTTGAAATAATATAATACTGATAAGTGGTAGCAAAAATATTAATTGTAAGAATACTTTTACAACAAATACTAATTTCTCAAACAAAGCAGCAAATAAGATGAATTAAAATCGATATTAATTATGATTTTTATAAGGCCTACAAGTATTTTGTTTTTTTTTTAAGTACTTATAGTAATATAATGATATTTTTATTGCACAATAAGTTACTTATCTAATATTAAAACTATTAACCATCTAAACTAAAATGTCCAAAAATAGTTAAAATTACGTTTAAAAAATAGTAGATATACTATTTTTTTTGTATTTATGTAGTATTTGTATATAATATATTAAGTAAAATCAACAACAGTTTGCGTGCTATCACTATAGTTATATAAGAACTATATTATTATAATACATAATATTAAGCTATGTATTATTCAATATATTTTTATTAATATAATAAAACACGATAAATTTAATTAAATGTGCTTAATTATTATAATTTTGGATAACACATTTGTTCAGTTAGTACGTTATCGTTTATGCGTTTTTTGGAATACAAAAAAAAACAAATCCTCGATTACCAAGAAATTTGTTTAATTTATTTTTATCATTAAAATAAGTAAATAATCCAACTTTTGTAGTAATTTTTTATAATATATTGTATGACTTATACTGCAGTTATGAAACAAGATATATTTTACTTCACAAAGAGCTTTATGTACCGGTGAATTTTCGCAGTTTGTGTAGATAACGTGTTCTAAGGTACTAACTAAACAAATCTCTTCTATATTAGATTAGATAATTCGCTTAAAGGTTAGATATATTAAACAATAATGGATCTAGTTACATTTATTCGTTTTTTATAAATGTCGTATTATAATTTTGATATACAATTTAAAAGCGTACATATTTTATAATTAACCATGTCTGTAATGCGCATTGATTTGGAATATTTATTCTATGAGTAATTATAATAATACATAATACTATTCTATCCTGGTATATAGTACATAGTTCAAATAAAAGAGATTTTTGATTTTAATGTAGTTTTTTTTTTATCAATAACCAATATTAATTATTTTTGTTATTAATTTCTTTAAGGTATCAGATCTGATTTATCTAACTATTTGCATCATACCTCGAGAAATATTCAGATTTTGAATGAAAAAAATTACTAATTAAAATATTAAGACTTAATTCTGATTGAATTGGACTTTAATTTAAAAAAGCTATGTTGTTCAATCTATAAATATATCACATGTTTTCGAACATTTTGAAAATATATTTTTTTAACGCTAATCAAATTAATTAAAATATTAGTTCAATTTAAAACTACATGTATTAATTAAGCCCCACTTATTACATCTAGATATTATGATTTTGGTATTACCTATCTTTCATATGGTTTAATAAATGTTGTATTGTCACCCCTTTAAGTCACTAGATATTGACATAGTTGAATTAGATGCAAAAAAAAATATAATATAATTTGAGTCATCTAAATAATAAGACAATCTTAAAGTTTTATAGTGATGCTTGTACTCAATATTCAAGATAATTAATGTCTGTTATTAATATAATTTAAAAAATAATTAAAACTGTAATGGATATAATTTGAACAAATTTCTTTACGATGTATGAATATTCAGCTCATATTCAAGATTACTGTCCAAATTTATGGATATTTTCAATAATGAACAGTTTCAAGAAATCAGACGCTAATTTAAAAACAATAAAAATTAAATATTTTTAACTATTATTAATATAATAATCTGTTCTATACTTTTAATATAGTTATTCATAACTTAAAAATACATTTTTGCATTAAGTAAAAAAAAATATATCTACTAATAAAATATAATATTTATAGCAAGCTTTGACCACAGTATTAAATCTGTATACAAATTTGTCAAAAGATGTAATTAATCAAAAATAAGCTTGGTCAAAGCTTTTAGTGAAACTTTACCTTATAATAATGTATTAACTTTTTAGATGTTTATAGTTAGGTCCTTTCAAACATAAATGATGGAGCCAAGAGTGTGCACGTCTTTTTGCTTCTTCGTTTATCACGTGTTAGGGCCTATATATTATTACGATTTAATTCAGGATCATGAATACAGATTTATAATTATAGATTATTTTTACCTTCTTTGTAACACCGGAGTCTACGTGTGTTATTTTTACTTGAAACGATAATATTCTTTCTATCCTTAATGTACTTTAGTATAAAGATATATTTTCTTACCTGATAGGCGTTGATAACCGGATGTCAATAATATTAAAATGTAAATTTAACATACATTAAATAAATTAAATAAAAACAATAGTTCGAATAAGGTTTATGACACTATCTTAAAACTTAACAACGAGTGAAAAATCAATTTAGACTGTTAAATTAATACTCTCTTGCTTTTGAGAATAACGGTGGTGAGCTTCTGTGAGGAAAGGCTGGTGACCGGATGTAGACTACTCGGTTGAGACAGAATTCTTGATGGAGACATGACTGACTTTAATGTCAGAATGGAGGTTCTACTTATAGACTTGATATTTTACTTGTTTTTCCATTTTAATTTGTTATTGTTTATTTTATATAAATGCATTCGTATTCTAAAAACATATTTTTTATGATATAAAGTATTTGACAAATGAAAATTATATTATTACCAATTGTTTGGTGATTATTTTAATATATGATTGTAGTTTGTAAATACACATGTTTATTGGGTGTTAATGGTAATTTATTAGATATTGTAATATAATATAGTATAATTATGAATATAAGTGTTAATGATATAATTTTAATTGTTATAATAATATTGTTTATGGATATGATTATTATTTACTAAACATTAAGATGAATGATGAATAATATTATTATGATTTTTAATTATAAAGCTTTGTGGCATAATAATGTGAATATAAAAAATTACAAAGATATGCAAAAAAAAAAAGCGTCGATATTGTTTTAACTTATTTACCAATTATAATTCTATAAACAATCTCAACCCACTGCTAAATCTCCAACGCAGATAAAATAATCTCGGCAATACTGCAAAAACATGTCCAAAAAATTGAAATATTAGTTGGTAATTATGAATTAAGACTTTGTGTAATTTATGTTATATAACTATGTAAAAACGTTTCATAAATAGAACGACGACTTTATTGGGACCGTTGGAGAAAGATTCGCTGAAAATAGCTTACCGCCGAAATGAGAACTAACAGCTTAATGCATGCTCCTTATTCCTATGGGAAGCGTTTCGATCGTATAGTGACATAATGTGTATCCAATAAAACATTTATATATCCATTATCCAACTATCCGAGGTTAAAATAAATTTATAAATAGAAAGAGACACTGTTACATATCTATTGTTAATAAAAGTTGATCGGGATTAACCTATAGTATACATATTACGGTGTTTAGAATTGTTCAATTTCATAAACGAATGAATAACTTTGGTCACGCAATGATTCATTTCCAAATTTTAAAATTTTGTTTGAAACTGAAAACGATTATAGTCTTAAACTAAGTACAATATAGAATACCTGGATTAAAACAGAATATAAATAAAATTATAAGCGTTACACAAGTCAACACAGATGTATTTGAACAGATAAATATGGTATACCTCCAGGTATAACATCACGTTAATAACCTTCATTTTAACATAACATACTTGTTATTAATTATATAATCATTAATTATTACAGTAAACTATATCATTTTCTAATTAAAATTATTACGTATACACAAATTATTCGAACAAAATAGTGTTTTATTTAAACAAAAACATGTAAACAATAAAAAATTGAGTTTCTGGTTACTATAGGTAACAATTCATTTACAATGAAACATTACCAATAATTTTTTTTTATATAAATATATATCAAGCTTCAAATTCCTGATTCAAAATATAAAATTAAAACTAATAATTATGTTGATAACAATAAACCTATACTTTATTAAATAATGAAACGTGATACAAATAACAGTAAATATTTTCTATATCATGCGTAAGCAAGTAAGTTATGTAAAATTCGCATGATTAAATTATTCTCATTTATACTTTGTCAGGAACAATTAATGGCCATGTAGAAGATTTAATTACTAATTTAATATCATAGACAAACTAAAATTAATAACAAAATAAAATATAGTATATAATATCTTGAATAGTCTTAAATATATATAATAATTTTATTATCTATACCTAGAGGTAAAAAAATCAAATATACTACTCACTCACTTAATAATTATAACTTCTCAAAAACAAAATGGTTAGTTATTCATCTAATTCTTTAAATATGTAATAAAACAGAATTTTACGAATTTCGAATTTTAAAGATGGATTTATGCAAGGATTTTGTTTAGGCAAACAGAAACTGAATATTTGTTTGTTTAAATAGATTTTCCATTGATTACAAAGAATTAAAATTAAATAGTTATTTATTATTTTTGGATATAACTTCAACTTTATATTTTGAATTTGATCATAATCACCGAAATTAATATGTTAAAAATATAACGTGTAATTTAAGAAGAGATAAATCGACGGTTATTTAATTTATCATGGGTAATAATGTGCAAAAATAGTTAGTACATTCATACAATATATTGTATACAAATTATAAAAAAGCAATAATAGCAATTATCTGTGAAAGTAAACTCAATAAAATAAAGTCGACATGATTTCACATAGAAGATATAATGCAACCAAAAGGTGTCGTAACAGATTTCATAAACTCACACCAACGCATCCGAATTTAATCAAGTTATTTGGGTCTAAGTTAAATAAACAAATATATGAACGCTGCATATTTGTTTATTATACTTACCTCTCGAATACCATTCATCAGTATTGATATTGTTATGGTTCCTGATTATAATTATTTTATTGATATTAATTCATTTTAGTAAATATTTTGTTTTCAATTGCATATTCATTAATAATTATTATTGAACTGAAACAAAATAATGGCTCTAAAAAAAAAGAAAAAATACTTTACTGTTAAATAAGTTTTAATTGTATTTCGTTATTGAGTATTACTCACTATAAGATATATATATATATATATATATATATATATATATATATATATATTAATCTTAGATTTAAAGTAGATCCAAATAGTTAAAATTTATATTTTATTTTTATTTTTAAAACTATAAAAACCTATCATAGTAAACTTTTCAGAGAATTAAAATACCAAAATACAATATATATTATATAAACATGATAGTCCTTTTTCATACACAATGTTCATGATTTTTATACCTTTGATTAGTATCTGCCTATTTATTATAACGCTTACAATGGAAATTTAAATATAAAAATGTATCAAAAAAGACCATAATAGTATGTGATGTTCAATTTAGAACTTGTTTTGAGTATGTTTTATATCAATAAATCATCCTAAGTCATACGACTTATATATTACATCGGGAATACGTATTTAATCATAATAATGTATTACATAATGTTCAGGTACAATGAAGATAAATTTACTTAAATTCGAGTATTTAGTAATATTAATAACGATAAATTAATACATAATAACAAAATATTATAGTTTTTTACTTCTGTTATATTTTAAAATTACTATACAAATTTATATATTACAGAATAACTATTAATTTTCATAGATTTCAAACGAATCAAATACATGTAATAATTAATTATTACGGTTCTTTTATTTGTTGATACAATCGACGATGACATTGGTAACATACTATTTACAATGAAAGTCGCGATGGTCATAATATTGGATGTCCAATATGAGTATAGGTAAGTAGATAATATAGTATGAAATATGTGCATATTAATATTATAGGAACTTAAAAGTAAATTTCCTATATAATTATTTCGGTAAAAAAGTTTTTTATACCTACACTAATCAAGGTCACAATCATAGAATGTAACACGTATCGTTACAAGTAAATTTAAATTTTTGAGAATTGTCAGTGAAAAACAAAAAATTATATTGACTATTATTAACAAACACGGTTTACACAATTTATCTTTGTGTAATCAACTACATTTTAGTGATTTATTCTTGCTATTATTTGTTTTAGTTTTATGATATTACTAAGGTTAATAAATTAGATACATTAGTATCTACTGACCATGCATCAGAGGTTTGACTATGTCAACAATTCATATACGATGTGCATAATTACACAGATTATCCATCATTTTTATTTTTTTATCCGATGACGACCGCTACCGTTACCGTATAGTAGGAACTTTAAATATAATGATACTGACAGACACCGAGTACGCATATACAAATAAATATTTATTATACAACGTGTGTGAGAGAGAAAAAATAAGTAATATAAATAGGTGACTATACGCAAGATACGATGCTAATTATAAAGAATATTGCATAAATCGCACTAATGGTTCAATGGTTTGTAGGTACTACTTAAATCTTAAGTTTTCGCAATATTATGCCAGTTTTTGATGGTCGGTCACGAAATGTAAACTATTACCACGATCACGAATACTAAAGTATTTAATAAAATACAATATATGTGTATGATATATAAATAAAACTGATTTTCTACTTAGGTTGTTTTCCATGTGTATTCCCAAGTGGCCATAATAGTGTTATACCAAAACAGTAGGTAACTAAACCATATAGTCTACTATTATATACCATTATAAATTATTTTATCTACATTTGGTAGACCTGTTTAATTTAATGTTGTCATGTAAATTCGACTATAAACTTAACTTGATCAGACTACTATATTAACATAATATTTATATTATTAACGTATTTTAAAACCGTACATATAAAATTATACGTTTAGAAACCAGGAAGTGTTATATGCGTCAATAGTGTATATTATTTTAATATAGTGTGTTTCCGCAATATATTGTTAATATAACTTATAAAATATATTTTTTTTTCTAACGCATTATTGAATTCATGTTTTTTGATTACATTTACGAAGTATTTATTATGTGTCTTAAAATAATTTTATTAGTTGATTTATAAATGTATATAGGTATAGCAAAAATGGTTGTAATAAAAAGTTAGGTTCTTACAGCGCTCATCTTTTTGCCGATAATTTTGACATAATATTATAACTCGAACACTACATTTTCGTCACAATATGGTAAACGTTTTTTTATCATACAGATAAAATCCATTCCTTTCTCAACTGTAATTTCTGATGCAGTTTGTGTACAATATTTGATTACACTACACAAGAAGATAATATTCAAACCTCTTTAGTACGTTTTCAGAATACAATAACTGCAGGTTTTAGATACACCGACAAATCGATCGATAAAACAATGCATTCATTAGTGAAGAATTCCAAGAAATCATGAAATGTCCGATGTGTGTGTATAAGTTATTAAGATTTAAGAGTATAATAATAATCTTTTAATTTCATGTTGGCCTCGGTGTCTGTCTCGCTTTAAGTTTTTTTTTTTTAAATATATAACGTATAAATGTATTTATTTATTATTATTTTTTTTTATTAAAAAAGTATACTATAGCATTTAATATATATATGTGTGTGTACATAGTAACAATAAGCAATTTAGCTGTATTTATTTAAATAGATAAAAATTAATAAGGGATAATATTCAGTATTATTTTCCAGTATAACTAATACTGTATAATTATTTTTATTTTAATAATGCTTTTACCTGTCAAATGATTTTGTCAATTTAACATGTAAAATTCCAATTATTTAATTTTTAAGTAAACATAGATATCATATTTTCAAATACTTATTTGTTTTGGTTGTTTATATAATTTAAGAAGTATCATATAGTAAAAAAAATTTATTTATTTTTTAATATGATTCCACTCTGATTGAACCTTATGAATTAAGAGCAATAAGTGCTTAAAACTTAATAACTTTAAAAATAATCTTTGAAACTTTAAAATAAATGCATTATTATTTTCAATAAAAAGAGAAGCTTATTAATGAAAATAAAAAATTTAAATCACCACAGGACATTTCTTAAATTTTATAAAGAATCAAAGTATTTGAAAATATAACCTACTTAATCCACTTAGCTATTAAAAGCATAAAAAATATAAATTTAAGAAAGTAAATTAATTATTAATAAAACCATCACCACCTAAGTGTAATTAAGTAGATCATACTGTAAAACATACGTTTAATTTGAATTCAGTAATAATTAATAAATTATTGTATTAAAAAAATAATTCAGAGCGGATACGATCTGCCAAAATACATAATTTTACGGTTTTTCATTATATATTTATATTTTTACTGAAAATGTATTTTCCATAAGTACTATAATAGTAATTAAAACTGGTTTTTGCCAAAAATACAACACATATAATATTATATAATAATAATTATTAGGTATATAATTTCATAAAATATTACTAGTAATTATTACTATTTTTCATTTTTGATTTCCCAAAGTATACTAATAAGATTCAATTTTCTACCAGAAAACAAGTTGAAGATTGAATAAAAAAAATATTCAATTTAAAATGTTTTAGACAATAATTAAATTAATTATTCGTATAAAAGGCATTAAAACCAATATATAAATAGCTTTACTTAGAATTTAAAATGGTTATGTAGCATATTTGGTGTATCTCCATGTGTAATAATAATTATGAGCAAATACATTTAACGTCTGTAATATTATTTTAATAATAATATTATAATACTACATTATAATTGTACCACAGTAATGTGTTATAACGCATATCATAAATCATAATACTATTTATGACTTTATTATGATGTTATATATACACAGTGATATCGAATAGATTATTATGTAAATATTTATTCAGTGATTTCATTATTATAATAATGATGAATTAAGAGTGATTATATCTCAAATACGGTGAAATCGATTTTGGACAAATCAAAAAATGTAGGTCTAGTCCTATCCTTAAGAATCTTATTTACAGCCCCTAAAAATAAACAATAATTTTTCAAAGTTTTATTTTTTCAAGAATGGGTTTCTAACGGGATGATTTTCACATGCGCGCACAAGATTGCCATTTGGACTGTGAAATGTCAAACTGCTTCTGTAAATAGTAAGAAGTATCACGTATATAGTTCCCAATTCTTTGTTCATATACAATTTTTATGTTTGCGGATCTGTATTGTCTATAAGTTTAAACTAATAATCAGGAATTTCTGAAACAAAGGCTTTAACAGTTTACTACAACATACAGATTAGTATCAATTACATAAACTCACATATTTTTTTAATTTTTAAAAATAAAATAAATGTATTCAAATTCATTTTATGGTTATTTTTTATGATATATAGCTATGCAAATAAATATAATGCAATTTATTCTATTTATATGTATTTTATGTACAATTATGTATTTAATTATATTTGTATTACCGTTAAAAATACACAGTGATTGTTTGGAGTGATTATCTGAAACATGCAAATATTTTTAATGTTTTAAATTATTGAAAAAAAAAACCATATATTTGTGTTATTATTTATTTTAATTTTATACCAGAAGAATCAAAAATTGAACGAGTATTTAAATATTTTTAATTCGATGAGCGAAATAGTACAAGGATATTCTGCAAAATATTGGTCAACTTTATTTAAAACTTGAAGTTTTCTATTCACATAATGTTTAAACTCTAAAAGGAAAATGTCTGTAATATATTATTTTAAGTAAATAATAAAATAAGAAGAGCACAGGCTATTATGCATTATAATATATTTATATAATGTTGTATATGTCATAGTAATAAACTAATAAACATAGTGGTTTTAAGTCGATTTTAATAATATATTTATTATATATTTAAAAAATAAATATTTGTTATAAATAATATATACATACAAAAATTGTTTTAGTGTATTTATTATTATTTATATTAACATACACATCGGAAATCCGGAATTAATAAATATTTCATTAAAATCAATGGAACTATGCGAAAAACCTTCAAATTAATATGCACCGTAGGTTATTTTCATTATATATTACTTTACAAATGATTTTAATTATTAGTGAAGATATTTGCAAAAGAATATTCAAGTTGTATTTACATGTTTAACATATTATTCTAACTTGACTAGTTTTTTTTTCAGACCGTAAGTAACTAATGATATTTTTTGTTTAATAATAATTATCATTAAAAATGAACCATATGAATAAATTAGGTAAGGTGCTTATAGTGGAAGATGAAAATATCATGGTAAAATAGCCATATGAAAGTGATTATAAATAATATATCTTCAAAATAAGTTATTTTCATTCTAAACAAATCTTACATTATTATTTAAAACATTTTTTAATTAAATATTTAAATGTATTTTGTGCTGTGACATTTACTTATTTAATTATAATAAGGAAAACAATATACATATATAATACACTTATGATAATATTTAATATTTTAAATACCAGTATCTCGAATAGTTATCTAAACATATTTGTTATAGATTACCGAGTACGATCAAATAAAGAATTTGAAACAAATATCTAAGTATTTTGATCCAGGGTTAGTAAAATATTCATTTTTGCCTCCGTCTATAGGAAAATTTACTTCTAGTATAACTCTGGAGATTATTTTAGTGAATGCTTTATTACATTTATGAGATAAATAACAACAGAAATATTTAAATTTTACTTATCTATATATTTCTAAAATGATTGAATTTTTATACAATTCAATTTTTAGAATCAATCCTCCGTTTCTTATTATAATATTTTTAATTGGTAAAATATTTTTACAAGAAATAATAATTTAATAAAATATGGGTAAGATAATATGATGCTGGCTAAGTATTTATTTCTAGTATTAGTTGACTTTAAACACGCATAATGATGATACTTTTTTTTTAAATTTTAATTCATATAATGAGAAATCAATATATTTAAATCATGAATCAAGCTATGTCTATCATAAGTAATGTTTAAAATTATTTTAAAATTTAAAATTCCATTATTATTTTAGGTATAGTAAAAAAATATTATTGCTAATAACAAATACAGATTGATAATATTAAAAAAACTAAAAAACAACAAAAACTGTATCAATTGATACAGATAAAATCCAGTAATATCTATTTAAATTAATGTATAAAATAATTGAAAAATATATATGAATGTAATCACTTATTAAGTCAGTTTTATTTATTATAGATACTATTTTTCTTATGTAAATGACTACGTAAGTTTTATATGAAAAAAATATGATTACATACATGTTTGATCAATATGACTATAGTTGTATTAATCTTTAAGAGTTAAATTTCCTGTTTTATTCTAGCTTTGTTAGGTAGTATATTATATTATATTAAGTACAATTATTATGTTATTAATTTTCTATAGTTTTACATACAGTTGTAGGATTTTATACCACACTGATACTATGCAATTGTTTTGTTACAATAAACATACTTGTTTAATGTTTATATTACAATAATTTTTATACATTTTATCAAATATAAAAATATAATTAATTGATTAATTACATCTATGTATAAATTTCATTTAGTTAAAAATTTAATTAAAGCTTAACATTTTAGGTATTTTTTAATTGTGCAGCCTTGACGCCTATAAACTCACCATCAATACATTTTCTGTCTTTATACTAAAATATTAATTTTAAAATGTAATATAAGTTTTGTATAATTTTGTACCCAACATTTTTTAACATTAAGTTGCTTAAGTTTTACACTTTATTATAGTTAATAGTTTGTTTAGGTTTTTTAACTTATTTTGTTTTCAATACAATCTATTATTCTAGAAAATTCTAAAAATTATGATATACTCATTTATAGTTCTCGAATTTATTACAAGTATAATCCATGTAATATATATGTACATTTTACTTATATGCATGTATAAATCGTTATAAGATGATCAAATTAATTTGATACACGACTTCAGCTATCAGGCAATATAGTTCACAATTATCTTCATATAAAATTTCATATCGAATAATTTCACCCAAACAAGAAAAAAAAATGATATTTAATTAAACGATAATATATTATGTATTGAAATAATTTGTATCATGAAAATATGGAATGAAAACCAATTCGAGCTGTAATATTAATTACAAATTATAGTATTATATCGTACGTAATCAAAATATTAATTCAATTGTAATACTATCCAGATACCTTAATAACTAATATTTATGTTGTTTTTTTTTTTTTTTTTACTCAATATAATATTAACTCTTCAGCTTACCTCAATATTATTCTTGTAGAAATAAATTAATAATAGTCTATAAGTTGTTTTGAAGGGCAAAAAAATAGAAAAAAAATTATATTTAAACATTTAAAAATAAGACGATGTTATTTATTAATACTATATTACTTATAATATAATTTTGTATACCATTTTAAAATATAGATTTAACAACATTTTAATAGTTCAGTAAATTATAAAATGCACACGTTGAGTTTATTACCCCCCAAATATATATTTTTAACAGAATACTAATCTTTTCACAACACCAAACCAAATCTAAGTCTTCTAGATAAATACCGAAATATTGAGTAATCATCATCCTAATCAATTTTTACCGTTAACAAATTTACTGTCACCGCCCAACATCATAACCAAATTTAAAAATGTTTTTTCTTCTTGCAAAAAATAAATATGTATAAATATTGTTATACGATATCATGTTCACTCAATGATCTGAGTGCCGAGGGTCTAAATAATAGTAATAATAATAATAATAAAAAAAATCAACCATTAGCTGTGTTTGATGCAAGTGAATAAAGTTCTATTTAAATTTTACTGTCCGTGCAAAAATGAATTATTACTGATTAATTATAATGAATAAGGTGTCCAACTAATAAAATATCGCGTCACACACCAGTACAGCATGACTAAAATATATAAAATATAATAATAACATGTATTAAAATATAACCATAACTATATGCACCACCGACAATAATGTCTACTTAAACAATATTTTACCCATAGATCCATCGAGTCTGGAATTACTGGCACGACTTAACGACGCCTATATCTGATCGGTTTGTTCGAGTGCTACTAGTTGGTGTAGCTAACCCGTTCACGTGATATTATTGGTACGATCTGTATAAAAACCCAAGGATATATGTAAAGTCGTAGTTGTATAGTCGTCGTCGTCGTCGTCATTCTGGTCGTGAAAAAAAATAAATATATAATAAATTAAAAACATTTCCAGACCTTTGTGCGGTAATTGAGTCTCAGCCAAGCAAGCCGAGATCGCTGATCAAACACAGTGAAAACCGCTCACGTCACAACTAGTTATAAGTTGTTACATATCGCTAACGAATAGTGGGGGTAAGTGGTAGATTTTCCGCGACAACTGTGACTGGGAGGGGACAAAACCCGCTTGTTGTACCCGCGCCGTTGCATTTTATATATATATGAACCTAGCTGGAACTCTTAGATTACAAGTCGTTATCGATACGGCAACGGTGACGACGGTCACGAAGAGTACCCCAGCAATTATACCATCAATTACAAAAATATAAAATCAATATCAATCTCGTTACCGACTCGCAGATCTCGTTCGAAACCGTATCGCAAAGCCCTGTGCCGATATTAGTCTAAATATAAACATATTCATTCAGCCCACATTAAGCCCGTAGTAACAAAAATGGCCACAAAAACCTTATTGTTACCCTCACCGGACAAGTTGAAGGAAATTTACCAGGACTTGGGCACAACCGAAGAAAAGATAAACGCAGACGTGCTGACTATCATGGAATGGATGCGCAAACAGCCACATCTCCCCAATCCTGACGGTAATAATTTATAAAATATTTTTTGTTTTTACCACAATACGTTTATATTATGATGAAAATTAATGACATCGTGAAAAAAGCAATTAGTTATAACTGAAAAGTGTTCTACGTTTTAAAAGTTTTTTTTTTTTGTTATTACTGTGATAATCAGTATAAAATTATTTTATTGATACACATAAGTTTAATATAATATTACATTAAAAATTTGTCAATTTTCAATAATAATTTCGATCACATCATAAAATAGTTCATTTTTTTTTTTTATTTTGTAATAATAATAAATGTTTAAATGCATATAATATAATACTAAAAATATATTTGTTGATATCGTGTAACCGTCAATAATTTAACTTTGAACTTTTTATAACGAGTTTTTTATACAATCAAAAAAAAAAAAACAAATTCCTAAAATATGTTTTAAAATTATCACTAAAACAACTTCAAAGTAAACAATTACAATAATTCCATCTTATGGTTAAATATATTGTATTTAAAAAAAAAATTGATTTTCCAATAATCATTCTTATGAGATTTAATTAAAACATGTATATTATATATTTTTAGTTGACGAACGGAGAATTCGTTTGTTCTTAATTTTGTGCAAAAATAGTTTGGAAAGGACCAAAGAGTCATTGGATCAATATTATACATTAAAGTCAATGGTTCCAGAATTTTTCGGTAACAGAGATCCTACTGCAGAACCACTTTTAAGATCAATGAAAACATCGTAAGTACATATATCACACGTGCATTTATTAATTACCATTATTTACTATGGACCTAATAAATATGATGTATTAAAATGATAAGTTAATTTCATAAAATACACACTTCTAATTAAACGCAAAATTTCTTGCTCACTACGTATAATAATTGTGTAATTTTGTATTCACAGTGGGATATTTAGAGTTTTAAAAATATATTAAAATTTGTTGTTTTTTAATTTTATAATTGCGCAAACTATCGATTTTACAATTTATATTATTACTTAACAAATATTTAATGGTAGGTAATAATATTTATGAACTTTCAATCATTTTTAAACGATTTTTAGTGTCATTGTGTACTATATTTTAACAATTAAAAGTAGATTGTAGCTAAACACTACCTGAAGAGTATTTATAGATACTAACATTAAATTACTACAATGATAGTTGATATAAAATAATAAACTGTAAAAATAAAAGTTTGTAAATTCCTAAAAATTTAATTTGTTAAAAATGAATTAATAAATAATTGAAAACAATTATTTTTTTTCGATGTTTAGACTTTTCATTCCTTTGCCAAAACTGACGCCAGAAGGCTACAGAATCTCATTAAGTCGTATCAGATGTCCAGAAATCGATAATTTCGAATTTGCGGACTACGTGAAGGTCAACTTTATGTCTATTGATATTAGGCTGTCTAAATTGGATATGTTCAAAAAGGAAATATTTGTCTTCGACTTGAAAGATATCACCATGGCTCATCTGACCGCTATGTTACCTCAGATGAAGAAGTTCATTTACTGTGCGACAGTGAGTATACAATTAATAAAATTATACATTATTACATTGTTATGGATTTAAATAAACATCACGTGAGCTATAAAAATATTCACAATGGGCAGAGGGCTGGTGGTAAATATAAAACTAAATGTTAAACAACGTATAAAGATAATGGTTTTGTTTTTGAATATTTTTAATTGAGTTCTATAATAAATTATGGTTACCAAATGGTATTTGAGTTGGATAAGAATACATACAATAATAATTAGATCATTTTCGCCATAAAATCACATTTACCTAGTCAGCGTATTGACAAAAAATAACTATATCTTTTTCGATTTAACTTATACGTAAACTAACTATAATCGTTATCTACTTCCACGAGTTCAAAAAAACCTGCTGCGTAGGTCATACTTGTTCTAAATACGCTCACTTATAATAATAATATGCAAAATGCGGTAATAATATTATTTTGTAAAAAAAAAAATACGATTTATCGTCATAATTACATTATTCGAGTAGTATTATTCATGTACGCAAAGAGAATAAACTTGCCGGAATTCTACGGCTGCAAGTATTCACTTATTTTTGTGATAAATGTATGGATCGAAACATGAAACTAGTTTGATCGGTTTTGCTACGTCCTTAATTTTGCAGTATACCGGAACTTGTTGATTTCATTATCAAGGTTACGAATCTACTGTTGAAAGCGAATAATTTTAATGCAATACAACATATTGCTTTACATAATAATAATAATAATAGTTGTTTGGTGGCTTATTCCGTAGTGCATAGCTTTACCAGTTTTTAATAATAATATTGTTATCTGATTAGCGTCAGTATTCATAATTAATATAATAAAATATTTTCGCTTCAAATCTCTCCGCCTAATGTATTATGCATACCCTTCTTATAATTATGACGGGCTAGGACATAATATTAAGTTTTAAGTCTTTCTTGTTTTTTTTTTTTACCAGAAATACAAATTTTAGATAAGTCACACTCAATAATATACTATGGATAATAATGTACTATTCTACTTGGGTGAATTTTTTTAATATTAATTGGTTATAATTTTTAACTAATTATCAATATTATATTAATCTCAAGTATCTCAATATTCATGTAGTTTTTTCGCAAACATTATAAGTAGTATTATCTTTGTATAAACACGCTATATCGCTAGGAAAAATTGGTGATTTATTCAGAATGCATGGTTTACTTATCATACTAATCATTAAAAATGCGTTTGTAATTGTGTTTTCAGACGGCCTATCCATTACGGATTCAAGAAATCCACATACTTAATATGCCCAGCTACGCTCAAACGATGGTCAACATGGTGTTGGGCGTTTTGAAAAAGAAAATTGCCAACAGAGTGAGTTAAACCGACTTGACATTATCTAATGCCTGTGTAATAACTAATAACGTTCAATGTATTTTTAAGCAAAAAATTTACAATAATTATTATCCTGAGTAACGTCATTTTTTGTGCCACCCATTATAGATTAAAATTCACAACGGTATCGAAGACCTGAAGAAGCACATTAATTCGGACATTCTTCCACTGGACTATGGTGGTACATTCCCGAAAACTAGTGAAGAATTAATCGGTAAGTCTACTTTTAATATTTCTATAGAAATAACAGTTATATTATAAGAAAAAGATCCAATAACAGTTTTTATTTTATTTTAATTTCTTATCAATTTTTGAATCTTTCTGTAATGGTAAATACACGTGTAGATTTAAATATGGATTGCCTTTAGGCGGAGTATATTGTGGATGCTATAAATAAATAATCAGGATACTATATATTTTGATTATTAATTAATAACATTGACTATTTTCAACTTTATATTTATTTAATAAGTGTTATTACACAATACAAGTAGGTACGTATACTAGATATACGTAAAATATAAAATAATTTCTTCTTTATATGCGACTTTATTTTTATATTGAAAAATACAATTTCATATTTATGTTAGATATACATTTTTTGCAGTGATCACTATTAAATAATAACACAATTTAGAGGATCCTGAGCTTCAGTCCACCCCCTCCCCCTCATAATATAGCCGTGAATAACATATTATTATTATAATATTATTTCAATGTTAATGATTAACGTAGGTATATTATTATACTTGTATGTGGACGTTAACAGTATTATTGACTAATCGTCACCAAATTGATTTTTCCCGAACTTATAACAATAATAGAACAAAAACATGTACCTCGTACCATACATATCAAAACGGTGTCGCTGTGTAATTAACAATATTTTAATCTGTTGATACGTTATATCGCATTACAATTGAGTGTCGAAGGTGGTATTAAACAGTCGCACGTATACCATAGACCTACCTACATATTATAATTTTACTGCAGTATAGTACCTACTACCTACTATTGATTTTACGTCGTTAAATTAAATATTAATTGGTGGAAACAATAACAATAATATTATTTATAAATTATTATTGTTTGGACAATAATAATTTTAACAGAAAAATGTTGTTTTCGTGACCACTTGACGAAACAAATTAAACGTTTAACAATCCGTACTTATTGTAAATAATAATAATATTACATGATATGTATTTGTATGTCATGTTATATTTTACACGCAGACAAACGATAACACCATTTAACACATGCATTGATTATAATATTCACGATCGACCGTTTATTTCCACTGATATTTTACATAGTAAATATAAAACGATAGGTTGTCGAGATACTAATATGAACGTACATGGGGTTATCGACTATTTGTTTTTGACAGCTTATAGGTTTCACCATAAGCTCGTTACAAATTTTCAGAATTCTCCACAATTTAATACAATTTAAAAATCAAGTAGGTATTATATTTTAATTGTAATCTTGATTATAATTATTTTCTATTGATCAAATACCCCCGGTATATGTTTATGATTAGAAAATAGATGCAGTATTATATACATTAACAAAAATGAATTCACGCGAAAAACTTTCAGACCCGTAAAATTGTCTGATTTTGTTAGTTTTTTTTTTTTTTTTTTATCTGAAAGAAGTTCAGACTTCTACAGCCCACATTTAACTTCAATATTTTTAAAAATACATAGTATTACAGTTTAAGACTAAGATATTGAAAAACATAGTAAACTACTGTAAAATATTTTCCTTTTTTGAAAAATAAAAAAATAAAATTTCTATAGGATAGAATAATTGTTATTGAGTGTATTTTACTAAGTGCCTTAATGATAATATTTTATCGAGACATGTATCTTGAACACAATAATGATGTGTATCGCTTCATTGGAACGACTTAGGTATAATAATATGGCTATTGTTGCTTTGTGAACAAATAATAGTAAATACAGCCATTGCGTACTTAAAATTATACATTATGAGATATATTTTTTCTATATATTTTTTTCGCTGTTTTTTACCACAATAATAATAATAATAATATTCTCGTTTGTAAACTAAAAACCGGATTTCAACGAACTGATGACGCTACGGTATCTAATAACCAGACTAACCTGTAGATGACAAAGAATTGTATTACTTTTGTAAATCATGCTGTTCATGAATCATAAAAAATAAAATAAAATATCGTTTTTTACTTTTTTAACGTGTTTGAATATCTGTTATTTTTAATGATTTCCGTAACAAACAATATTTTTCAACAATCATCAAACGCCGATTACATTTTTCAGTTGTTTTGAGACGGTGAGTCATTATATTATACTAACCATATTTTACTATATACACTTCAACAAATAACAGTGAAGAATTACTTTGGTTTTAGATTTTACATATATTTTGCGACGTACAATAAAGTTTATTTCGTCTGACTGCCTGATTGCTCATCAATATTAATTAATCAGTCATTTATTCCACATTAGATTGTAATACTATGATTATTTTAGTTTTTGGTATTTGTAATCACGAAAATAATAATTTTAAGTCCTTGAAAATAGTATATTTTTTATCCACTTTTTGAGAGGCGCAGAGAACATAAATAGTATCGGGGCGGAAGTGTTTTTTTTTGTGTGTACCTATTTGATTATATTTTGTATTTACTGCTTTGCCGAATACCAAAACATACCACAACGCTTAAATATATATTTTAACTACGTGCGCATCATAAGAATTAGTACCTATTTAAAATTTATTATGCTATACAGTGGCTTTAATGATAGTGTGCAGGAAACATTTTTATTAATAGCAAGTACCAATCATTGAAATGCATTATAACAATAAATAATGTTATATTACGTACTACAACGTTATAGTGATCGCATGATAATATTTTCCAATAACGTTACTAAATAAGCTTTATCGAATCAAGTATAAATATATCTAAAATATCTTTAAAAATCGCCAAGATCAAGGTTCATTTGCAAATTTAACAACGCGGAACAACTACAACAATAATAATAATAATAACGATATGCACCTACTTATGAGTTTACATAATTTACACTCACGCATGTTCATAATTTTTTCCGCATTCTCCTCTAAAAAAATCAAAACCAAAACATAGACTTTGCAATCCGCATACCAATTACTCTAATAATTTTATATTACGTATATCTATGACGAGGCCGCCGGTCGCATAAACAAAAACATGAGATCGACCAAGTTATACACACGCAAGAACAATGCACGCCATAACGATTGCCACATATTACTTGTCTTTTACGGAATTTATAATAATTCAGATAGACATGATAACGTTATTATTGGATGTCTGTTATGGGTACTAAATTAAATATTAACGAGTGCGCAAAACATTGTTTTGTCAAAAATGTATAATTATTAAATCAAACTTGATTGAATGGTCAAGGGGGATGTAATATGCAATAAATACTGCATGTTTTGGTTTGTAGTTACAAAGGCGATAAACGACAGTTCCAGCACAGATGATGCCACTCGTCCAACAAAAAAACAATTAAAGATAAAAAAAAATAAGTGATTTATCCGTAGATGAGAAAAAAAATGTTAGCTTGATACATTCTCTATAGGCTAATACTAGCGATTCACAATGTTTTACGACCTCAAATGAAATAATCAATTTCTTCATGACATCAAAAAATATTATTTTCATACATGTGCAATGCGCATAGATTATCATGACGTATTCATAAAGTCACAACACCCATTATTAAAATCACTGTTCTTTAGAAAATTATTTCTTATATTATAAATGATATATTTTTGTGCGTTTTTTTTTTTTCATCAATTAAGCTGTAGGGGTCTAATGATTCGTTTTTATTTTCATGAGTAAAATACATTTTTTTTTTTGTGTGTATTCAGTGTAATTGCAACTTAAATTATCATTTAAAGTGTATATACTTTTTTTGTTGGATAACAACAATGAGAGTAGGGGATTATTAAACTACGATGTGACGATTGGTTTTTATTATGTTAGATTTCTAATGCTTGCTTCAACAACCTTTTTTTTAATTATTTAAATCTAATAGCTAATAGCGGTATTATTCTGATAATTTAAATTTAGAATTATTGTATTTCATGCAATCGGTATTATTGATAGCGGTTTAAATATAATATATTACCTACCATAAATTATTCGTTGTTTTGCACGAAGTGGTAGAAGTTTCCTTAGGATTTAAATTCAACAAAACGCTAGGTACGTGGTGAATAATAGTGTATTACGATTTTTATATTCACGTGACGCCAAATTATATGATTATGTTTCATACACTTCCTATACATTACTATTTGTTTCGCTGCCAGTGTATAAACTTTTTACGATCACATCTAGAATAAAGCGTGTCACAGTTTATTAGCTTCAGAATTCGGATACCTGTTTGTTAAAACAATAATATTGTATTGTATCCACAATGACAATATTATTTTACTCGTTTCGGTGTAACCTAACAACAATATCATTTGTATATAGGTACTAGCAGCTATATCAATATATATATTGTACACAATTATATATATATATATATATAAAATATATTATACGGTATTCGAATTTTTTAACCACGCCGTTATTATGAAACGTGCCGTTTTTACGCGATTCGTGCGCATGACATTATTACAATCCGTTTATTTAGTTTTTAGAATATGTCCAAACAGCACGTGGACCCGATCGAGAAAATAATAATTTAACTAGAATCATAAAAATATAATAATGCAATAACATGTTTCTCTAACGCATAATCATGATTTCTCATATAAATTCAAAATTAATAACTTTAGATCGTTCATCAAACAAAAAACAAAACATATCATAACAAAAAACAACTGTGTTGACATTATTTAAAAAAACATTACAGTATTTTTCAATGGAAATATATTGATGGTATCTTAAAAATAATAACTAATTTACAACAACTTCTATTTAACGTTTTACAAGTATATAGGTACATGCCAAACTCTAATATAACCATCTATACCGATCTTATTATTTTATATATAAATATATTTTTTTTTATTTACAGTTGACTGGAAAGAAGAATTGATAAAACACAGAGATTGGTACCTGTCTCAAAATTCGGTCGTTTGTGATGAAAACAAAAGAACAAAGAAACCCGCCGTTAAGATGAACATGCTAGCTGGAGTTGAAGGCTCATTTAGAAAGCTCGAAGTTGACTAAAATTTGTGTGTTTTATTTTTAGGATCAATGTTTTTTTTTTTCTTTTTTAGTTTCTGTATTGATATTTTTAAGTTTACCCGACATAGACTTAATACGTTAAATACAGTAACTCTTTTTCGTCGGTGATAATAACATACGTTTTTAATGTAATTTATTCATAGTGGTGTAAGTCAATATTTCATTATTTTTTAAATAGTAACTGTATACGATTGTCTATGAAAAAAAAAAAAAAATTATAGTGTGTACCATTCTTAACTTTTTTTGAGTTCATTTTTATTACGTTCAACCATTATGCAGTTATAAGTATTTATAGCTTTGGGCTGTACGATTTCTGTGGGTTTATATGAATACAAATGGTTCAACACGTAAGCACCAACCTAAGATCCAGCACAATATATTACATAATTTTAAATAAATAAAAAAACCAACTTAACAACTATACGTGCGTTTGAGAAATACATTTTTTTAAATTACTGCGAAAACTTATATTTGTTTGAAATCGTCTTAAACCTCAAAAAAAACTCAAAAGATAATTCTAGAATGTTAATAATTATGTTTATTTTATTTATTTTTTTTTATCCTAATGACTACATTGGAGTTCAAACTGTCGTGAGGAGAAGGAAAAGAACTTCACCGTTGTTTAAAAATATTTATTTTAAGAACACGCCCAACTAATACTTTTTATGAGAACTGTAGAATGATATGTTTTCTTTTACAAAACATATTTTTAATCGTTTTTGTAATTTTTATTTCCAAAAATTTTATTTAATAAAATATTTAAATTCAATTTGGTAGTTTTAAAAACTATTATTGTTAAGATGCTGTATTATAACTAAAAAATATAGTATAGTTTTAATTTAAAAAAAATGTAAAAATGTCTGTAGATATATTTGATTAATTCAATTTTATTTTAAAGTGAATAAATTACTATTGATCAGAATTATTTATTTTAATCACTTATAAAAAATGGTCACTGACATATTTCTATATAGGAGTTATTTATATAAAGGTTGATGGTTGTTCTCCTTAAACATTTTGACAAATTTAATCATTTAACGAGACTCCAAATTTTCACCTTTATTTATTTTTCCAATTCCAGCACTGTTACGTCTTAGAACAATAATAATTTTCGATTCATTCAGTTAATAATATACAGTTAATCTAATTTATGTATACAATATTTATTCTTGAAAAAAATATATACGTCCTTTTATCGAGTTTTCAATTTCCTTTAAAAAAATAAAATAAAAACTGTCACTGTCAACTGATTAAATTTTTTTATTATGAAGTTCATTTTTTATACCATCAAAATGTTAACGTTTTAGCGAAATATTAAACAAGATTTAATTTTTATTGAAATAATAACACAGACAAAAATTTATTACGCATCGAACGTATTTAAATAATAACAATATATTATCTAAAATCAATCACATATTACTGTAAAATTATTCAATGGGAATCATATCATTTAAATATATAATGTCTTTATGTACTATTTTGACATAATGATTAAGCCGATGTCTAGAGTCAGAAAAATACATTTCTCGATAAAATAACCGATGTTGTTATTCTTATGATTATTATTGTTCTTAATATTATAGTTTGAAATCATCATGTATTAACAGTTTGAAATAAGTATAATAATCAATTATGATGTATACTAAAATATCAAATAAAGTATTTGACAACATCTTTATCCGTCTTTATCTCGAATTTTCAATTTCAATAGATTTTAATGTTTAATTAATTATTTCAAATTTATAATCCTTCATTGTGAACTTCAATATCCGTTTTCGACAAAGAACTAACACTGCACAAGATATTAATAAAACGTTTATGATGTATTATGTACCTATAATATTCAATAAATTGATAATTTAAAGTTACTATAATAACCGTTTAAAGCTTTATTCAAAGATTAACTTGTAAATTTCAAGAACTTTTATTAGTAACTCATTTACGTTATAAGTTCTGATTTTGAACGAATGTAAAATTGGAGATTAAAAACGATTTTTCGTTTACTATTTTTCATTGTAAAAATTACATAATAATCTTCATAATTAATGTCTACATCATCTAAAAACGGCTGTAACACAATTGCGCTCGTCTTACCTTTTTCCATTCAAAAAATGCAACACCATTGCTCCCAACCAATTAGCACGGTCGAACCTGTTTTACCTTTTTACACGATTGAGTTCCAATATAATATATATATATAGTATATATATATATATATATATATATATCATATACAATATATACATATATTCTAACAATTTTCCAATACTCTATTTGAAAATCGGATTTAAATTTCCTTAAACTTGGTTTCCCAATATGTATAATTAGGTATTTTAATTAAAACGTGCACTTGAATAATCTAGATAATATTTTATTGTTAACTTTTAACTTATAACTTTTTATACTATTTATGTATAAATAGTATATGATTTAAATAAATATATATATTTAAATCATTTGTATATTTATTAGTTTTTTTTAATCAAATTTTTATATTATTTTAATGTATTGCTACACACAATTATTTATATATTTACAATTTTTAGCTTACTTTATTATACGTTGGAAAATTTTGAAACTTATGTTTATTTTGACGATATTTTACAATTTTTTATTTAAATAAGAGTGCATAAAAATAGAAGCTAATAACAAAAATATGCACTAATAATTAATAAATTTTATTCATCCTAAATAATGATATTCACGCGCAATTCAGAAACACTGATATGTATATATATATATGTGTGTGTGTGTATGTGTGTGTGTGTTATATATGATATATTATACAAGGAACACATATATTAATTGGTTGGGTGCAATGGTGTTTTATTTTTTGAATGAAAAAAAGTAAGCCGGGCGCAATCATGTTGCACCGCTGAAAACAATGTCCACTCAGTTTTTTATATAAAAATATGACGAAATTTCATCTACATTAAACATTTACTACTGTGAATACTTACGAAGTCCGTACTTAAACCATATATTATATTATATAATATCACCTATAAACGATACATCCCAGAAGCGAAACTCAATCGTATTTTTGTCATTATACTAGCTTTAAAGTGTAACTAACAGTTAATTATTTATAGAATAAATACCAAGACTTAATGTGTTCATTATCGTTATTGTCTTGTAAGTTTTTAAGTATACTATATTTTAATGACTTAAAAATAATTTAAAAAAATAAATTATTCGGATACACGTCACTTTATCGTAAACAATCTATCCCAAATGATTGGTCACACATGTATTGTTTCCCATTTATATCACACATTTAGATTTAGATTTTTATCACAATTAAATTAAAATACCTTGAACTAAGTTTATTATAAATAAAATACTAAAAATACTTCAATTGATAACTGTATGCAGCGCCACGAAGAAAATTCTTAGTATTATTGTATTATTGTTATAATTGGTGCATATAATATATATATATTTTTTTTTATTTTGGCTGCTTTATCTTAGTAAATATTATTTCTAAGAAGCTTGTTAGTCGTAATCCTGTACATGTTGTTCAACTATAAATCTGTTAATGCTCCCTTATTTTTGTAATGCATCTATAAAACGCCAAATCAAAGAATGCGTATAACTTAATACTCAGTTATAAGTAATGTGAAACAATTGTATACCGTCCTTCTATAGCATTAGCTAAACCTTGGTTAGTTCCAATCCTATATTTTGATTGCACATTTTAGTAGTTTTCTTTCTTCTCTCCTATCTAATTTTCCTATACGAGTATTTTAGAAATAATCTAACAGTGGTGCCAGTGGGTCTTCATTATCATTTATCTGTGCAATAGTTTGTGGAAAGTCATGTATTATAACATTTTATTACGTCAGTTTCTGGAAAAAAGCTAATTCTAGTAGCGTTCAAATTCGTTATGAAAACTCGAGGTCATGTTGGTAATTATTTTGCAGATCCGAGAGTTTTATGAAAAAGTCTTATTTCGTTACTATACAAGTACTAATATAGGTAATTTTCGATAAATTGTCGTTCGGTAAATTATTTATGATAAATTAACGGGATACCAAATTATTTAATTATAACTGAAAATACCCTACCAGTGAGTATACACTTCAAACGTTCAAGAATTTTAGGATCTTAACTAAATAAACAAGAAAGTTTGTTAACATAGTGATTACATGAATTAGTTATTATATTATACATTAAATAATTATTTTAGATTTATAGTAAGAAATAACATTAGGTATTTCCTACTTTTCCAACGAATTTAATCGTATCAAGAACAATAAAAATCAAAAATTAGAGTTTTAAACACTTAAAATAATTAAGGTTATAGGAAAGAGGATAACTGATTTGCAGATACTATAATTATTAAGTAAGAATTTTTGTAACTGATTAATTAAAACAATCATAATATATATTTTTATTTTTTTCTACCTCGATTAAAATATTATTCAAAAATGTTTATAACAATGTATTTAATTATAGTTCATAATGAATTAACTCTATGAACATTTTCTTCTGAAAAATTAAATGACTGATTTTTGCCTTGAAACATATATTGATAAAATAATTATTACTATAACAATATTATATGCAATGATATGTCTGAATATATAACTATGTGTGTTTATATCTTGTTTAACAGCTATATAAAAATATGTTTTTTTTAATAATAATTTTATAAATCAGACGGTATAATATATAATTTGTATGTATGTGCTACGATTTATAAGGTTGTGCTGTATATTTTATTTTGACTAGTAAATATTTAAAAAGTATTGAAATTAAGTAAAATAATTTTGTTAAATTACGTACTTACATTTTAGTACAAATCATATTTCAGTAATAAATATTTTTACAAAAAAAAGATAAATTAAATAAAATAACTAAAGTTTATATTTTGATACACTTTTAAATATTTATTTTTTATTGTGCTTATATCGCTTTATTTTTATCCAAATCAAACTAAAATACGAAACATATTCATAAATTAATAATTACAAATTTTTTACAATTATATTTAGAAAAATAAATAGAAAATTTCATAATTTTTTCAAAGCTCTTTAATACAGTATGTTTTGACTATACTTTGTTTCTAGTACATATTATTTATAATTCATGTGTTTCATTCAATTTATATTAACTGTAAAAAATAATAATAAATAGAATAACTAGAGAACGTCAAATAATTTTCGTAAATTTAGATAATATAATAATGTATATTATTTTAATATATTGATGTCAATGCTAAAAGATTTGAAAAATATTGAGGCTGTGATGATTTGATTAGTTTGAAAAGTGAGTGATTAATATTAATATATCAACATTTATTATTATTTTAAAAGGTCTAAATATTATATTCTATCCAATATTATATTTTTATATTTTCGTAAGATCATTTTATTGACTATAACCATTATCTTTAGTATAAACGTTTTAAAAACTAATAAACTATACTTGTTAAAATTTTGACTTAGGTACATCAACATTTTCAAAAAAATTATCAATTAAATAACTTACTGAAAAAAACGAGGTTTTTATTCGGATAAAGGAAATTTATATCTACACTGATATAAAAATTATTTAAATAATACGACGAATCTGAAATTATGGTGTTTTAGTATATTTAAAAATTATAAAAATCAAAATTTTAATAAATGTATTATTGAAAGAATAAATGGAGGGGGGTGAAAATTGTATTAATGAAACGTTAAAAGTCATAATCATATGTTATAATAATTAAAATTTTATAAAAATATGCCTATTTAAATTGTGGGCTAGTAATAATTAATACATTTTTGTAAGTTAGTTATACTTAAATTCCTAGATAGCGTCAGACAACATAATCTTATGAATAGAATTTTGCATGACGTTATATTATATTTAATTTTAATATTTACTATTTTTTTTCTTAGTTTTTTTGGGGAACATCTTTTTTACATTATTCTACTATAATTAATTAACTTTAAAAACGACTAAAAATTCATAGTGAACTTCTAAGTGACATAAATATTTACTATAGAAAAAAAACTACTTGGATTATTTTCCTAGGTCATCAACTTTTTACATATTATTTTGAAGTTGATTTTCACTATTTACTAGAATAAATATCGTTCTAAATTATTTGATAAAAAATGTAGTCAGTTTTACAAGGTTAGAAACAAATATAGCCTAGTGCTTTTAATCCTATTACCAAAAAATCGTTCATAGTTATAACATCCTTAATCATACACATATTCTACCGAAATACCTATTTTATTTGAAAAAAAACAAAGTTCTATTATAATAAAATTAATGAACTACATCTTAATATGCTACTTATTAGATATCATAGTGGTTTGTGATATGCTTGATACATCCAACAATATAGGTTTTACTCAAAACTTACAACATAATTACTAGGTATACTAATTATTTTTTTAGAGAACAAAACAATCAATATCACATCGTATTTATAGTGAAGTATGCTAAATTTGAATGCTGACATCCTTGTATAAATCTGAAATATTAATTAATTCGCTTATATGATTAATATTATGTTATTTTAAACCGGTTTGCTATAAAGTAGTATGGTGGCTTTTTCTCAAAAGCTATACTGACTATGATGGTAAGTACTATGTCGAGATCTAGCGGAAAAGAATAAAATTATGCAAACAACGTTATAAGGTGACTTAAAACAAAATATTATTATTATTATTATTATTATTATTATTATTATTAGTGTCATACTGTTCTACATACAAAAATAAAATTATAAAAAATATAAAGCCAATAGTTTTTAATAATCGCATTTTTAATAAGTCAATATAGTTATGCAATTGCTTATATCCTTGAAATACTGAATTTAATTTATTTAAATATATTAATAATATCTACGTACGGTACTAATAGTTTTGAAATAGTAGTAGGCGTAGATATCACATACTAGTATACTACCTTGTATTCCAAATTTAATTTCTTAAAAGTACCTACCTACAAAATAATCATACTAACGAATGTAATATTGTAATATAATATATGTATTTTTCACGAATTTTTAATATTAACATTGAATATTCTACTATATATTATGTGCACCGAATTTAAAACTAAATGATTTAAATGATTGTGTTTGATGAATATACTTCTATACGTTTTGTAAATTAAAAACCTAAGATATTAAATTTTGTAATATTCTGATAATAATAATAATTAAATACAGTTACAATTGTTTTTTCTAACACTATATGTAATAAACAAAATGTATATTTTGTAAGTAATAATTTAAAAATTTTTTTAAAAAAAACGTAACAAAACATGTTGATAAGTTATATAACCATTAATTGATTCCGTTACTATAAGTCCCTTTCCTTTAATTACACTTGGTACATATTGTGTCTTTAATAATTAAAACACTGTACCTACGGCTTAGGGAAAAACGATCGTTTTTATACCAATAAACATTCGTTAAAGACTTTTTAAGCAGTTCATACATATTGACCAATGTTTGAAAATTGTTAAATTCATAGTAAATTGTACCACAGAATACACTTAAAACTTTAAAGGATAATAATACAACATATACAGATTTTAAACTAGGATTATGAACGTGTCTATTATATTAAATTCACACAATGCTAGTGTTTATTATGTGACTATTACACATAGCCTGTAATAAAATAAAAGAGATTTTGGTCGACGATTCTGATTTTCTATTTATTGTATAATAAATTAAAAACACAATATTTATTTTAATCCAATATTAAATATTTTAGTCCAACAAATTATGGATCTTAAAACATGAAATATAATTACTATTACTTAAAAATTATATAAAAAAAATATACCTGTAATACTTACAATTAATTAAATAATATTGTACACTAAAATTTTAAATTACTGATTTTCGCATTGATTGGTAATACCTTTTCTACAAATTTGGAATTATGTAAATAACCATTTTTGTTATATATAATACATTAAACTTTTGGATATCTTATGTTATTAGTTTTTGTATAATATTATGTAGTTATTTAATTTTCAGTAGATAGCAATAAACATTAGGTATACAATTATATAATCTCATAGTATAATTAATAACTCAATAAATAATGTGATTTTATTTAAATAATCAATGTTAATAAAATATATTTATATATATACATTATACATGTATTAAATATATAAAATAAAATATTTTTGTATACAGTATATACAAATAACAAAAAATAAAAAATCTTTATAATATAATTGAATACATAAATTTAACTCAGTCTTTTAATACAATATTGTAAATTGTTATCTCTATTAACAGCCCACGTATTTTACGATTACTTAAAGTTATATATAAACTTAGTATAAAAAAATATGAGGTAAAATTAATAATTATGTACTATTTTTGATTTGACTTATGAAAGTGTTAAATTTAGAAAACAACACATTTTTAATATTTGTTAACGGTGTGTAAAAAAACGAAATGTTATTTACATTTTATGAAATATACAATTTTTTTGTGTATAATTAAATATTGTAACGTAAACTGTTGCACATACTAGTTCAAAGTGTTTAAACAGAATTCAAATCAATTTCAGTAAACTAAACGTGCTAAAATATTGTGAAAGGTACGTATATTTTCACGAAATATGCAACTATTAGAAGGTCAGTGTACAGCAATTTATGTAGGAACCCGGTAGTTAATTCAAAGTCATTGTTTTCTATAATTTATACTTAAAATAAAAACATTTTAAACGTTGTTCATGATATATTATGATTAGTGTTGGTTCAAATACATGGTTTTCCAACCTAACATTTAAAACAACAATTGTAATACAATTATATTATATGCGTTAAAAATATAATTATTATTGATATGTAATATTAGTAGGAAAATATTATAGCTATGCCAGAATTAATTGTATAATTTAATACCTATTTAATATTCTATAATCAATTCAATAAGTCTTTATTCAAAAAAATAAAATTTATATAAACGTATTCAAAATTAATTGAATTAGAACTAAATTTATAAAAGAATAAGTTACCTTTTATTTTTTAACGTTTAACTATTTTATGATAGTATAATATATGATTTTGTATGTATTATTATATACAATAAGGACCTGTCATAATATGATATACCTAACAACACAATATTAACATAATTATTTGTTTAATATTAGCCTTAGTATGTGAGATAATTATTATTCTTAACCCTACATGTTTGAAATATATTTATTTATATATACCTACATTGCTTTTTTATTAAAATATTTTACCGATTTTAGTCATAAGCATACAATAAAACGCAGATTGACCAAATAAACACTATACAAAATGTATATAAATCAATAACTTATTTTCACTTGTGGAGTAAGTGATTTGCAAACGAACAAAATTCATTTTTATTCTGTGATTTAAAAGTGTGGATTTCAATATACCATGTACTATATTGATATTATATTATAAATGATGACAATGGTGATATCCCGAATAATAATTACTTAGTATTTAATTTGTTTATATTTCGTGTAAGCTATGTTTTATTATGGATTATAAATTAAGTAAAATTCTGACTGATGATTCCGTGCAAATACTTGAGAAAAATAAAACTGTATAAAAGTAAAACTATATCCAAAGGCATATTATTATTTTAATATTTTAAAAATGGCCTTAATTTTAGAACCAGTGTAACATATTTTACTAGGTGATAATAAATAAAATTAATTAATGGAGTTGTAATTATTGATAGTATTTATTTTTTTTTTTTTTCATAAAATACAATTTATAGCAGGTAATACCTATAAGAGTGATGAGTAGCATTATAGAATACCATTGATCTTAGAATGCTTAGAAACTATATCAACTTTGGATTGCTAGTGATTAAACCGGAACTTTATTTGAGTTGTCGATAGTAGTTTGTAACAAGAGTATATTTTTTCTGTGATCAGTAAAAGTTACAAATGTAATTTTCCTGCATCCCTGAGGTACAACTTCAACTAAAGTTTGATATTTCGCTTAAAGTATTATGGTTAGTGTTTTTTTTTTTTTTTTTTTTCATGAGGATATTAGTTTATTACCCAAGTATGACATCGTTCAATCATGATAAGAAATGTTCCAAACTATTCACACTATAATAAAGTTGTTATATTCTTTATATAGGCATATTTAATTTTTGTTATTCAATATAAGCGAGTAATTGCTCGGAAAAGTTTATTTTATTTTAGAATATTTTTTTTTATGAAATTTTTGCATTCTTAATTTACAGAAATAATTTTATATTAGTTTATTAATGTCATGAAGGAAAAATTACAAGACGTTTACAATACTATAGTCATTACCTCAACCAACTGAGGTGCATGCTGTAAAACTTACTATCCAATGATTTCCCTCGCATTTTTACATAGACTCTTTTGATTTCATTATATATATTTTTTTTTCTAATATGATACAAGGTAAAATAATATGGTAATTTTATAAGAAAGTCGAACAGTCAACAAATAAATAATCTTCAACGAAAATACTACTCATTTCTCTGTAACATGGCTCGATGACGTTTTTAAAAAAACGTAGCTCCTGACCAAGTCACAAAGTTTAGAGAAAACCAAAGATTTCAATTAATGCACTAAAATTGCTTTAAGCGGCTGTTAGTAAAATAATATACAATAAAATAAAATGTTCAATGACATACCTGAATCTTACATTTGATTCGGAAATAAGCGACAATTACAAACGATGCTTCACCGTCAAAGTGAATAATAAACTATGCCTTGCTATTAGTGCAGGCGCCATGAACGATGTTTCATGTATTTTCATTCGCTCTTGGTCCCTATTTCAGTAATATGTAGGAATCATGTAATTTATTATTTATTTAGATTTCTTACGGTCGATAAACACTTTCCGCAAAATGTTCAATTTATTTTTTTGTTTGAGAAACGTAATTCACTGTTGAATACACAACAAATAACATATAATATGTATTATGTATACCTACTTATAAAATGTTCCCATTTTTAATATCAAATTTTGATTATCGTGTGTACTTATGTTCAAATTTATTTAAAAGCTAATAGTAGTATTTAAAAAGATAATATTATATATATTTATCAATTTTTTTTTTCAACATCTATATCACGCCGCAATTATTATATTATAATTTGAGTAAATCCAAAAATAAAAATAAAAATATTGTGCCTAAGTAACGGTTACACATAATAATAATAATTAATCACCATTATCACCACCCTTTGAAACTATCAACATTTTTTTTTTTTAGCAAATTCAGATTTTTTATATTGGAAATTTAAATCATTTAAATTTATTGTTTCAACTGTTTCAAGATATTATTCTACCAGAATAAAATTAAATATAAATTTGATGCGATATCTGTGTGTTTATATGTTTTAAACGTTAGTGTTGTACATTAAACGGTAGAGAGCGCTGTACGTAATACATTTTGTCATTTAATTTAAAAAGCAATATTGCTGTCATGCATTATTTCTAATTTTTTTCTTTATTAAATTTTAGTTAGGGAAAAACCAATAGACAATAATATTATTGCCTATAAACATACACACCAGCTCATTATTGCAACATCTCTTGAGTTATATTGTTAATCATTGTCTCTAATTATTAGTAGATGTTCATGATTTTCGATACAAAAGTTTTCTTGGAGTAGATTTTTATCAAATACCAATACAAGACCGTATTATTTTCTTTTCATCTTAAAAATACAGGTTTTAAATGAAATGATTTGTTTTACATACATACAATTTTAATTATACAGTATTGCAATACGCTTGATAAATATTATTTTTATTTTCAATTGTACTTAAATATTTAACAATTTTTTTTTGACTTACTTTGATGTTTTAGCCTTTTAGGTATTGATTAATTTATTATTACATGACCTATGTAAATATACAATTCGTTGAGGTTCTTATAGAGGTACAAGTAAACACGTGAAAGTGGCATTTCCCCTTGAAAAAATCAGTATGGCAATAAAATAAAATCAACACAAAAAAACAAATGTTTACCTACATGGCCATACCTATACAATTCAAGATAAAAAAAATAAAAAAAAATAATAAAAATAAACAAAATAGCCAATAGATATGTTTTACTAGTGATTCATGTAATAGTGTATTGTATAATGTTTATATTGTAATTTAGTGCAGTGTAGTAACAATATGTCGTTGACCGTTGTCACCTAATTTTTTAATATTATTACCTATTGACTTTTATCTTTTTAATTACGAATAGTTTTTTTAATTTATAATGTCTTTTGAGATAGTTTTATTTGTATTTTTTGTATTTATTTTCATTTATTTTTTTTTTTTGTTAATATTTTGTTGTTCTTTGATACCTCTAGCCAATTTTATAATAATAATGTATGATTCTATATTATTAATTTATTAATATAGTTGGCACTTTGGCAGTTTAATAAATAATATTATAAATATATATATATTATAATTTATTATACATGCATTATATAAATATCTTATAAAGAACTAAAATATAACAAATTTATGATATCATATATTATTAAAAAAACAACTAATAAAATCATTTTTACTACTATTAAGGTTTAATTTATACCTATTGGCTATTATCTATTAGATTATAATAGTGGCATATTTATGGTTTCTTTGGGTGGAAGATATGACTAAAACTGTTGGTGCAAAACGTCTCATATTGTATACCTAATGATAAAGTAATAAATGACAGAAAACAGAACCATAATCAAATAAATAAGCTAAGAAAAAAAAGAAAAGGTAACCAAAGGAGGGATAATCTTCTTAATCTCCCCCTCTTCGTAAATACACCATTGGATTATAGGTTAAAGAAAACAATTGAATTAAGGAATAAATTCAGTAACGTAATCGTATTTTTTACGTACTATCTATTGTTTTCCGTTTGAATTTTTTATATTAATCTAAAGTTGTTAAACTCGTTTTATTATTATTTGTATTATTATTACTATAACGATAGTACAAGACTTGTAACTATTGGTGTTTTTCAATTGTGCCTACGCGACGGCTATTGGCAAGCAATTGACAATTTTATTGGCTGATGGATGAAATCCGTTTGTTAGATTTGTGCACTATCTAAGAAAAAAAAGATAATGATAATTAAACGCACAGTTAAGTTTTAAACACTATAATTTAAATAGTGAGATGGGGCCAAATGGCGTTAGGCTTCATAAAATGTCATGTAGGCTCTTTTGTATTTTATTTTTTTTGTTTTTCACGCTTTATCTAACAAAAAATTAATAAATAAATTAATAAAATAAAAAAATATTTTAGTTCGTCAAACAATTATTATTCCAATATTACCAATTTTTAATAGTATTTAATGGCGGTGAGCTAAAAAAATACGGACAGTTATCAGATGTCGTTAACACAACGCTACAATTACAATGAATATAAAAATTATATGATAAAATTACATATACTATATAATAATTTGTTATAATACATACCGAAACTATTCGCTCTCGTTAGATTTTTGCAAGGGTGGAAAAAATTCCACTTTAGTCAACCCGAATTAAACCGGCTCCCTTGACCCAGGCGTGACGTGACGGGTGAATTAAAACTGATAGAATATCACAGCATGTAGACAACCGGGCTTTTTGTGTTAGCCTTTCAAAGTAATTGCCATCGCTACGCCGAGTTCCCTTTCACGGTTGCTGGTCTTATTACCCGCACCGCCATGTCCAAATCTAAAAATTTGACTCACTGTCTCGAATCTGTCATCGCAGTAATGGCATTAAAATTCAACTGCCGTAGTACGGGGCTTTTTAGTAGTCGGTGGAACGTTCAAATCATTGCAGTCCATGGTTGAGATGAGACGAAAGGTATATTATTATAACTTGTATTATTTATTATATTATACAAAATTGATATTATTATTATCATCATTGCTTATCTTTCTATTTACATTTAAAACAATGGGCATGTGTACAAAATATCGTTTGTTGCTTTACAGAAACGTAACGCAAAGAATTATCGGTAAGCTTCTTTAACAATTTATCAAAAGCAAGTGGTCCACAGCACTTCAAGCTTCAGCAATTCACCCGCCCAAACAGTCGTAGACTCCAACGCGGTCGTCCACACGACGTCTTAAATCTTTAATCAACTATTGTATTATGTAAATATTGTTTTATATTTTATTATTTTTGTTAACTGTTAATGTTTCATAATTTTATACTATTCAGTATATCTTAAATCATAGTTTTAACTATTTATACTATAATTGTGATCTAATTTATAAATGTTAGAAAATAATTAATTCTTTACACCCAAGTTTAGATGATGTCTACTATCAGAAAATCTTTATAATAATAATAATAATAAAAAAAAAAAAACGTAACGCTCGTAAACAATTTCTTATATGATATTCGCAGTGGTTTCCTATGATATTGTATTATTGGGTCATCATTCAGGTTGTGGAATTTTGAAGATGGACTTATCATATGTGTGGATTTATTTATAAAGTTTGTTGGGACCTTTTATACCGTCATACCTTATATATTACTAGCAAAGTATTAAATTTGGCGTTTTACAAAATAACTAGACCTTCTTTAGAATCCCAAAAATGAGTAGAAAAAGTAGAAAATGTATATGATGATATAAAATTGTTACTATTCTACTAGGTATTCTATAGAATAATGAATATCTAGTAACATAAGTGTATACTATGAAATAGATACTTAAAATTATAAATTATGACATGGCTAGTTAAAAAACTTTAACAGGCAGAACTTTTAGCAATAATTTGAGTTAAAGTATTCTATATAGGCAAAGAATGGACAGAGATGCTCAATATGAGCTTTTGTTTTAGAATTAAACATAAAACATAACTGCTATTTAGTCGTTCATACGTGTTTTATTATTTGTGATAAGCTTAATAATATTTTATACGACAAACTGATGGATATTATCGTTCAAAAACTAGAAAATGGTTTTTAAAAGTTTTTTATTCAATATGTTAAATGTATTTAATAATGATTCACAAAAATCCAATGATAAATCTATTTAAAATGTAAAACAATAGAAATCCTTGTAGCTTAGCGTGGCGCGTTGGCTGCTATCAGTCGTGGAATGCGATTGAGAGTAACAGCCACAGCTACTAGCTCCCGGATGGGTGACCACCCGGGATCATAATGGTTAAAAACCTTGCCATACATACACGTGTTTTCTATCAACCGTAACAATCATAAAAAAACAACCTACCGTGTACCAACCCTACCCCTACCACAATTCATAACCCCTACAATAGCTAATAGCCCTAGTCACCGAAGCTTAAGTTCAATAAAAAAAAAAAAATAAAAATAAAAATAAAAATCCAACTTCCTACTGGAAATGAACAAGATTTTGGCTGATGCAAGTAAAAATATAGAGCCAAAACATTTTATGCAGTTCAAAATTCTCAACAATATTTGTATATTGAAATAAATAACTGAAATACATAATTTAAATTTTAAAATAAATTTAAATACTTACCACATTCATTATTTTAGTTAAATAATAATGAAAAATTCAAATTTTATCCAACATAGTATTAGTATATTATGAAAATCTTAGGAACCGTAAATATTGCCTAGACATCTTATGAAATATCATTAAAATGTGTTACAAGCCAACTGATAATTTTATTTCAACGTGAACACAAACACTAATACTCCATTCGCTAAAAGGCCTGATTATTATTATTATCAAATGCAAATTTAGCTTTTTTTTAACATAAATTATTATTTTATAATTTTCATAAATACAGAGCTTACGTAACGATTTCAATGTATTTTCATTTAGTACTAAGGATTCTACTGTATGTATAGAATTTATATAGTATTCTTTTATACAATATTTTGTTGAGTAAACCTTTCAAAAGTCACCAAATAATTCCCAGGATTACAAAAACACACCACATCAATGATTTTCTAAGATTTTCCACCACCACTACCACCACCCTCGTAATACCTTTCCAAAATGATTACTATTTCCTGCTTGATAATATATTTAAAATCCACTCAAACGATATTATTTTGTCACGAGAATTTAATTATTTTGTTTCTTCCATTTCTCCAAACACACACACACATATAATATATAGGTATATATGAAAAAGTGGAGAAATAATATTTGACTGGGATTTTGCAAACATTAGTCCTAGAAGGATGATCGACGTAATGGTAATAACACGACATCAAGTCGGTCTGTAATGACTATGTTATGACAACGTTGCATGCATATCATTGCAAAGTATGTCAGATCACGATTGATCCTACAGCTGTACGGGGCAGTTGTGTAATTAATTTGGCTATTTTAATTCGAAAACTAGCCTGGTCAAGAGCCACTGATCAAACTCTTGCAATGGCGTCGAGGGAGGGTTTATTGGACTCGGCGCCGCCAAGGGCTACACGACTGATGTTCTCGACGAGTGCTCGCTGCAGTTTGATTAATGTCGACGGCGTCAATTACGCAGTGGTGGTAGATAAATCAACAGACGCCCACTCAAATCAGGTCCGACTAGCTTTTAACTCGAATAATGGACGTTCGCTGGAATTCTCGACTCTGCGTTCCACATCCGTCCGGCACTCTCCGGTTGATTTTATTATTATTATACGTGTTACGGTTCAAAGTTCAAACTTTACTAGTTATTATCATTATTGTTTTTATTACTTAACTATTAAAAGTGATTGGTTTAAATGACCATTATTCGATACGTTTTAAACACATGATCACTCTTAACTCTTATGGTAGATATACCTAAATATTGTGTGGCTTTTTACGCGTGTTCTCTCGTGGAAATTTAATACCGTTGGATTATTTTACAACATTAAGTAATATTTATTAAAAAACGAAAGAGAAAAAAAAATTCTAATATTTCGAAAGTGGTCTTGAGTTGTGACGAATTAAACGTTTTACATTCTAAATTAATTTTTCTCAAAAACTGGATTTGCGTAAATATTTCCGTTCTATATGTTTTATAATGAAAAATAATGAGCATTGCTTACTTTAAAGTTACTAAATCAATCTAATTTGCTTACAGAAACCATTTCAAAGTTAAAAATAGGAGCATCTTTATTTTCCCTAAAGGCGCTGATAGACACATAAAAACAAACAATTAAAAAACCACATACACACACACACACACACACACACACACACACATATTACAATAAATTATAAAATAATATCTCTCTGCTTCGAATCTAAGTACAGTTTATGAAATACTGAAAAAATTCTCGACATACCTACTTTATACTTATGTCAGTTTTCACGGAATTAAGAACGTTATCTACTCTATAGATATATATTAAACAATAAACATAACTATTATTATTACTTCATAGCAGTTTGTCAGCAGTTATATAACTTGGCCTAAAATCGTAAAATTATGAATTTATGATGCATGATCTACTTTTTTATAATATGATATCTTGATTTTAACTTTTTGGGGCCACTACAATTTTTCACGACAAACTACTTTCTTGACTTAAAAAGAGTTTCACTCGAAAATTTGAATATAATAAGCTATGTTATATTTTCTAATTAGTATGAAAAACAATTACGAAAAACTGTTGTTTTATTATATTTCTCTTTGTAAAACATACATTTGAATCATATAGTATCGTAATATATTATTATATTATAATATTTTAGGAATTATTATCTTATACATACTTTTATAAAGCATAAATATTATAATATAAACACAAAAAAAATCTAATATGGATCAATAATTTGACATGGAGTTTTAAGCGTGGCTAACAAAATGCTAACGATTTCTGTCAAAATTGTATATGTGCATATACATATTATTATAGTGGTTGGGAAAACATAATTTCCCGTTTTCCAGCAAAACTTCTGTAAATATTATATGTAATCATACATGTAAAATTGTAAATTGTAACGTATTTATATGTATACTATATTATTTTTGAATAATTATTAATAATTATTATACAATTTATTTTATAATAACACAGTACATCCATGATGCTTGATATGCAAATATTGCAACTATCAGTATCGATTTAATGTCGCGTTTGATTATTTTTGCAATAAAATACTGGTTGCATTTAGTTGCATTTGATTATGCATAGTCAGAATACGTTTTGCATAACATTAGCTGACAGACAGACGTATGCGATATTGTAGCAAATCTTTTATTTCTTATAATACATTTTTTTTTTTTTTTTTGTCATGACCCAAGTGCTAAGAAATCTTATTCGGAGACTAACGACTGGTGTTCGTGATATCAGACAGTGTAAAAGTTACATAAATAAAAATAAAAATATCGTTTCACTAATATCTAAATAATATATTGTTACGAACAACTGTGGCAGAGATATTAAGTTGTTTAAAAGTGTAATTATTTGAATTTAAGATAATCTCGATTAGTTGAAATAAATTAAATAAAACAGTTATTTATTGAATAAAATTAAAAGTTCAAATGTGATAATTGTACAATAGTAATGTAATAGAAGATACATAAAATTCAACGGCTATACCTAATGTAACATTTGAATGACTGAATATATTCAATATTTGCTATACTACAAACTTCTTTAAATGAAGTGTCCCACGTACCTATTTTCCTATTTTTAGTTGTTTTTTGTACAGTGATATTTTTTTCATATTTCCGAATAGCTATGAATAACAATTACAATTAATCACAACGTGAGAAGCGCACTATTTGATACATCTAGACATCTAGAGAATCATTCTGAAAATGGAAAAGTAATCATAATAATTCAACGACAAAAATTTATTTAATTAAGTCCTTAGTAATAGCAATCGACATAGATCGTGAATCGATATGTTGAATATTTTTTTTTGTTTTTGGCAAAACCTTTAGAATGATTACATACTAACGTTTATTGTAAAATAAAGATATTCCTAGTTAATTATGAGAATCTATGAATCTGTTACAATATCGTCGAATTAATTTAATTTTAATATTGAATAATACCATAATCTTTAGTATAAACTAATAATACCAACATCGTATTCCAAAAACAGTTTTATAATTATTATACACTATATTGACAAAATACATTTTATTATTTTTAACATCAAATTCAATAATTTACAGTGAAACTTTGCTATCTTAAACTTTGGTATCTCTAAGTTTTTGTATGTCGATTTTTTTTTTTCATGGACTTACGTGCTTAGTTATTTTGGTATATCGAATTTCCATACGTCGATTTTTTCTATAAGTCGAAGTCATTATTCGGTAGCTACCGTCTATTACGATTCACTAACTCGAACATAATATAACAGATTAGATAAAGTAAAAAATGCCTAGACTACTATACAATATCAGATAAATGACAGAACTTATATACACAACGTTGTAATAACGTTGATATTTAATTATATTTTTAAACTAGTAACCAATAACAGCGATAAAGTTAAACGAACATGTTTCGGATATTGATTCTACTTTGAGTACATCAGAAAATTTAACTAATGTAGAAATTTGTAAAACGACTAATATTCTCAACGAACCAAAGACAGATTCTGCCGATGAAGTAATCGATGAAGAAGAAATTTCTGTTTTTGAATCTTTCATACGCGGTGCTCAAGCTGAAAATTATACATATTCATGATCTTCAAAAATACGTACAACAACAGTCAGGAGTTTCTGAAAATATTTTTATGCACTTAATATTTTAGGTAGATTTATTGAAAATATTTCTAATAATAAACAAAAACAAACAAAAGATGTCTGATTTTCTACTTTCATAGAAAATGATGTATACTTACTAACCCAAATGACGAATACTAATATTATGTATACAAAATATTAATACATTATACACATAATAAATACACATTTTTTCCGATAGTTAAACATTTTTATTTCAAATTTGATTTATATTTTAAATTCCTTCGGTAACTCGAAGTTTCGGTATGTCAAATTTTTTTTTTCGGTTACTTACGTCTTCGAGATACCGAGGTTTCATTGCATTTATATTTTAATATTTAATAGAATAATAGTATAATAATATATCGAGCTAAATACATTACTTTTTTTTAAATTATTACATTTTAAAATATTCCTATTTTTTTTTTTTTTTTTTTTTTTTTAAATTATAAAATTGCGTATGTATACTAAATTATATAAAAAAACACTGATCAGACTTAACTAATATATTAAGAACTACGTAAATTCTATAAATATTATTTATATTTTAATGATTTATCTATGATGATATTTCGTCTAATAAACTAAAGTACGTATTTACTAATTGAAATCGCAAGTTTTGCATTGGAACAGTGCGTCAATATAATAATTATATTATTGTATGCACGTTACCACCACCGTTTTTATTGCATTATAAAATAAATGTATTGTATTTATTTAAGGGCATCAACGCTGTGTGAAAAATCGAATTTAAAAATCCTTAGTTCCAAAATTAAAGCGTTAGGAGGTAATTGGTAATATACAGCAATGATAATTTTTATATCGTACATTCTCGTTTTTTTCATTCAAAATTTAAATCATGTACCAGTTAATTTTTTTTTTAAATCATCACTCACGAATCAGATAGATGATAATATAATAACCTTTTATTATTATTATAATCAACATATTTAGAATTGTTTAAGGTAATATTCATTTATTCGATTAAACCTTATAATTTTAAAATAACAAAATAATATTTTCGTTTTGTTCAGTATATACATTTTTGGTATTCAAATAAAGTGAGAAATAATTAATGCTAACCCCTGTGATACGTGTAAATGTATACCTATATTACATACTTTAAGACACTCTGACCACCACTGGTCTCCGACGTGAAAGGTGTTTTGTGCGTTTCGGTTGTATTAATTAATTATGTTTTCGACGTCGACAGACATCTAAAAAGATATCTTTTCGTATAGCTATGGTAATACAGCTCTCGAGTTATTTTTTGATTCTTTTGTAACACTCTATTCTCACAACATTTTATTTTGTTTTGTTGAACCACCATCGACCGTTGAGTATTAACGGTGATATAATGATATCCAGAAAATATACACCCGAACTCAGTATATATTTTCAACTGAGTTTCTGTCATTAAGTATACATTTTGATAAATTATGTGCGAAATAAAATAAAATAACAATGTTAATATTTTATTTGTAGTTTAAAATGTTTAAATTATTCGTTTACATAATATATTTGTATTATATATAATAATGTACTGCACTCGAATAGTCGTAAACATCCTGAATTTATTTTCATAATGATATTGTACAAAAAATAAACCTCAAAAATATTAACACAACATTTTTAATAACCAATTACAATATTATTCCTGTACAACTATTAAAATTCAAAAGTTTTTAAATTAATTTAAAAGTACAAATGCCTACATTTGTTCAAAATAATTTTTAAAATAACCTATATTCGTTTTATGTGATAATATTTAAACATATTAAGTACAGTTTTAATTTTTTAAATTATTTATAAACGAATAAACATACTTAATTTATGATATTTTATAGAATGAATTTTGTAAATGTATATAAAAAAAAAAAAAAAATTCTTTGAGGTGAATAGCATAGGTAGGCACTATTTAAACTAGAACAAAATGATATTTATACAGTTTATAAATAATATTTTTAAATTTATGTACTTGTAATTTAAACATCAGTATTTTAAAAAATACATTAAAATATATTTTTGATATACATTTTTAAAACCATTTAGTGTGGTTTAAAATTTAAATAGGTTAATAAATTTCTATATGTAACATGAAATTAAAATCGATTGAGGAGTTATTATAATTCTCCATTTTAATTATTCGTATTCGACATTAAGATAATAATAATAGAATGCATAGTTTAGTTCAAATTTTTACCGAAATTCCATTTTACTAGCCTACAAGTATAGTAAGTTATAACACTGTTATTTTTGAATAATAATGCTGTAACAAGGAAGACAACACGTCGTTTAATGATACTTTAATGTTATGTAGAAATAGATAACGAATTATTTATATTTAGAACCTTTATTTAGAGTATCAATTTACACTGAACAATCAACTGTATAATGGCAAAGATGGAAGTGGTGTATACGGAGTGTCCGAGTTAATATTTAGATCAAGTACACTGCAGGGCGTTACAAACTTTATTCACAATTATAGTGTATTTAAACAACCAACAAACAATACAAACACAAATAAACCTTTTCAGAATATTAAGAACTAAATTATATTGTAAAATTATTCATATTATAATGTAATATAGTTACTAGTTACGAACTATGAAATAAAAATGCAAGTTGTCCAAGACAACTGATTGTGTTTTAAATAATACATTCGTATCTATACCGATAACGTATATTAATAATCATTATTGTTATGTCAAATCGAATTTTAGTTGTTTCTACGTACTTTACTACCCTACCAGCATGACATTTTAATGAATATTAATGATATTTTCATACGTTTAATTTTAGTATAACGAAAGCTTTGTGTTTTATAATACGACTGTGACCTATAATCTGTTTTCCCCGTAACGTTTTATATAAATGGTTATTATATATTTTTTGTACTTAAACGATCTGAAACTTGACTATGATGATATTATAAGTTAGATATATTTAGAATTATATTTCTATACTCAATATGGATAAATTAAAAAATCTAATAACCTAATTTATTATTTGAGGAAAAATAGGATTGACCATGTTTAATGAACCAAACTGTAATTCCTAGTTAGTTTCCGTGACCACAACAGCATGCATTAAAATGTATGAAATATTTTTAAGAATATATTATAAAAAAAAAAAAAAACATATGTATGCATAAGAACTGGAGTACTGTCACTTGTATATGATATATAAAATAATACGTACAAGGAAACAATCGTGAGATAAAAATGAACGATATTGACGATAATTTTACTGTAAACTAATTAAGTGTCAATACTTGGACAGGGAAAAATAATATACTAATTATTAAGTCCTGGATATAAGCGAGAAATATACTGGTTGAGTCTGTGGTTGGGAAACCAAAAATATACTAATTAAGTTTGAAGATTATTTTAAATAAAATGTAAAACCAATCATAATATTCGTACATGAAGATAACTATGTGATATCGTTCATATCATTTTGATACATTTTATTAGATAACATAAATAGGGTTGGAATTTTGGATTTCATATCTACGGTCGGCAATATAATAACTACAGTCACAGACATAATTACATTATACGCTCTAGTTTATGATGTAGATTGAACACCATGAATGAAGTTATACTAAGTTATGCGCATTTAATGTATTTGTGTCATCTTTTTAAAATCTCTATGAATAATTTTTGAAGGTCTTTGAAGTGGACCATCTAATGCTATAGTTTTTTAGTCTGTTGCTATAATTTTATGTCCCTTTACTAATGATTCGCTTTGTTTTTTTTTTAGTTGATTTGAACAAGCATGGTTTAGAAAAAATCCGATCATTGTCCCTAATTAATAAATACAAAAATAACAACTTTAAAATTGGTACTTAAATATTTAAAAAGGTATTTTGGGATTTCATTTTTTAAACCGCTATATGTTAATGATTGATTCACCGATAACTTAATTTTTATTTTACCTCCAAATTATCAAGTAGAATGCTTTAATAATTTATATTTTAGAAATTTACATATCCAAAAGCTCGCAATATTGAAACGTGGGCCTCACTTTTACATATGAATTGACGAGTACCACTAAAAGTTGTGAGTCCATCCATTCAAAATAAAATGCAGTGTTAGTTTGTTTAGCTCATCCAAACATTTATCAATTCATAAAAGTTTTATTGAATATACAGTGCCAAATAAATACCAAAATTATAAGTACTCATTAATGAAAGATATGAGATCAAAAACAAAAAAAAAAAAAAAAAATGAATTGAAGAACAAAATATAGCTGTTGCAATTAAAGAAAATAATACGATTTGAATGTTTACAATATTTTATCATGTGAATTTTTACCATTATAAAAAATGTAATTTTATCATTATCTATATTACTTTAATTAAACACCATTAACATTTAAATTATTTATATAATATTATAGCCATAAATTATTATAAAAAAAAAAAATATTTGAAAAAAAAACTTTTTTTTACAATACCTGTAACATTTTGTGTTACAAATAGTCTTAGTTCTGTAAAAATGGGAAGGATGATGTTTTTTTTATTTTAAAGTTTGACGGCGCTTAATTATTATATACCTTAAAACAACCCGGGACTTAATTCATCCTAAAAAGTTTTTTTGGGCCTCAGGGGACTCTTATGCAGCCGATAATATTTTTAATCTATTGTATTATTTATACAGCACTGTATATTTATATATTTAATATTAAATTAAACCCAGTGTAGTGTTAACTTTTATATTTTTAAATATTTCATAAACATGTTTTATATTTTTCAACACAGCTCTGGCAATGATGACTAATATTTAGCCACATTTGTTAAATTCAACATCAATTTTTGGAACTTTTAAGTTTACTTATGTGGCATGATTTCAATTAAGTTTTATTACTTGTATCGTAAAGGAATATCCTGTGGAGATACGAACTTCTTTTATAAGTGTGAAAAATAGCTTTTTTAGTTTTAATTGTTAAGCAGATGATGTTTTGCTCGAAAACTTTGATGTATCTAAATCAAAATGCATAAAAGTAGTTTCTGAGTTATTAATATGTATGTCCTATTGGCATACTAAGGATACCAGTAGCTAAAAATGGGTTTAAAAAAATACTAAATATTCGTATTTTATGAAATATTCTAGTATTCTAGTGCTTACTTTAGTCAGAGAATTTTTAAAAATTATTATATATTGATACAATACTAATTAGTTATTACTAAAATGTTCATATCATCATCATAGCCTTCGCCGAATTTTCCAAACCAATTCATATCGACCTATTGTCCTCATCATAAGGACACAGAATTTAATAACTCAGAAATTACTCGATCGAATTACAGTTCACGAACATCAACATTTTTAAAGGTTTTCTCGTTGATAATGAATAAAAAAAATAAGGTGTTTAAAAAAAAAAATCGCTTTGAATCTACTTGCTAAATCACAAATACATAATATTCGTTACCTATACCGTAATGATGTAGCGATAACGCTAATAACGCTACCTATTCAAATATTATTTGCGAACTACACGGACAAAATACAATTTTATCATACATCTACAACGATATTAGTATAGCGATGGGTAATAACAATAATAATAACGCTTATTTACTGCGTGTGAAAACTAAGGTTGTAAATTTGATTAGCGCTCATTAAAATAATGAATTTTCGGAAAATCTCTGTGAGCATTGTAGTTATTACAATAATGCACCGACGACTGACCGACTTGGTACCTATACAGTAACAGTATAGTGTGAGTAATAATGCGTGTATTATAATAATATTACACAATCACAAATATTGGACTCTGCACGATATTTACGTACGCGCTTATAATATATATTTTATCATCGGTCGGCCGGGCTCGGTGTGTATAGGAAGCTGCCGCATTCGCCCGTCGGCGATAAACATTTTGGCAATTTCGCGAACCACAGGGTGCACCCGTTCGGCTTTAAATTATTGTTATTATTATTATTCATGCGTATCGTGTGCGTATAATGTAACCCACACACGTATAATATATTATTGTTGTTATTACAAATGAATATGTTTTATATCCGCGTGCAAACGTTGTATACAACACGCGCCGTGTCGCAGAACTACCAATGTTTATCAACGCTGTATTATTATATTATTGTTATTATAATAACAATAATATATATATATATATATATATATATATGTGTGTGTGAGTGTGTGTGTATGAGCGTCGAAAACGTGTGTGCGCAATCACCGCAATATGGAATCGGATTTCCGTAAATTAACATCTGTTCATTTGTCTGGCTCATCGCCCTATGCCGCCGGTACACCACTCGAACGTGCATAATAGGACTTGTTATAATACGTGTTGATGTACCTACGGTGTAGTATTAAAATGTTATTCAGATATTATTTGATGATGTCGGATGATGCAATACAGAACTTATTTCCACGTATTAACCAATGCAGGGTTTTTTTTACTAGAACTCGAAAACCAGTGCTATACGTTAAATGATAATTCAATTTTTTACAATTTTCAATAAAAGCATAATTGATTTTATGTTGCAAGATTAGATAAGATGATACGTCGGTTTCTATTTGGATACTGTTTATATTACACTCTTAAATATTAAAATATATCATTGACGTTAATAAACGATAGCATTATAGTTAGTGAAAGTTATTGAAAAAAATAAATTATATTCAGAAATTAAATGAATCGAATCAAAAAAAAAAAAAAAATAAAATAAAATAATAATTCACAAAAAAACATTATTATTTAATACTATTATTACAGTATAATTAACACTTAATAATAATAATATTAATGAATGTTAAAATTGGTTTACCACGGCGTATTGGGTAGGCAATTTCGGGTAATACTTTTTTATTTTTTGAAAATGTATTAATAATAATATTAATGATATTAAAATTAAAGATAAAAGTATTTTAATTTGATTAAATTTACAAAATAGGAAAATCAATGTATTATTATTTAAAGATAATAATATAAAGTTGTTGTTTTGAGAAAAGTGGGGTTGAGGGATAAAACAATTATACATTTTTTGTGTAATAAGCTTGAGTGAAGTTAATTATATTCATTTAAGTGTCTTGAGGGGTAAAACCACCCATTGATCACACTCCTGGTCGTAATTGTACAGTTTATTTATATGACTAGATTGTGATGCAACTTACTTTTTAATTATTTGGGAAGATTGACGGAGATTAATTTGGTTAAATTTTTTATTAGAATATTTAAATAGGTAATTGGAGAGAGAGTTTTGGTGTGAGATATATGATAGAAGGTTGATTATTAGTTAAAATATTTTGTATACGTGTGGTTTTTATTGAATTAGATTTTGAATTATAATTAAATTTGTAATAAGTTAAATCAGAATATTAAAATATTTTTAAATATAATTCAAAAATAAAAGTCACGTTTAAGAGCCACATTAGTGTAACTGAATAAGTCTACGTTAATTTTACTTTAAAGTTTTAACACCAAAATTCAGTATGAAAAAGATAATGTCGAAGATGATCAGTTCTAGATTGCGATGAATGAATTTTCATGAATTGTAAGAATCGCTTTACATTCGCTATTGCTGACAATAAAATCACAAGAAAAAGTGAATTATTTTAATAAATAATTGATATATATATATATATATACAATTATAAATAAGTACAAGTTTTAAAATGAAAAATGGCCGGTGTTATTACATACATAAGAAGATAAAAATACGTTTTCCGAATTCAAGTAGGACGTAGGTAAATTTCGCCCGGGATTTATATAGCAACATTTGCAAAAAGCTACAGTCGAATTGTACAGGCCGGGAGCATAATAATACACGTACCCGGATACCAACTTAGTTTTGTACAGTACTTACACTAAGGTCTTAAAAATTTGGAAAAATATTTGCGTGTGAAGTGGTTTAATAGTTTAAATAGCAGTTGTCGGGATCACTAAGCAAGTATTATCGAGCTAAATAACGCGTGTTGTGTAATATATATATATATATATATATTTGTATAAGTGTGTATGTGTATGAGCGTGTTTACAATTTAAATTAATAAAAAGGTAACTCAATAGAAAACTTATGATGAAAATAATACATTTGGTTGGTTAAGAGTTGCTGTAATATAGAAAATTTAAATAATAATTAATAAGTACAAAATATATTATAAAGAAATCACATCAACACAAATGTATAAAAGATAATAATAATACGAGTAAATGTTATTATTATGGCCAAACAGAATAAAACATGTAAGAATTTAAAGGCATTAAACTAATAGAACTACATCACAATATTAGAGCAGTTAACTCATAAAACTAATATAAATAAGAAAAACAATAATGCATGGCTCTTCTGGCTCAATTATAAAAATATATTAAGACAGCTATTAGAGCTGTAAGATTGAAAAAAAAAATATAAAAAAGATGTTCCTTTTGGCCAAACACTATTTAAATATGATAATAAATATAACTTTGATAATATGAGAACATTTTAGTTCAATAATATATAACATAACAATATTATTCACAATTTGAAGTGCCCAGACTAGCCAGTTGATCAGCTAAAAGCAATAAAAATGAGTAAATGGATGTTTCGCCCCTATTGTTTCGTCCCCGTAAAAAAAACCAGTTCACAAACGTTTCGTTCCGGAGATTTTTTAGCCATAGGTATGTTTGGTCCCTGGTATACTTTGATAATAGGGTATTTGGTTCTCAGGTTTTTTAAAATCATTATTATTTATTATTTTAATAACAATTAATACATTTATTTTTAATGAACAATTCTGTAATGTCTAATATAGTATATAAGCTATAGGTAAGTAATAAAGATTTTATGTGAACTATACAACCAAACAGGTTTGTGAGCTAAAATTCTAAACTTATATTAATACATGAAATGATGTGGTTTTCAAATAGGTATAAAATATTAAGTATATCAAAAGCTAGTTAACCTAACATAAATATATAACTTAACTTAATATATAATATTTAATTTTAATTTATTCATTTTTACGATATTTTTTTGTTAACTTAATATAATTGCGATTTATTTAAATCCTGAATATTTGATTAGATTATATGAATATTAATTTTATATTTGCATATTTTGTAGTATTGTAATTTAAACATCAAATATATTAATTATTTATATTATCAAAGTATACCGGGACCAAACGTCTTATGACTATAACTCTCCAGGACGAAACGTTCTATCTTAATAATTACCGGAGACGAAACGTCTGTAGATTGGTTTTTTTGACATGGACAAAACGACGGGGGCAAAACGTCCATAATTCATAAAAATTATAATAATTTCATACACATACAATACTTGAAGAATAATTCAAAATATATTAAGATATTATAATACAATTATCAATTGTCGATTAGCCCAAACTTTAAAGAGTATAATGAAAAGTGTGTCGATTTGCATACACAAGCATAATAATATATATATAAGGTGAGTAGATTGCGACAATTCGATGCACAAAATAATGATAAGACTTAGGCACCTGATAATCGAAATTACATAATATAATACAACGGTTGGCTATTTGAGCTTTGTCTATGCAAAGAGAATACATTTATATATAAACAATTATTGTACAAACATTGCGATTACCTACTTCAATTATTTCTAATTTAATTTAATAATGTTACGCAAGCTGACTGTTTTTTGCTTTGATTTCAATAAGCCCTACATAACATTCAAACGCCACGAGTCCTACAAATAATAATAATATTATACATTTGCCACACGATATCAATAAATGGAAGTATACAGCTCTAGCAATTATTCAAAGTTCGTCTGTATATTTTGCAAGTATATATAATTATATTACGTGCCTTTACCTGTAGTATGCAGTTCATTATAATATTTAATAATCTCATATTTTATATACTTACGTTGTACATATATATATAAACATGAAATAAAATACAAATTTTACTGGTGCGCACAGAAATGGTTGGGTCATTTAGATAAAATATTTATTTACAGAGTATAATATAAATTAAAAACAATAAAAAAATAATACCAACTTCGAATCTAATGGAAATTTCAAGAATGGTAATATTAGCACTCACACAAAAAAATCGAAGGCACTTGGCTTCTCTGTGAATTACCATTGTGTAACGCGTATGTTATCGGCATGCAGGTACACCAGTTATTATAATATATTTCAAGTTACTCTGCATGTGTATAGTCATGTTTTCAAGAGCTCGTCTCACCCTAAAGGGTATTATTTTGCATAATGTAATAAGGTCTACATGAGATTTCATTTCGATCGATCTACGATGGTCTTTCAAATAGTTTTAGATACTTAAGTCCAAACGATTAAAAGAAAAAAAAAATAACTCTTAAACCATGATAAACGAAGAAAATGTATGACGAGGCTTATATTTTATGCTCATATATTTCATAACACCAATTACATTCTATTCAATGTTAAATTTGATATAAAGAAACCCAAGACTGGAGCTTTGGGTATTTAAACATTTCAGATTATAGCGGCTTATACTCAAGTGAATTTTCTAAATAACTGGTTAAAAAAGATTACAGTTTATGACTGAAAAACATGATTATTACACAACATTTAATCTTTGTAAATATTTTATACTCATTTATATAAAAAAAAAAAAAATCAAAACTGACATTAAGTACGAGCTTTTAAGTATTTTGGTGTAATAATAATACAGTATTAGATTTTTATAAAAATTTCTTGCATGTGCGCTATATGAATTATATAGCATAATATTTTTTTTCTGTGGAATTAAAAATTATTTAATTTTTTAAATTATCTCACTCTTGACATGGTATTTTTTTATACTAAGTATTTGGGTAATCTAATTTCCAAATGATTTTGTGAATAATAACAATCGTGCAAATCAGTCTGTTAGAACTTCGAGCATATGAATGAATAGAAGTTGCGTGACTTTCAATAATTCAGTAGAATATAGATAAATGTTTGGTTATGAATATCATCAAAAATATGAATGATAATCTATAAAGATTTATTATAAACATTGATGATCGTGATCAATTATAATACAATATGTGATGATTTGTTGGCAAACTCTGTGTTCTATAACTACTACCTAAACAATATCAAATAATGTCGGTTATCAACTTAAATTCGTTTAAGGTACATAGGTACTATAAAAATAATATAAAATGACCAGAGTTAGATTAAAACCAAAATGTGTAAACATAATTACTCATTTTTATAACAATAACTGTTACCAACTACACCAATAAAAAATTATATTTATCATTGAAATGTATCAAAAATAAATTAAGATGAAGGAATATTGAGCCATCAAAATGTTGTTGCCTTAGAAATATTAACAACCAAAATTAAATTACACCCTACTTAAATGTTTATAATATTATCGACGAGTACTAAAAATAGAAAAACCAGGAAATATTTGTAGACAATTTACTCAATTTTAAATTTTTAAGATTACAATTGTTTTTATTAATTTGAATCTATTTAATATTATATATTTTATTGGTATTGTGTTGTTGTTTTGTTTTATGGTTCATCTACGCATAAACTATATATATTTTTTTTTTTTATGTTACTTACAGAAATGTCATAATAATATTGAAATTGATAGAAAGAGATAATTAAAAGGAACATACAGCTTTAAATTCCATTGGGACTAAAAATTGGTGGTAGATCAGGCTCTGAGTCGCTAATAAACTGATCTTGACATGTTGTTTTCGAAGAGATATGACCGAATAGGGGGGATCGAACAATACAGTAAGTATATTATTTCATTTGTTTATACTTTGTTGTTCCCCTAACTAATTTATGTAAGTCACTTTATCTGTAGGCGTACGATTTCATAGTAATATATTACACAGTACAATACAATATACCAATATTGGCAATATTAACGTATTATGTGGGTGGTATGAGAAATAACTACGATTCGTTTTTATTTTGTGATAAAATGGAATAACATTATTTTATTTATTTATTTATTTATTTATTATTATTATTTTTTTTTTTTGTACACCAAGGCGCGACGCAATGGCGATTGATGCGAATTTTCCATGGAGAATCCAGAGAAATTTATATTTTTTTTTTTATCCTATTTTTGAACGGTGAGCATATACATTATAAGTATATATATATTATATACATATACCAAAGCACCGCAAAAGTGCGTATATTCAATGATGCCTAAAAATGCGGCGGGTGTGTTTTACGATACGCATAATGTACATATATATATATAGATATAAGTATATATACATATTTGACAGGATGTTTAAGTGAAAACGATTTTCAGAATGTGTTTCACCAATCAACCATTCGATAGAAAAAGAAAATCTCATTTTTTTTGTACCATGTATCCACCAAATTCTGTCGAAAAGATAATAATATGAGTATGTGCGTAATAAATATTTACTTTTCTGCTTGCGCTCTGTCAAACACCGCGCTCGTTTTATTATATTATGTTTGCGTGCATATTATTGCGTATAACATTATGCGATGATAATATGCGGGCACATGTATACTATACGTAGACAAGTTCACGTGAAATTAAATTTTTTTTTTAATTTTATTTTGCATAATCTAAAATTTAAGAATTCTTATCATCTAAAATATCGTCTTCATAATACTTTTCTTCGAATCCGATTAGAATTAAAAAATACCAGAGAAGTCTACTGTGCTGTGTAGTAGATTTTAAGTAGGGACACCTCGTCTTTGAATTGGTAACTGCAATGAATATGTTACATTTAAATTTTAAGACATTATATTGCATAAAAAAAAAGGATTTTGAGACGTAAGACACTGCAACTTATATTTTTACTATGAGTAATTTATTTAACTATTATTTATATAATATAATAGGTTTAACTAATTTCTTTTTATTAACTTATTAATAAATACCATCGTATGCAAATATATTTTTCGTATAATAAATAACTTATCATTAATTTAAATATTTTGGAAACTATATAACTTATATAAAAATAATAATATATTTAATAGACGATGAATAGTTTAAAATCACTATATGATGGATAATTTTAAATAACAATTATACTTTTTATTTAAATTTACAAGCTTGTTAAAATGTCTATAAAACAAATAGTATAAGGTGTGTCTTTTTGAAATTTTCAAAATAGTGTAAGAAAAATGTTTAAATAACGTTGAACAAAATTTCAAATTGTAATAACTAGGTATCAAAAACTGAAAAATGTGTGAACTTTGAGCGATATACGTATCCAATTTTATAAAATTATAATAAATTTAAAGTTTATAAAAATAATTATGTCTGTATTTTTAAAATTTAAAAATAATTAACAAAGAATCTTGTGTTATACTTTAAAAACTTTTAGCCAAAAATAAAATATTAAGAAATATTAAGAATATAAACATTAAGAACAATCAAAAGTTCTGAAAATTTCAAATGCACAAAAATAGCTTAAAATTAGTTTAAATATTTTGAATATTTTATTATGTATTAATAGTGGAAGTTGATGGGGTCTATCCTGTATGATAGGATTTGTAGTAGTTGGATAGAAGTTACACAATATTGATTAATAAGATAGGTTAAATATAAATATACTATTTCATTAAACAGAAAAGGTTAAAATAAATTGTATTTATATACATAAATCATATGAAATTTGTTTCATTTTAAGAAAAAAAATTACCATGTGACTTATAGTATTATTACTATATGTAATAATACTATAATATTACTATATTAATACTGTATGTAATATTCCGTTACACCGTCTTCTATAAAGGACACTTGAGTTTCATAAGCTTTAAAGAAAAATTATATAACGCAACTGTGTCTAGTAATAGTGTACTCTTCAGAGGACAAGTATATTATATATCTTATTTTCCCGGTTGCATAATTTATTATTACATTCTTTGACCAAATTTTTACTGTTAATCTGCGGTATTCCTAGACAAATAAATAAGCTATTTTTACACATTTTTGTTTCATAATTAATCCTAATCTTTATCGCTTCCAAATAATATGTGTATTTCGAAATTAAATCAAGTGGTTTGATATGAAAAATGTTCATTCAATCGAACATTATACTACGTTATATAAATCTACTCTGTAGAGGACATTGCGACGCTCTGGAATAGTGATAAGTAGATAACCGTTTTATTTACTTTGTATAAATTTATAAATATGATTCGTTAAGATCGGCGTAAATTATAAGATGATGACATTTTAAATTTACTTGACAATAAGTTTTAATAACTGGTAATACATTTTTTAATTATAATTGTTTTATAAAAACTTATGGAAAATATTATATTAATTTTGTATAGGAAAATAAATTGCAATAATAAAAATTGAAAAAGTCCGCAGTTTAAATTGTCTTTAAAAATAGTTAAAAAAAAATAGAAGCCAACATTTTAAAAATTTTATCATGTCAAAAATTACTAGTACAAATATAAAAATCAATTTTTTTGAACACTTGTACCATTTATGACGTAAATATTTTAGTTTTTTCGTATTTTTTTTTTTTTGTTATTGCAAAAATGTATTGAGTATTCTTTTACTTTATAAGTACTAAGTTGATTCAATTTATTATCATCCATCGCTCTCAAAGTTTATTGATGCATTTTTACTATTTATAAACATGATATTGGACACAAAAATAAGATACAAATACATACACACAACATTACAAAACTATTTTGAATGCATCACTAAAACATAGAGACAAATATTAATTTTTTAGCTTGCAAGTTTATATAATGATAATATGTTTACTTAGACATACATTTTTCAATAACAGGTTTATCATATAGAGTTAATATATTATAAAACCTAATCAATATAAGATGTTATTTAAATTAAAATCTGTGATTATTAATATCACTATGTCATTTGCATATTATATGTCACTCATGACAAAGAATTATTAATAAAAACCAATTTATTTACTGCTCCGCAGTCAACCAAATTAAAATGGAAAAATGTTTGTCTATCCATAGATTACGTTTAAGGAAATAGCTTTGAGTTTTGGGTCATGACTTTGTAAGTTCTGCCTATAGGTTCTATAACACACAGCTGTTGATATTTTTAAAATGTACTATACTACTATAACGCTTTGTTAAACATGGTAGTTAGCGTAGTTAAGTATAATACTATACTGTGTGTACAATATCGTGTTGTATCTATGTTAAAAGTACAAGGCAATTTTATGATCAGCATTTTTGAATAGAAATCTAAAATCATTAGTAATAGAGTGAATATGGATAATAAACCTATTATACCTAAACCTTATGGATAAAAATATTATCTGTGTTTTTAAATGACTTTTTCCGACATTTCAATATTTTGAATCAAGTTACAACTGTTATGAGTGTTTAAAATCCTCTATGAAATTACAAATAATATTCTTAGTTCTTACATCTAATTTTAATAATAAATGAGTTCATCATATTAACAAATGTGAATTCATACAATTGAAACTGGTGAATTAACACTTGCCATGTTATACGTTTGTAAGACAGATGCAACATAATACATTTAATACCTTTACGGATGTGGTGACCTTTTAATACAAATTATTATACTCGAAATGGTCTATTTTATAATATAGTTGCGCTGAATGATCGATACATTTAAATATATAATAGACAGAGTTAAAAATTATTTTGTTGAGAACTTTAAACACATTAACTTTTTAAAGCCTGTGTCGAAAAATCGTACATGAATCATTTATCGACTTCTCTTAAACATATCCATGGTATATTAATTCATATGTATATACTATGTATGTGTGTACGTGTGTGTGTGTGTGTGTGTTTGTATAATATTATATGGGTACTATCGAGGAATGGTTTTTAATAAAATATTTAAAACGTAATCAACTCTGACCCAGTGCAGTAAGTATACATACTTAACTAGTGCTGTTTGGTTGCTTGACACATACCTACTTGTTTCACGAATAATTCATTTGGTCGCATTATCCTGTTTTTACACCGCGGAACGCGAACGAGGTTAAAGACGGTGCCTAGTGCTCACCACCGTCTCCGGATTAACGGCACGATTATTTTTTTTGTTCAAACCACGTGTTTTTTTTTTTTTTAAAGCTCTTCCTGCATTTATTTTTCAACTTCCGTATAATTATTTTAATAGGTAGGCAATGAAAACAAATATTATTTATACGACATTAGAATTAGAAAATTACGATTCACTGCTATGATAATAAGTAACAATAATCCTAAAAAAAACCTTTACATATAAACACATAAAGTCGTCTCTTCTCGTTCACCATACGAAATTGCACAAATCAACCATTTTTTTTTTTTTTTTAACATTACACACTATAATAATTTGTTGCAATAACTTATATGTAATTCTAAATTACTATAGTAAATTTTCGTTCTTAAATATAAAGTAAAATATTATTTGTGCACCAAAAATGTTAAATATATAATAAAAAGTTGTTATATAATTTTAAGTGTTTTTGACTTTTCGTAACCTAAATATAATAATATGGGTATATAAACGTGAAATATATAGGTATAAAAATATAAATTAGATTAATATCATATCTATTTACAGACAACAGTTTACTATATGTTTGCATAGAATAGAATATTAGTATGAGTTTAAGTACCTATCATTAATGTAATTATTAAGAAGTTGCTTACGGCAATATAAATTTACTACTGCTTATTTTTTATTATTATTTACAAATAAAAAGGTCGTAAGAACATTGTTATTTTATAAAGCATGTAATTTTAGAATTATTTTTCAATATTTTAAGGTTATTACAAATTAGAATCTATTTTATTTTATTACTAGATATTATTATTAATAGATATGATCTAAACCGTTACACAAAAGAATTAAAAACATGACCATTCAATATATTTTAAATATTATAAAATTTTTAATTTTATTTGCTGTAAAAGTATAAGAATATTAAAATAAATAATTTATATGTACTATATACATAATAGAATGTGTTATTACAGTCAATTTCATAATATTTTTATTATAAATAGAATACAAATATCTAATAATAAATTAGAATACTGAGTCTTTTTGAATTTGTTCACCTACAAAAATGTGAAGTAAATTTATAAAAAAAGCTCCCCCTCCCTTTAGAATTTATTTGACTAAAATAATAAATTATTATCTTCTATGCACGCCATACGTTCCATATATATTTACTTTTATTTGTGGACGTTATGAGGTTTTCATACCGGTATTAGCAAAAATGCTTTTTTTTATTTTTTTGCAAAATGCATTATTTATTAATTGATTGCATATGGTAAAAATAATATTTACATTATAATAAATATAAAAATGAACAAGTAAACGTGTATTATATAGTCAGTGTGTTGCTATATCATATATATTATTATTATACACCCACCGGAGGGGTGTTTACTTTAAGCTTCAGTGTTTTCCATAACGTCGTGGTAGCATACGCAGATTGTTCCGGCAGATATGAATAATTAAGTGATAATCACTGTATCTCGACGTTTCAATCTGACGATGTGTCGACCACCAATGTTAAACGTAAACAATTTTTCTATTTATTTCTCTTTTTATCCCCTTTCATCTGTTTGTTCTCTTATCCGCGTCGAGATGAGATGGCTGATGCGTTATTTTTCCACCCCATCTCGTTTGCCGACCTTTATATCCTCTTGCCATGGTTGAAATGCAATTTAAAACGCGAGTAATATCCAGCTATACAATATATATATATACATACAATATTTACAGTACTACCATTTTATTATTATTTATACAAGGTGATCCATTCAAGTGTCTACACTATATATTTTATCGAAAAATTTTAACTTTTTGAAAACTTTTTTTTTTTTTTTTACACCACTGAATCTCGTGACAATACAACCTTTTGCAAAAACTGTATTACTTAAAATTGTTTTATCGTTATCATTTTGTATGTTTTTATTTTTTAATAGATTTCGTGCATTTTTAATTTCATATTCCAAAGAACAATCATTTTTGGGCTATTTTATACAAACAGTTTTAATTTCAAACTAGATTACAATTAGTTGTAAATATTTAAACTATTTAAAGTTTAGGTAAGTGAAGTAAAATGGCACACAAATATTTTAAAATATATTGATACACTACTACAATAATTTTAATTGTCAATACTATTATCTAATTAATTACTCGTTGGAATTTTGATTTCAATATAAATAGCTAATAGTATATTTTACTCTGAAAAATATGTTTGGAAAAATGGTATGTTTAAAAGTAAACAAGTCGTTTTTGAGAAAAAATAAAAATTTATATTCCTTTTTAATATAGTTATATAAAAATACTATTTTTAGTAAATTTTGAAATAATGAGCGTAGATATTTAAACGTATCACCTTGTACATACGTTATATGCGCATCTCAGAAAGCACTGGTTTCTAAGACTTCTTATTTGTAAATACTAGATTAAATACATGACATGCAGACGGTACTAGTTTCGTTATTTTCAATATCCTTTGCCGAATGACACTTAAATAGTACATATATATTTCAGAAAAATATTGTATTTTTATATATGTTATAACTTATAAGAGATCTTGACATGTTATACTAATATAATAAAGTATCAAAAAAGGTTATAGTTTGGAACGTAAAATATTAGTAATTGATATGTGTCGTGATGTTGTGTTTTTAAGTATAGATATCGTAATTAGTGACACTTACCTTTATTAATTAAATGTTTATACTGGTTCTCATCATTGAATTTCAATCCATAGCATTAAATTTGTGTACATACCTTATAAATGTAACAAAATATAGTTTTTTAATACTATTAAGCTATAATATATGAGATACCAAATGCAGTCGGCTAGCCTCATTAAAATAACTGTTTTTTTTTTTCATAACGAATAGGCAACCTCACCAATTTCAAGTGTTATTAGATAATAGGTGTGCGCTAATTAAATTATAATAAATACTAAATCAAAAAACATGGTTTATTTAATAGAGTCAGTCTTCAAAGAGTACTTGCGTGGCGATAGATATTAGTTATCCGGTAATAGTAACTAAGTTACCAAATTATTATTTTAATAATATTATAGTGTTAAAGTATTAAAAAATGTTCATAATTTTTTGAAATATCAAATTATTTTGAAAATTAATGGAAATTTTTTACTTAAACTCCTTACCCCCTTTAAAACAAACTAGATCTAATTGTTTTCCAGGAAGAAACCTTTAAGCTAAAAACTTTAGCATTTTTCTACGATAAATATCACCTTCATCAGACATCAAAAATAAATAAACAAAATGTATTATATAAAATGAATAGATGTATTACTCCACTCTGTCTTTAATAATAATAAATCAAAATTAGAGTAAAAGTAGGCTTTATTTAAATTTTTAAATTTTACAAAGTTTTTAAATATTTTAGGTAACCTTTAAATGTTTAAAACAGACAATGACTTTTGCTTATTTGTTCAGCAAATATGTTGTCGATAAATGACGGGTGTTTATGTGAATACAGAATTTATTATTCCCACTTTTTAGAAATTACAACCGGAGATAAATTCAACGAAACTAATATAACAATAAAAAATTAACTGGATTGGACTGAGTTAGATAATAGTCGCAAAACTACACATATTAATTGCTTTGATAGCTAATTATTTTAAAAATATACGTAGGTCGTAGAATATACCCTGTCACACATATACATAAACACATATACATTGTTCTCGATTATTCGTGGAAACCGAGAATAATACATAAAAAATAATAATTTATTATTCAAAAAGCTATTATTTTTTTTAACTTAGATCCATTTTAATGCTTTTTCAAATTCTTTGAACTTCTGAAAACCTTTTTAATGTTTTTTCACGTGGGTATCTGTAAATTCATTACCATAACTGTCACTGTGTCGATTATGCCTACCTCTTGCCGTCCTCGGGCGAATGATGACCGACGGTGAAATGTATTTTTTAGTGTACCGTTCTGAAATGTGAATCAATTTAAACCAACGTTCTCGGGAAATCATTAGAACTATCTTCGATATATTCAGGTGAGCCTTCCAGTTCCAATAAATCGAAGGAAATACAAATCACTAGTCAATAGCCATATTTAAACTCTGACTTTAACATAGTTCTTCGAGAGACAAAATAAAAATCACTATTCATAAATCTCAATTATATTTTTGGCGGTAATTATAAAACGAATTTGTATCACAATTCATAGACAATGTATGTATTTTTATTATAGTTTTTAAGTACACACATATTATCGTCTATCACCATAGAAATCTGAACGTTTTCATTTCGAATATCGGGGGTTAATTGATATTATGTTAATATTCAGTATACTATTGGTCTCGAGGCATGGTTATGAACAACCAATAATATTTAAAAATAAGTATAAGGTACATAAAGATGAAATATAATATGACATACTTTATCAGCTATATGGAGCTGCATCAGAATGGGTGAGAAAAAAATTTAAAAAAAAAACATAAAAACTATCTCAATACTTCTAATACAAGCATTCGGTGGTAGTCAATGTGCAGGAATATTGTCAGAATTTTGTTTTGGAGGGGGTCAAGTTAAAAAAAATGAATAGGTTTTTTAAAGAAAATTCTTATTATTGAAGTAAAAATTAAATTATTGTAGTATCAAAATTCAAAAGTAATAATTATTGTTTAGTAAATAGTAAATAATAATAAATAAAAAAATGTAGGTACGAGTGTATCAATAAAAGATAAAATTTAGTGTTTAGTTATTTGATAAAAGACATTCATGATTATTATATTACAAATTTATCTTATATTAGGTAGGTATGTATTAATGTTGTGTAAATTCTTATATATGCAGACAATCTATTATTATGTGTTTGTTTTATATGAGAGTAATTTTTCTATATATACAAAAGTATAAAAGAAAATATTATCGATGATACTTCGGTGAAGGGGGGTTGAGTCCCTGACCATGTGTGTATTTATTGAATAAAAACAGTTTTATACGAATTTTAAATTTATTATAGTTCATCAGACGAATGAACTATCTGAAAATATGAAACTAATTATTGCATTGAAAACTTGCCATACATTTATAATAAATTGTAATATATATTATGAGCATTTAAACAGCAACTATAATTTAAAGTTAAAAATTTAAGTTAAGAAAAGCCTAAATTCAAAATTGAGTATTGACATATAGTTATCACAATATTGGAACAATTAATACCAGATGTATTGATAACTCCGTGCCGTGCTTTCAAAATATTTATATCCTGCTGTGCGGAATAATAGCAAAAATCGTTCAACACTAAAATAATTGACGGGTAAAAATGTGATGGTTGACATTTACCAAACTTATTCTATCTATAAAATATGAGTGATGTATATAGGTTCCCATCTTTTTATATTTTATAATTATTTATTTTGTTTTTTTGCTCTTACACTAGGTAGAATAATTTATTATTTTTATAATGATAAACAATGTATTTCAGTAATCACTACTTGATTATTTTCTACATTATTGTTTTTTTTCTCGGTATTATCAACATTTTATGTGTAGTCGTTTTATTCATGAAAACTATAATAATATCATAATATAGATTTGACTTACAAGTTACAAGTTACAGCATCATCATATTTAATACAACCTATTGGTAATATTTTGTTGAATTACTATATTATATTAATACTAACGTAGAAAATTCAAAAAACCTCTACGCATAAACAAATATTATCATATGAACACTAATAATATTTTAACGGAAATTGTATATTTTTGTTTGTTGAAAAAGCACCAACGTTTCGCATACCAGTGTAAATAATTACTGGTAGTTCTAAATACAGATTTACCGCCTCTTCGGTATTTCCGGAAAATTGTTTTAGATTAATAATTTATCTTATTCGAAAAAAAAAAACTGTACCTATTATAAAATTCGTTTAAAATATGTTTTTAAATAATAATTATAACATTTCATTTTTACGGATTTTATGGTTATGGTTATTTTTTTATTAACATTCCATATTATAATATTAGTTAAATTAAATAAATCAATTTAACTAAATATAAGTTTAGTGCATACTGTATACAAAGTTATCAATAATAATCTAAGATATTGATAGCAGATCAGTTATTATACTCGGTTAGTCTCATGATAATATTATCTCATTCACTATAATTTTCATAATTAATTGACATACGAATACAGTTATTGAAATTTTCCTTATTGGACCCTATTTGATACTAAATTGTAAACATAAGTAGTTGAGATTTAGAATATTAATATTTGTAATGTTGGAGTAACATGAATCGAGTTTATTAAAACCTACATGGATGCACGTTTCTATTGACGTAAATCATTCTCGCCTGTGTCAAATATTTTTGTGGTAATACGTTTATTTCAAAATTTTAAAATTTAGAAAACACTTGATGTACTTTATTTATTAGAGTGTAATACGTATGTCATAAATTATAATTATTATTATTTTTAATATAATAAATTATTTATTATTATATGGCGATAAAAAATCTTGGAGTTATAATTATAGCCAATAGTGATATTCGTAGTATTGACAATTTCAAAGATAAAAACATCCTTGTGGATAATACATTACCTTTCTCATACCGCAAAGTCATATCATGTAGTGGATATATACGTATGATAAAGGATTTATTCACCATCGTATGAAATTATAGTGACAAAACATCGCGATTAGGATAATTCCTGTCAATATCTTCAATATATATAGAGTATAGTATATAGTATGTACTATATTATGTAATAAAACCTTGTGATAAAAATTATATTAGGTTTTAAAAAATGGTTATATTACAAAATTGTATGTATATGCATTTGGTTATTTTAATGTGTTGACGTGTAAATATTAAATACTGAAAAACAATCGTCGATAAATATATACTTACTTTAGTATTTAAAATATGCATTGATTAATTTTAATTCGCAGATAATATTTTCTTAATTTATAAAAATCTGTTCAATTTTGATAGTTAAACATTTTAAATTCAATACAACGTCTCTTTTGTCGTACCTATATAGTATATATACGTAGTTTAAAAAGGCACCTGGAAATATAATATATATTATATCTATTTTTTTTTCGTGCAAATATTTAAAATTATAGTTTTGATAAAATAAGAAATTTAAATAAAAAATAATAAGGATTTTAACACGGTTACCAAAAGGTTAAGCCATTTGTCGCTCAGAATTGTCGTTTTCCGTACTATACAATAATTTATTATAGATTTTAAATTAAAAACATAAATCACAGTGACCAACACAAATTACGAGATACATTCTATACACTTATTCTCCATCAGATCGTTTACCTACTTGATGGCCATTTATGTTTGTTATTTTTGAATAACAATTATAATATACGCGATATGCCTACAAAATATTATTTTATTATGTAACTGTTTGTTTTAACCGGACGTCATTATTGTGGGGTTAACGGAGTTGTTCACGCATCGCAATATATATTATTTGGACAGTAAGACTATAGAATATTGTACGCGTGAAGTACGTTTTATACGATATTTAATATTATACTTTAACCACGTAGTGGTTAAATGACGCAGAACATGCCGTTTTATTAGGACCATTTATGTTACATACAGGATGATTTTTGTTTTGTAGACACTAATTTCGTCTGTCAATACATAAAAATCTGTTCGGAGAAGTTTAAAATGTATATGAAAATATTAAACTCATTGTAATTCGTTGATTGGTTTTTTTTTCGATGCGAGTTATGGTCGTTGTTCTGTATGTATAGGTTCAGTTTTCGATAGGCTGCTGTTTAACACAAACAATTATTTGCAAAGTATGCAACTCAAAAAACGTTAGAAGTGAAAATATCTAAACAAATGTATAAAAAAAATTTAATCATAAAACAAAATATTACTTAAATGATTCAACGATTAATGATTGTCGATTATTACGGGAATCGTAAAAAACTATAAACAATTACATCAAAAAAATACCATTTGTATTCATTTCAAAAATCAACCGATAAATTATTATTTAACATCGAAAAAATCCAAACACCCTGTATCATTACAAAAACATCATATTATATTATAGTATTTTCAAGGCGACATTAACCAAATCGTATTTATCGTGTAATTTATCGTCCCTGAAAAACGCTTCAGAATAGTGTTTTTCAAATGTGTTCGTGTCCGCGCGGCTACGCGGGAGTTCACGCGCACCGTAGAGGACGCCATAATACACACAGGTGCGTGTATATGTGTGTTGTGGTATACACTTTTTCTGCTGAAATATTGCGACGGATTATTGCCGACCGAGGCCATTTGGAAAGCGTTCTGCCCCGGGCTCGTAAAAACGGTACAACACCGATAAGACGGGTGGACACGCGTCCGGGTCATGTCGAGACGCGTGCACACGGACACGCAGTTTGTCTTCAAAAAGCTGGCGATGAACATTTTATCATTTATTTATTTATTTATTTATTCTTTTTGTTTTGTTTTTATATTTTTTATAGCTTATTTTTGATACGTCGGTAACACGTGTGAGGAATTAGATTTTATCTCTCACGTGACCGATTTTATGCGAAACATTGTATTTCCAGTGTGCTGATTTTTTTTTTGTTTCTATAATAATTCTAAAATGAATAAATTTAGATACAATAAATTTTAACTTAATTGTTATCTTTTGATTATTACATAATATTGAAAATATTTATAATTATTTCAAGCTATTACACTTAATATATTAATACATTTAATTCATATTTGGTATTAATTTATACGTATACATTATTGACAATAAAAACAATAATAATATTTTATATTTTTATATAATTAGTACTAATTGATATTTTATCCTACCCAGGTCAATACTCGGTATTGTTTACTAAGTTAACACTTATTATAGTAATATAAACAGATTATTGAATATTTCAAGAAATTAATCAATTGTCTCCACTCATTTTTGGATTGCAAAGTTTGAATTAAAATTTAATCGATCTATTACATTCATTACAGTATTCTACTCAATGATAAGATGAACATGTATTTTATCAAACAGTAGAATTATTTCTTTAGTTTTTCAGACCTTATTAAGTTCTAGACTTCTTAAAGTAAGAAAAAATTACTAAAAATATTTAATCAATATTTGAATGAAAAATTAGCTTTAATAATTGGTTAAGATGAGAAATAATAACAACTAGGTACTTATTTAAAATCTTGTATTAAATATTCAAGTTACTTGACCAAGCAAAAAAAAAAAAATATTTTAGTTTAATAAAAAAGAATTAATAAAAAGTATTCAAATTTTAAAAATGTATAAATAATTTAAACAAAGTCCAAATATTTTTAAAGATACACTATATTATTTATTTATATAGAAAACGATAGTGCAAGTATTTATAAAATGTTTATTTGAAAAAAAATATAAATGGTTCTACGATTATTATCGTTTTTGAATTTCAATCAAATAAGAAAATCGACCTTGTCAAAAATTGTTTTTTGTATAAATATTCTCGTTTTTCCCGATAATTATTTTTTTTTATTAAAAAAGGGGTACTTAAAACTTCAACAGACAATCAGGTATAACAGTAAAAAATTTCAGCGAAATCGGTTCAATAGTTTTCTTGTTAGCGTGGTCGTAGAAAACCCTTCAAATTTTATATACTTGTTGTAGTATAGATAATATATAGCAGTTAATTACCATTGTTCGCAACCACGTACTTTCGTACGTTTGCGCTTTCGAAAACGTCTCCAACAAAGTAAATCCATGTCTGCGTACCTAATAAAAAAACAAAAATGACTATTGTTTTGTTGTATACTGTTAAACCCACTGTTGTCATTAAATTCGTATCGCTTATATTGTCATTGGTTATTATTGTATTTGTGTTATAATCGATGACATATATTATTATACTCGTTGATTTAGAAACCTTAGCCTATTTACGAACAATTGCACATCATAATAATTTAGTGTTATTATACTCGAATGGTGTGTAGGTCAGGTTGATTGCCCTGATTCACCGATTAAGCTTGCAGAATTACCGGAAGATTAGCTCGCGAATTTATAGACAAAATGAATAGAAAAAACAAATTCTACTGAAATCTAATTCAGGGCAAAAGCATAACTCGTATTATTATAAATTAACTGTTATATACTATTGCTTTGCAGTCGGCTTTTTCACGATAATTCTATAACTAAGTTATGATATCAAATAAGTTTACTCTCAAATCATATTCATAATTTTATATTATTGGCTATCGACAAATAAATAAATCCCCACACCACAATATTCAAATTCCAGAATGCTTTAACATTCCAATCTAATTTTACTAATTTTCATCCTCAAATTTTACCTAGAGAACCTAAATTTAATAGTTAAAAAAAAAATTATTTTCATTAGAATTAAAAAAAAAAAATTAAATTTCAAATGTTTATAAATAGCATAAAAATAATTAAAAATGTTTAATGTAAACACATGGTTATATGAATATTTGGTAAACAATTGCAGGTACTTATGCCTACTTGTTTTTGAAGTAAAATAACAAAAAAAATAATACAGTCGACTCTCGAAAATTCAAAAGTTGACCGGACTGTTGAAAAACTTCGAATTACCGATAGTTTGAATAGTTGAGTAGTTCGAAATAACGAGAGAACAAAAAAAAAAGTTGAACAACTGAGAGTAATAAAAAATTTTCGTTTTTTTTATTATTGTATACAATTATTAATTATTTCAGCAAATTAAGTGGTACATATTAGAGTTATTTATTGTTTCTAAATTGTAAATTAATCTATATAATATTATATATATATATGCATATAATATATAAAATGTAAATTAAATTATTATTATAAAAGATTATTGTTTTTTGAAGAAATCTGTACTTCACAACCTAAACGAAACTAAACTAAAACTACATTCGGCTGACAGCTATCAACGAGTTGAATTACGATTAGAGACTATTAAGAAATTAAATGATAAAGTTCTTACGATAAACACTTCTTTAGTTATCGAAAATAATAAGCTAAATCTTTGCGCAATTGTTTAGTAAATTATAAACAAAAAGATTATAAGAATACAGATAAAATACAATTAATGAATATAACTCGAATTTCCGAACGTTTAATGAATACCTAATACTTCAATTTGCCTCGTGTTAGTGACCAATTTTCCCAAAATTTAATTTCGAATTACCAAGTTTACTTAAATGCATTTTTTTAAAAATAATATTTAGAATAAGTCTTCATGACATTAATAGAACTGGGCTGATCGTTTTTCTGGTGATTATTGATGTATGGCTTTGTGCAAGAAGTGCGTAGAAAAAAGATGTGTTTGAATTCGATTTATATGCTTATAGTACATTCACACTTATTTGACATCATCATGATACGAGTGTCGAGCACGATTTGACTTGACGAGAAATAAGCCGTTTGTCTACTTTATTTTATGTCATCTACTAATCGAATGCACAATTTATTATGTCATGAAAAGATACGTGGATTTCTTAGTATCATTATTAGATTGTATGTTTTTTTTTTTTTTTTTTATAGAATTTATCATTAAGTATGATCATCCTATTTTTCTACTTCGTAAATGCAGTTATTTAAAATTTTATTTTTGAAATTTTTATTTATAATTAAAGACCATATTTTAAAAATGTTGAGATTTGTTGTTTAGCTAAAAAAAATGTTTTTTGAAATACTATAAATTATTTGGTAAAGATTTTTTTTGAAAATGATAACAGAACTACTGATAGACCTATAATAATTGGTTTAGACAATTAATGGCTTTAGTGACTTTAAATTTTAGTTTATTAATATTAATCTTTAAATATTTATTTTTTGTATAATGGCTAAGTATAATAAATACTATGTAATATATATATATTTTTTTTAACCATTTTTAAAGACCATTGTACTTGGTTTAAATATTTAAATAGAAATCTAAGAAACTAATCGATCGAATTTTGGATTAAGCGCATCAATATTTTTAAAAGTCTTATTTATTAAATAATTTACAGTTTGATTTTCTCGTTAAAAAAAACGTTTATATTACCACAAGACACTCCTTAATAATAAAAAAAAAATCACAAGAATTAAAAAATATATAGTCTTAAAATAAATTAAACATTTCAAAGATCATAATTCGAATAAAAATTTGTGTTGTTATTGTGATAGCATCTAAAGAAAATTCTTCAGTTATGTCAGTTACACTTTAAAAATTCCTAGCATACCTCAAATTTATTCTTCAGTAATAGCTAAAGTCAATCTATCCAATTTTGCTGACCCTCACTTAACTTGTCTATCTACGGAAACTCATTTTTTTGACATGTTTTAGTCTTTAACACTACAGTAAAAATTCATTAAATAATAGAGAAAAAGGTGTTTGAAATCTATATTGCTGGTTTTTTATGTTGAATGTTCAATATAGTGTGACTTTCTGCTAAGATTTCAGATGATCTAATGTATTCTCAAAGAAAGTCAATAAATTATTTTATAATTTATATCTCGGAAATTCAACTCTCAATGAGAGCGAAGCTTATACTCGTAGTCCATTTGTTTTTTAAAAATATGTGCAAGGATTGGACTCTACTGACGAGTGACAAAGATTGAGTTGTTCAACACTGATGTATATTTGAGAATAATATTATTAAGATTTTTGTTTGAAGTGACTTCATCAATTTTAACTGGTTGGGATGTTAGTAACGCATCAAATTATATGCAAACGAGGTCTCGTTTTTTTTTTTTTTTACGGTAACGAATGTATACAATTTCTCACGCATTTGTATAGTTGATGGCTGTAAATGGCAGATGATTTATTGATAACAAAGCTTTATCTTGGAAGGATTTTTCAGATATATGAATATTTCAACATCTGTTAAGTCCGGAGTATGTGGTAAGATGGAATTTTTTTAAGTTCTCAAAACTTTGAAACTCAGTTAGTGCTCCAGAAAAAGTTAAAAATTTCCATTTGGACATTTTAAATGCTATTATGTTACTAATATTCGATTGATACATTTTTACCGATTAGTTTTGCGTGTTTTTAATTGATATTGATAATAATTATTATCATACATTATATTATTATACATAAATTATTTATGAAAGTAGATGCGAATGTCACTAGATTGTGGTATAACGTGTCATGGTGATCCTAAGTTCTTTCGTAGCTGACAGCTGCGAGGTCGAGGACGTTTATGGGAGATGTCTGATTTGCAACAACTGTACAAAGATCATTTAGTTTACAAAACAATCGAGAAAAGCTTACCACGTTTTTTTACATTTGTGCGGTCTTGGTTAAAATCCATACAGGTTTTATTTAAAGACCGTAACTTGTTTAATGTCATAACATATACATGCCTTTGCTTCTACGTAAGCCACAGCATTTAGTAGTTTCATTCTTGAACTAGTTGTACCGTCTTTTTTTATTAAAGGAACAAAATAATACTCGGGAAACGAGTAATAGAGATAATGACAGTACGTGTTCTAATAACTGAACTGTTGAGATTATTATTACATTATTTTTTATGATATTCGATTTGAAAGACCAAAATTATTTTTAAGAATAAAAAAAAAACAAATGAAATATGATGAATATTTCATTACATATTTAGGAACAACAAAAGAAACAACCGCACAACGGAGACAATAGAACCTAACGAACAGTATGACAATCAGTGCAATGGCAGAATACTCTGATAATTGCATCATTAATCGATATAAATACCACTTGCTAAGTTCGGGAAGGAGAATCATCTTTCCAAGATGAGTAAATTTGCCGTAGGTTGGTCTTACTCCAGTGTCGGAAAAACGATGACTGATGTGTTGACCTAAGCCTTGGCTTTTTATACCTATCGTGAGACAGAACAGCGTACCGTCATACGATGGATAAACGGCGGTAGCGTCAGGTACAACAATGTGCAAAATGAGATTGGGTTAATGACAAAATAAATAATTAAAGTATATTTAAATATAAAGAAATAATTAATTCTATTTAATGAATAAATAGGATAATTTATAATAATAATATGTTATATAATTATACGTATATATTATAACATACATCAAGACCAAAGGTACATATATTTTTCAAATAAACAGAAACAACTTTTTTTTATACCTAATTATACGTTTGTTGATGCAACATACGTAAAAAATTATCTATGCACAAACATATTATTACAATAAAATTATCCTAATAAAAAAGGTTGTATACAAAACTAAATCCTGCACGATTGTAAAATCGCGAAGTTGAAACTAAGAATTTATTGCGGCTATAAATCTAGTTAGATTTTGGTACAGTAATGTTCGACGTATTTTTCTAGGAAATCGTACCCACATTCTATTGGAGGCAAAGTTCGATGTAAAATCTTGACTTTTGAAAACGATTACCGGGTTGGTGGTGGTGCAACACAAGACGTGTAGGTTCGGCATACCATTAAATCACTGATTTATATGGGTGTGTCAGGAATATTTCGACGATAAATTTTCAGAACCAATGAAAAAACAGTAAAACGTGTCAACGAATTAATATCGAATATATTTGAATTCTAAAAATAGAAATCAGTTAAAAATAATTGTTTTTGATTTCGATAAATTGTGAATTTCTATAGTGTCAATATTTTTTTGTTCATAATATTATTATATTATTACTTATAAGTTTAAATAACATAAACATTATAGAATAAAAGAAAAAAATAACTAACGTATCTAAGGCTTGATAATGAGTACTTACGGGCAACGACTTAATTATAAAATTTAAAAACACAATTATTGTTTATTTTATTATAGTATAATGATAAAATTAAAAATGTCATTATTTTAAGAACTAAAAAATATCTAGAGACGTAGGATTAAAATAAATATTTTAGTACGAGTATATCATGAATTATTTTTACACTAATATTCTATATGTTAAATAAACCAAATTTATTGAAGTATAATTTCAATCTTAGGTGAAATATAATAATATTCAATAACAAATAATATTAGCTATTTAATTAAGTTATTGTTAAGGTTATGTGTTCAAATTAGATGGTTTAAATATTAGCATAGTATTTATATATGATCGTCTAGTTATAATGCACTTTTACTATGTTTACTAATTATTATCCACTCAAAACTTTTCGTTCATATCAAATAACATTTTATAAACTTATGCATACAAATGTTTTTTAAGATATTGCTAAATATGATCGTATATATGTAAATCAAAAATAGGTATTGGAAGATTTAATTTGATTAAAATAACAAGGATTATACATGCATATACATTTATAATACTTGTAGTTAATTACCAACAACATAAATTATACGAAAACTATTAAATATTCGAATAAAAATTTACCGCATGACACACGTTACAACGATAGTCGAAAATGTTTATAGGCCTTGCATGATATTGATTGATGTAAATAAAATGTTTGGTATTTAAAAAAAAAAAGTTGCAGATACTTAAAACGATAAATTCTTTGACTTCTTATAACTTGGATGTAAAGTTTTTAATTTAATTTTAGATATTTTTGTCATGTTTAAAAAATTCTTAGAATTAAACAATGTATGAGTGAGCACACTTGAGATTATTTTTTAATAAATTATTTAATCTAGCAAAATACATTTTGCTATTCCTTGAAAAACTTAAACGCACACAACAAAATTACAAAAATGTCTGAATATATTATACAGGATATTACGGTTTTTTTTTTCATTTTTTCGAATTTAAACAAATTTAAACGGCGTATAATATAACACATTATGCATGTTTAATGTAATAATATTTATTTCCGCACGATACGTAACATAATTTATTTTAATAAATTCCGATTAAACGTGCATCGTTAGCATACTTTTTTCAATTGTTTTTATTTAAACATTTTAAGACAGTTATTATTATGTGTTATAATTGTATTTTAAATATCATCTACTGATCAAAATAATATTTTTTTTGTTTTTTTTTAAATTAGCAATGGAATTTAAAGCCATATCAATAAAGTCCAAATAAAAACAAAAACCTTAACGTAATCAAGGATATGGTTGTAAAAGTAATTTTCTAAATACGACTGATCAGAGTTTTCAGACGTATTTATCCTTCATATATATATATATAGCATTGAAGCGTCGTCCGGTGGCCCGTTGTTCAGAATTTTTAATATAACTTGATAGTGATTTTAACACTTTGCCGTTAGAGTGTCCCTCGGCCTGTACAAATATTGCCAAGTCCATCTATTTCTCTCTCGCTCTCTCTTTGTGACAACGATGAAAAATACGCACCGATATTAAAGCTTTTCCTTCCACAATAGAGAAACACTCGAACTGACGTCGTGTGTGTGTAGAAAAATACGATTTTTCCCTTCCTATATAACTTTTCACTCAAACTCACTGGACCGTTGTCATCGTTAAATAACAATTCGTCATTTTTAGCCTGCCATTGGTGTAGAATTTATTATGGTTAAATATTGATTATCAGAAAATTGATGACTTTAAACTGAAAAAAAAAAATAATAAAAAAATAAAAAATAGAAGATATAAAATTTAATTTGAAATAATATGATAACAACCAACAAATAATTTCTCTCTCTAACTAATTAGAATTATACAAATACTTATAATATTGTAGGTATCACATAAAGTTTTATAATTATTTTTTATTTTATTATTATTATTCTAAATACCTTTTAAGCCAAAATTATGCACAAAAACGATTCTGGCTAAAAAATTTTGAATGCAGATTCCTATTTTAGAATTCTATATTATATTATATTTATTTTACTTCTTTTTTTTTCAATACAATCATGGAAAAATTACTGACTCGGTTACATTTTTCCACACCAATTGAACTTATAAATTTGAAACCTAAAATACAATGTATAATTTTCTTGGTATTTTTTGTTTTAATATATTTTTAATAATTTAATAGGTATTTAGTTAATTAATATTTGATATTTATCCTTTATTTTTGGTTAAAATGTATATTATTATATTTTTTCAGTATTGTACTTTTTAGAATGAGATTCTATCTAAATCACAGCCATAAGCTTTAATGTATAGACCCATTTTAATATTTACTAATATCTTAAACGTTTAGTCATTTTTATTATTGGTAAAATAAAATTATTATTATTTTTTTTTTTCGGTGGCTAACAATTTTAAATCAATTGTTTTAATTTTTTTATGTCTCATCAGTTCTTCACATAACTTCTTGTATACCTTCAGGCTGTTATAGCGCCAATAGACATCTGACATTAATTTTGAGATATCTAAGATCAATTCAAACATATAGGAGAAATAGTGGGTTATACTCATACAATGATGATTCAAAGATTGTGTAAATACGCTTTATATATGTTGGCGTGACAATGTAACAGCTTTACCAAAATTGTATTGCCGTTATGCTTACGGGCTTTGTACCTTTGTCATTGTAAAACTAATTAAAAATGTAATTTTCATAGACACGTTTGTGTGTTGCGTTAATGGCCGTCGGTCGATTTTCTTCAGAATGTTACCTGAACTGGAATTCTAGAAACTTTATCGTTAATTAGAAACTAACTTTCATTATATTTTATATATATATATTATATATACATAATATAAATATACAGGACGAAAAGTGGATAAAACGCTTAACCTCCTTGTCTATATATTATATGTATATACATTTAAAAAAAATAACGTTTATAAAAAAGCGGTTTAGCGACTCGGTAACAGAAAAATAGAGCAAGAGAGAGACCGACGAGGGTTACCGGTTAAGTTTTTTTTTTCTTTATAGAGCACTCTGTTAATTTTATACTCAGAGACTGTAAAGATAAGCCCCAGGATAATAAGACAGATAAACAAGCTCGAAAAAGTCTTTATACGCGTGGTGGCCGTATGACAATCTAAATAATGAATGATTCCCGCTATACCACAGCAGAGTTGCAGCAACGGAACTTGCCGATCTGAGACTGAAAAATATAAAAATAAACGACACGAAAAAAAAAAAGTGAAACTAATGCCAGTTTTAAAACAAACTAATTTTTTCTCAGCCTTTTGGTGTCACAGTTCAAAATGTGCCGACTACTCCCTAAGAGTGGAAAAACGAAGACGAGAAAAACTCGGCCATAATTATCACTTAATTATTCATATCGCTCGCTATGATCTTTTACTTTAGATTAACAACGTTTTTTTTTTTTCATCAGCCCTTGTTGACTTCCTCTTGACGTTAAAAACTTTCTTCTCCGGTTTTAAATGTATATGGATGTATATGTATTGCTTTTCAACTACCTACTGTCACTCTAAATGACCTATCATGTGTGAGTGTAGGTTTGTGTTTGTGCTTTGTGAATCAAAAAGGTCACACTTTTAAGTGCACACACAGTACTTTAGTGCACTATACTATGAGTCACTAAGTGTCTTGACTTCATTTTGATAAAACTGGTAAGATATTGATAATATAATATGATAAAAGTGCTGATAAATTATGATCACTTTGTAATGTTAGTTACGTTTTATATAATCATTCATCATAATAATATTGTGATGAATATGGATTAGAAAAACTCATGTGTACATAACGTATTATAATATATCTGTAGGAACATATTTAAGCATAAAAGATATTGAAAATGGTTATAAAAATAACAATTTATATTACCTTAGTGTCTACAAGACTACACGCCTTGCTTTTTTTTTTTTTTTTTTTGGTTTCATAGTTATAATTATAAAAAACTTTTTATATAATTTATAAAGATATAACTAAGTCAATAATTGACTTACTTATTATTTTTACAAATATTTATTACATCACAAATCAATATAAATAAAAATTGTTTCTAAATAATAAATTTAACGATTAAATTAATTGATTACAAGTTACAAATACAAAATTAAAACTAGTTCAGCCATTTTAGTTCGATCTTAAATTTGTGTTAACTTGCAAATACAGTTCGAAAGTTTATCGTAAACTATTCGAATATATATAAATAGGTTAAACATATTTACAATTTCAATTTTAATTTATTTTTAAGTGTATGGTTTATTACTTTAATAGTTATAATTCCTTACAAACCGACTAAAACTTTCTGCATTGGAAATAGATTATTTGACTCAAATATTATGCTAAAATATGGAAAAATAAATTCCATCGTTATAATTTACAGATAACAAAACGCATATGTTTTTAATTAAAACAATTATTCTAAGTCAACAATATCAAATACGAATTAACATAATAAAATATTATGAGTTATGTCTTAGATATAACGCATTTATTTTAATTTTTTTTTTTATTTTTATTCATATTCTCTTTTTGATATAGTTTGGATTTGAAATCACCCCCCAGAACGGTAAAATTGCATGAGAAAGTCATATCGTTCTACTAATTGAATAGCGTAATTCATCAAGCATGCTCACTCTAATAATTTTATTTAATAACAATTTATCTAATCTTTTAAATGTTTAAATATAATTAAAGTATATATTTTTTAATTGTTTAAACTTTTTTTTTACTATTTAAGGCATGTCTTGTGGCAACACAAATTTATTTTTTTAAATAAGAATGCCAGTGTTTTTGAAAAATATGATGTATCAAATTCAAAATTTGAACGATTTAGTGTTGAAAGATTATAATATTAATCAATACTTAAATTGTCAAACCACCATACTCTTTAATCATCCAAACTCATTATTGTTGGTCTACCATTCTTAGTATACAAAATAACTCAGAACACTAGTAAAAATGTTGGACGTTGGAACATAAATATTTTCAGAAAAATTATCCGCTAAGTTATTTATGATAAAAAAAATGAGATATCATTTGAAAAACAGAAGTTTGTATTTCTACAGAACATTCATTATAAAACAAATCTAAAGACTTTGAAAATATAGTCCATAAGTACATATTTTACCAGTTCCAAAAAACATATATTGAACATTTGTGTTAAGAAAAAAAAATGATAGTGTGCATGCTTGGTGATGTGAATCACTATATATACTCATAGAATCGTGCATCTACCAGAATTGATAATGATTATAGTCGATTCGGAGACAAATGATCAATTGAATTATTTCTTCGCGCTCGATAACATCAATCCAAGTATTATCTTAATGTGACGATTATCTTGGTCTTGCATGTACGCTCTTGAAAAGCATGCACAACGCCATCGTCATCCACAACAATGATATGGTATTGATATACGTTGTGCGTTATACCATTATGTCTATGCTCTTGGAATTATTTTCGATTCAAACATCGATATACATTAATATTACCAGTATATATATGCTTTTGGATGAAGTTTATTTCGGCTAAAGTACAAAATACGTGACAGCTAAAATGTTTTCCATCAATTTAAATATACAGGTAGGTATTTATGTTATATTTCGCTATAATATACTGTATAAACGTATTTACATCTCTATCAAAATAATTGACAATTATTCTATAAACCTCTGGATGTTATAAAAGTAAAACAATTAGCTGGTTGGCCTTTAAAAAATAAACAATAAATTGTCTGTAAATTACTATACTGCATTACCCCAGTTTGAAGAGATCAGGAAAGTGCCAATTTTTTTCAAGGGTTGTCTTAAACTTCAAAAAAATGTTAGAATACAACATTATGTTGTTTATGTTGACGTGAATGGTTGAAACTGAAAAAAAACATAATATTTTTTACCCAAATTATTGATTTACAAAACACGTCGGATATCTGCAGTCGTGTCTGTACGATTAGGAAAATCACAATTGACCGTATATCTATATAATATTGTACTATTATAGGACTGAAATGATTTCATGTTAAGAGAACATCATACCTACGTGTGTTGTTCCTACTTATTATATATAGCAAATTTAATATTATGCGTATCGAATTCTCACTCTATCTTATATATTATAGTTAATATTGAGAAAACTTTAATTGTTGTCGAATTTGTAGAGAATAATATAAACAGTGCTCAAAATGAAAGATTTTTTTTTTATATAATTATGTACTTATTTGTTTTAAAATAGTTAATTGTATTTGAATACTCTTCTTTAATAAATTAATGAATAAATATATAAATCGTTTTGAAATTAATATTTTAAAATAAAAAAAACCATGTATTTATATTTTAATATTTTATTTTTCCTTATTTGGGCGCATTTTATGCTATCTTATACATTCGACGATACGTAATGTTTAACTATTAACCGTAAATATACTGTAGAAAGAATCCTATCCTTAGACTCTCTGTGTGAAAACAGATGATACATTTCACATGCGTGTCCTCTTAAACTCTTGGTTTTTCCTGCACATTGAAACTCTATTGCAAAATTTCCTAATATCACTTATCAGAAAAATAGCAGTTCATAAAATAAGCTAGTGCGCGTACCCATACATTTTTTCGATAACCTGTGTTCTATACAAGCATAACATATAGGTGATTTTGTTCGCCGTGATAAAGTCGTCATCTGTCAACTGATAAAATATATACATTTATCACGGAAGTAAATAAAAATAACAAAAAAAAAAAAAAAACTAAAAAGCTTAAACGCCACGTAATTAACTATCACGTCGATTCCCACGAATCTGTTTTAAATTATTATTATTCGTAGTATTATCTGTACCGTGTCAAACGCATATGGAAAACGAGTAGAGGATTTGTTTTTGATAATGTATTTTCCAACCACTGCGACAATATCAGATCTTAGTAATAATAATAATATTATATTTAAATGTCTAAACATGACTTATAAACGTCAAAGTATAACATTCGATTGTTATATTTCTCTCAACGCAAATTAAACACACATAATATAATTTTTTAAGATCCCTAGATCATTTATAACAATGTATTTAGGTGTCTATATTATTTATTTAATTTTTTTTCTTGTATTATTTAAAAAAACCAATATTTAAAAAAAAAAAATCTCATATTCTACAAATATTTGTATTGTTTTCTTTTGATAAGTTGCTTACTTATTTCAAATTACATCACACACATTTTTATTTTATATTTCAAAGCAAAATATTTTTTAGAGCACGTAGATTAAAATTACATTTTGAACGATTAATTAATTATAAACATTAACTAACGTTTTAATAAGTGAAGTAGAGTACCAACAATTTGAGATACAATTGTTTTTGTTAAATTAGAATTTAAATTTTGATTTATAACCTATTTTAATGAATAACTTTAACTTGTTGTATTTATTTATCTTTGTATACAACAAATTTATAATATTGGATTATAGATAAAATAATTCTATATATATAATAATAAAAATCTGGTTTTATGAAAAAAAATAAATAAAGTTTCCATTATTTTTGAATCATCGTAAATTGTATATCGCAGTAAATGTATTAAGTACTATCAATTTTTCACATAGATGTCTTAAACTACATAATATATTATTATTTTTTTTTTTTTTTTTTTTTTTTTATTGAACTTAAGCCCGGCAACTAGGACCATTAGCTGTTTTGTAGGGGTTATGAATTATGGTAAGGGGTAAGGTTGGTACGGTAGGTTGTATTTTTACGATTGTTACGGTTGATAGCAAACACGTGTATGTGTGGCAAGGTTTTTAACCACTATGATCCCGAGTGGTCACCCATCCGGGAACTAGTAGCTATGGCCGTTACTTACTCTCAGTCGCATTCCGCGACTAGTAGCAGACAACGCGCCACACCAAGCCACCACATATTATTATTTATTATGATTACTATTTTATGATTGGTAATAAATCGATACTTTAATGTCATATGAAAGGTATAAATGTTTGCAATCATATTTTCAAAAAGGTGCTGCCGACAAGGATCATTCGCAATTGAGTTCCACCTTAGTTATTGAAAGCCAACAAATTAGTAATTTTATATTTGCTTTAATTTAAATTTTACACGGTAGTTTTCCATTAAAAAATAGTGCACCTGTCTATTTTTTGAATTAGTTTAATAGCTGGTTTGTAAAAAACTTTAAAATTTAAAATTTAAAAAAAAAAAAACAATTAACTTATACAAAACCGTTTCATGATTTGAGAAATCAATATTATTAACACATTTTTAAGTTATACTATAACTTGGTTCAGCTTTATGTGTACAAGAAAATGCCTAAACTATTGCGATTTTCACGTATATAGTATTTAAATTATAAATCCATTTTTGAATTAAATTACAATGAATTATATAGTTTTATTTTTTGATAATGCATTATACCCAGTTGTTTTAGCCGTTTATGGAATATTTAAATGATGGGATAAATTATACTATAAGTAGAGAGTAATTTATTGTTATGAGCACATTTTAACGACATGCTCCGTAAAAACTGAATATTAATATGAAATATTATAAAAATGCCAATAGGCTAAAATGTCTCAGGTATTTTTTTAATACCTATATGTTTATGTTAGTTAGATGATAAAAAAAAAATAAATATCAGATGAGATTGTAAAATCAAAAATTCAGAACTAGAGTAGTCTGTTGGAATAAATATAAATATATCAAATGTATTTAAATTATCGATGAAAATATTTTTTTCTTTCATATATCTGAAATAAATATCTCCTAAAATTAATGAAAACGCATAATAGTTATTGCCGACAGTTAATTGAAATCAAAATATAATAAAATTAATTACTTATTCATTGAAAAAACAAAGACAAATAAAAATACTCGATGATTTCGCTCTGGATATCCAGTCAGTGCCAGCCATCGATTATTATCCGGTGGAGTACCCTAACTCTTCTAGTGACGGTGATCTTTCAAGTGAAGCATGTATTATACGAATACTGTACCAACCATTGTTAATATGGATGATTCTAACCGCCGTAAATAATACAAACCGCTGTGGGAATATGCAGCTTTACAATGTCCTCCATTCTCCTCATACTCGTATACAGTTTGACTGACACTTAGAGACAATATAAGTAAAGGTATTTTTCGAAATCATCTTTCACCCGGATTTTCCAGAAAATTCAACATGGAGAAAAACGTCCAAACACACGTGCAATTATACTTATCACAGTTGACATCTAATACGTCATTTTTAAGATCACTACTTGCTAACTCCCATGTATCGCTTATTTAAGACGAAACATTACGGATTTGCAGTTGAGACTTTCACTTGAGTCGATACCCTTTCACTATAAATTCCTTTTTTTATAATGTATTAGTGTCACTTTAATAACTAGTGGGAAAACTCTAAAAAATTAATAAATATTTTTAATTAGCTCACTGTATCATAAATAATGATGTAATGTGTGATAAATTTGATATAGATTACTTGTAGATACATATAAAGCTGAATATGATGACTGAACAGAACAATACAAGACAACGTATACAATTATATCAGCTGCTTGTGTTGACTTTCTATGCATGTAATAAATTTTAAACCAATTGGTTTTTCATACGTTAGTGGATAATAGCTTGATAATATGGATTACCGATAGCATGCGTATCCAAAGACGGGTACTAACACGCATGAGGTAAATATGTAATTCCTGATTCAACTTTAAAACAGTAAGCTAGTACAATTAAATTAAAAAAGTTGTCGTTCCTCTTAAATTAACTAACCATGTTATAGAAAACCTATATGATCGTATTCCTCACGTATATTTAACGTTTAATAACTATAAGAATATTTTAAGGTACTAAATAATTGAATTTCAATTATATTTTATTTACTATCGTTCACCATACAAAATAAATAAGGAATTCACAAATTTAAATAATTTTTGACATGATTTGATAAAAAAAATAAGATTATTTAAAAGGATACTATCATTTTACACCCACACTTTGTTGTAAGTATATAGGAAATAATACATTTTCAAGCAGAATCAGAAGTCTAATTCTGAATTATCTACTCTTCGCGAACGATTGGCAACTAATAATAAATACCCAGTGATATTATACTACAAAACTAAAATATATCACAATCAAATAGAAATAAATTAATATATTATTTAGTTATTTACTGAACACCTACTTAAAAGGGCTGAAGATTTCATGTCACAACGTTTCAGGACGAATTTCCAAAATACTATTGAAATGTATAATTATAATTTACGGTGTATTGTTTTAGGATTATACAGAAATTAAAATAAATTAATTTAAAACAGTAGCACTCAGTAGTATTTTATGCAATATAACATGTTATCACATAAAAACATAAGATGAAAGTAATAATTTACAGTACTAGTATCAGTAAGCTAATTTCAATATTAAAATAATTTGATTTTTCTTATTTATCATTTTTAATAAAATTAAGAAAAAAAAAACATTGAATAATCTATGTAAAAAAATATGCAAGATATGACTATTTTATGATGTAAATTTGAATCAATTATTACTAGCACTATTGATAAATTTCATATTTTGTTTATCCCGTTGGACTGGTGTAATGGGAAAATAAAAATTATAATTTTTTAAAATTATACATAGCAATTTAAGAATAAAAATATATATTGAACATTAAACTTATTATGTAGGTATTATACATGAAATGAACCAGATATATATATATATTCGGAAAGAAGTGTCTTAAAAGGGATAGAGCAAATTTTTTATTTAGTCGTATTTTAATTTTTTAATTTTTTATAAAAAATAAGTTTATCTTATTGTTTAAGTTTTTTTGTATTAATTTCATCTTTATTCATAAAAATTCATACAAAACAATCAATATTAAATGTGTTTAAATGCTGTTATCGTGTTTTTTATAGTGAAATATTGATAAATAGGTATAACAAGAACAAAAAATATAAATTACGGATATAATAATTATACGTACCTACGTATAGGAAAAGTTGGGTTTAGGTAGAATTATAATTTTGTATGGATATTTATATAAAAGTTAAATTTATATATTCAACAAATCGACAGTTTACGGATTAATATTAGCAATACATGCTACATGCAATATAATATTTCTAATAATTATTATTATTATTTTTATCATACCTATTTTAAAACAATAATTAGTAATTATATTTGGTACTATAAAATAAAATAATAATCAATATACATATATATATAATATTATTTTTTTAATTTATATATATTTATGATCATTTATTGTATTAAAATAAAGTAAAGTAACTGATTAGTAAATACGTAATAATGAAGATATATTTAACTTGTCTAGTTAAAAATATTTTTAATATCGAGTAACTCGTGTCTCATTATGTAACTTAATTAAAAGTAATATTTTAACTTTAATTTTTTGACTCTTTAATGTCCATTCTACCATTCTAGTATTTCATTATTTTTATTACACATAAACTGATCCTCTACGGAACATCATTGCTCTTGATAAATTATAAAACGCCAGTGGATTTACTCAGTTTTAAACTCTGTTTAATTTAATGTACATGCATTTTTTTAACACATTAATTTGGGTTGTTTTGACCATACTGTATTTTTATATAGAACTATAATTTATACTCAATTATAATACCTAACTGTTTTATAGTTTTAAACTTTACTGTGGATTGTTTATACTCACAAATTCACAAACATAAATTTTACTTGCTTTTTATTAATATATATATATATATATATAGAAACATGAAAGACGATTAAAAGATTAAAACATATAATGCAATCTGTGATCTTGATATTATATTATACATCTGAGGCTCATCTGATAATAGGTTAAACTGTATGCACCTATAGTCACCATTTGTTGCTTTTTTAACTTCATCATCAATTCAAATCGTTAGTGAAATCGATTGACAAAAAATATTTATTCCAAATAAATATAAACAACGATGCATGAAATAAATATTTAAAATATTTACATCCTATTTATAACCTAACCATAATAAGTTATGTAAAAATTGTACTTGTTCTTAAATATGTACTGTCTCCTCGTAGACATTCATACATTGTATAAATTTGTATTGTGCTTTGTATGGTAATGTAAACCATGGTCGAGAGATTTTTAAAGACAATTTTACAATTAATATTTAAAACATTATTTTTTTTTTGAGAAAATTTTGAACGTACAGTTATCGATACTACTGAGACCTCTCGTAAAATATACTCGAGTCAATTACTTCGTTTCGCTATGAAGTTTGGACGTGATTCTTCATCGTCTTAGTAATAAAAAAAAAAAAAAAAATGTATTTACTAACCCTTGGTAGACCACGTTAAGCAGTCTATTCTGAAAAAAACTACTATATGCGATAAAAAATCAAATTCGAAAAATAAAACGAATTGTTGACGATAAATATTTTATAGTCGATTGAAAAGTATAAAAAAAAACACGATGCATGTTGTATTCCTACAAGCGCTTACGGTCCGACAACATAATTGCATTGTTAATTTTAATTCTTTATTTAATTCATCTTTTATGAAGACATTAATTTAGTTAAAAAAAAAGTAAATACAGTTTAAATTGACGAATAATTTTTTTTTCAATTTGATAAAACCAGTAAATTAAAAATTTGATCAGTTAATTAGAAAAAAATTCACATATATTGAGGACAATATCAGAACATTTGAAATAAAGTAAATTACAATTTACAAGATATGATTTTGAATATATACATATATTAGTATTAAATAATTAACTAAAAACAAATTTATGATGTTATCTTCAATAAAAATTGAATATTTATATTTTAAATACACAAAATTATTGAGAATAAAACGATGTAGTTTTAGAAATAAAAATGATTTATTTATTTATTATTCAACTATCATTTTGGGATATACTTGTTAGATCCCCAAATATTTTATGATGAACAATAACTCTGGCAATGCGATCACGCTTAAATCACTAAATGCGTATAAATTGGTCAGAAAACAGTAGTTGCTTGAAAAATAAATAGAAAAAAAATATACTGTTAAGCATAATATTACACATAATACCGATTAAAAGTCTTAAAGTGTATATTTTTATCAATAACTTCAAAGAAGACGATGCAGTGCACTGTTAATGGACCTTGGAAACTTTACAGATAATTAAATATCCTGCAGACAATAAATACAAGTCCACGTGGAGTTATATATACAAAGGATTGGCTATAATATCAAGCTCTTTTTTTTTTTACAATAACTTCACTTTTATTTTATATTGATTGATCATCATTGTGTATTATAATATAACTTACTATCATGATTTAATATTATTATAATTTGTATATGAAAACTTATTTACTTAAATTAATCTGTTTTCTTTTGTGATATTTTAACACATATATTTCAATTATATCTGTAATTACGTTATTAGGTTAAAAATCCAAAGGTTTACGGATATAAGTACACTTCACTATAAAATATTTTATCAATTTGATTTAATCGTTACAGTTAATATAACTGATTAAAAAGTACAATTGATGACAGTGGTTTACATTGTTATCTTTACCCGCCTATCGTTACTACAAGTACTTATTATATATGTTGGATTCAAGAACTTTAACATTTTTATTATCTTCGTGTCACATAATATTTCATATTATCATAAAATCAATCATATTTATTATCGATAACAGATCAAACAACGGATGTACGTCGAACGAATTCAAGTAAAGATGATACTATGGGGGATTGTGTATAATCTACAAATTATAAGATGGCAAGAAATTCTATGCCAACGTGAGCTAAACGTTGCAAAACCTAACATACATTATGCGTGTATAATATGATATGTTATTAGGGTTCAGAAATGCGTTTTAGGGGCATTAGTGTGAGATTCATCCCTTATGTATGTAAAAGAATGTTGATTAAATTGCGAGCGTGTGCCGATTTCCTTCATCTCAGTCGGTACAGCAGCAGCCGAAGCCCATCTGCCAGAATCGAACGCTTCGTTCGAAATTACATCGTAAACTATTCAGGGGACAGGACTTAAAGCGAAGGGTAGTGAGTATGTTTTTACACATTCTGCGGACGCGCACGTTTTTCGTCACCCGCAACCAATCCCTTTACGGACCGATTACATCAACGCGTGAAGTTTTTATTATTATTATTTTCGTTTTTATATTTTATTATTTTTTATTTTTTATTGTTTAGTTCGTTCAGAAATACGTGGACTGAATATTCACAAAGGTAACTTACTAAAAGACACCTCAGTAGCAACATGCGAATATAAAAAAAATAAACAATACACATATACACATAATACGTGTACACACATACATTCGTGTTCATGTGACATGCAAATCTAAGTACGGTTCCAATGGTTTGCCGTAAGCTGTGTATACACGGACGTTGACTTACGAATACGAAATCGGACTTAGGGGACGTTATTCAATGCTAATTTGTTCAGTTGGGAGTGAAGAAATCAAACTATTTCACCCATGAGAATACTAACAGTATATATATATAGAAATAAGTAAATAAATAAATAATAATAATAATAATATAAAAAAAAATTGTGCCGTGAAAATCGATCGTTTATTTTTTTGTTCTCTTATTTCTTTTCATTATATAACACAAACCGCTTCCATCGCGTGTTTCATTGCCGTTTCATTAAAATAAATGATTGCGCACACAAATATTATTGTGTTTTCGCGTTGATTTTATTTCGACTCTCGCGTGTGATTCGTCGTCGGTTGATAAACTTGGGGGCTGCGCCGTTAATACTACGCTACTTCTGTTCGAAAAAAATATACACTAAGGGACTAAGGGTTCGACATCATTTAATATCGTTACACGGTACAATCATTATTTTATACAGTAATCATTTATAACCAAGAATGAAGAGAAAAAAGCCATATTGTTCCGAGTATTATGTCCCGTATTATAATGAAATAGTTTTAAAACCGTATAATTAAATACATGAGAATAATTTCAGAAAATGTCGATGAATAGATTCGACACTGTTCTTTATAAAATAATTTATGATAAATAGTATGTTCGCACTTAGACTAACAAAAAAGTTATTATAAAATTCTTGAAAAAAAGCAATTTACAATTATAATTATTTGTAAAATGATTTTAATTTACTTGAAAAACTGATGCAGGAACAGTAAATTCGAGTTTTCGATTCAAATATAATTTAAAAAAATAATAAAAATAATTTAGAGGATAACAATAATTTATAGTGGTTATGAGGTATAATTAAATTTAATTTGTATGAACCATTGTATATGCATTTATAAGCATTTATGAGAAAAACATTTATTTACGAACTTCAATTTTAATAAAACTGTTTTCATGAATAATTTTCTCTACATTTCCACATATTTCTTTTATTATCCTTCTAAAATCTATACTTAAATAGTTTAGATATTAATTTAGAATGATTGAAAACATTTAGACAATTTAGGGATTTACAGTATAAGAATTTAGTTGATGTATATAAAAGAATACAGTGCATCGTTATGTCGGATTACAAATTAAAAAAAAAATAATGAAAATTTTTTTATTTTTAACAAAAATATTGACCCTAAGAGATGAAAAAAATAACTAATAGTTCGTTTATTTTCAGAAGGGAAAAATATCTTTTGCAGGATTGTATTTACTTTTAGCAATTTAAAATACTCGAGTACAGTAGTAGAAGTGTGCCCGACTACTGTAATCATTTTACGTTTTTTTCTCTTTATCCTGTCGACAGATATTGTATATAAATGAAAAATGTGTACTGCGTTTAAAAGGGCAACGGCTGCTAATGTTGTCACGGGTAAGAACGTCTCGGAATCCGGTAGACACCCGGTTTAATTGAATTAGCTCAGGTTGTGGATGTATATTCTATTACGCGTATCAAACAGAATACCTATCTATACTTACTTATTGTTTTTGATACGTCATTGTATGAAATTAGATGAAGAAATTCACGAATCTAATCAAAGTAATTTTTTTAGAAAGTTATTAAAATAAATTTGGGAATTTTTTTCCATGAACTATGAATGTTTTAATGTGTTATAATTATTAAAATGGCGATAACATATTAAAAATATATAACCACCGAAATAAAAAAAGATAAGTATATAATATGCTTGTCAATAAAAAAAAAACTACCTATATGTTTTAATTGTCGAATAAAATAAAGATGGGCATGTGAAGTATTATTAATGTGTATGATATCTCAAATAAAATAGTTTCATACTTTTTCATTTGAGTCTATTGCCAGTCGTTAAATTCATGCGGACAATAATATTATTGTATTAATTACCGAAAAAAAATATCAGGTTATCTTGAAACGTTGGTACCCTATAATCATTTTTTAAAAGCTGATATTATCGGTGTTATCGTGACTATCGGTAGGTAATAAACACATATTACACCAAATCACCGAATAATGTAATATGGCGATTAACAGCAGACTATACGCCATTATTAGTGATACAATATAATATAAATCTAAATTACATCCATTAAAAGCTCGTACAACGGTTTGGATCGTTTTTTGTTAATAGACGACGTCAGACCAGTCGTCAATATTATACGGATAGCAGTCATCGGCATTGTTATTATTATAAGTATCATCACTACAACTATAACTGTCGGTAATATCGGTATAATAATTGTAATTTATAATCGATGTGTTACAACAGGTTGAAAAGATTTAACACGATGAATTTATATGGTTTAATATCGCGAAATCTACAGTAAAATAGTTGGATGACGCCACCCTGTTGGTTCGTGTTGTATGACACTATGTCAGTATTGGTTACTTAAATCCCCAGATGATTTCTGGAAACATGCGACGACAGCCACAGCTTTACATACACCCGTTATCGATAGCGAATCCCTTCGTAACACACCAAAGTGGTTAATAACATTAAATATAAGTTGTCAAGTCGATAGCCACTTAAATGCAATCATTACTAATAACACTGTCTGACTAACTATTAATATAGGTACTGTCACATTGGGCATAATATTGTTTTGGTTACATTATAATGTAATGATGTCACGATATGATTACAACTGGTGTGGTTTTGGTTGTCCGTAACGTTGGAACGCATTACGTGGACAAATCCAAAACTGAAAGCCATAATCAATTAATTAACTTATTCAAATTTCATGAAAGCCACTCTGTAACATGTAAAATAAGTGTGTCACTTGGGCATTGGTGGTAAGAGGGGTGATACATAATGCATATTGCCTAAACATATAAGTTTGATTCTACAATCGTCGTCAAGAGTGTCCCTCATTCCACGGTACCTTCGTGGAATGTGAACCATGTTATTTTTCATGTACAGTTTAGAATCGTTTTACGTTTTTTCGGTGTCCTAAATGCAATGGTTCCCAAATTTTTTATCATCATGGCACATTACTATTAGTTATTATAAATCACGGCACGCACTTGGATAAATATTAAATATTATCTACTTTCCAATAATAAATGGTTTATATATATATATATATATATATATGTGTGTATGTATATTAAGTTAAACTTTTCACGGTACACCCTTTGGGAAATACTGCCTTAATGCACGTATTAAGTGTTCATATCAATCGAGCTGACCAACTGAATATTTAATGAAATAAATTTTGTATTGAAGTTCTAGTCGTCTCCCGGCATTTAATCTGAATTTGTATGGAAATTTCAATAATATTTCAGTCCTTATAACAGTTAATTATTACACATGGAAAACAAGTGTACCTGTGTTACATGCCAATATCAACAACCGCTGAGTGGAAAGATATTTATGATTTTGGATTTAATTGAAATAATGTATATAAAAATAGTAATAAATTAGGTTAATATTAGCAAAAATATTATAAGCGTGCTAATATAAATTTTAACAAGTAACAACGTGAAAGTGCTCTTTTCGACAATGTATATTCAAGTTTGAACTATTCCTATTCTTAAGTCTTTTTTATATGGTCGTGTGTCTTTCAATAAGAGATTTATGACCTTCTATGTGGTTATGTCATAACCGTTATGATGCTAATATGTACTGAAAGTTAGTTCTCACAAAATTATTCTAATAATTGTCATTGACGTATAATACTCGTGTCCGATATCTATCAGTATGTGGTTATATATATACTATATAATATACATTTCAATACCACCGTGCTATATCACATTTAATGCATATATTTGTTATTAGTGTAATAAAGATGACAATAATATGATAATATAATGTCTGAACATAAAATGACCACAAATATTACTGATATTTATGTTCTATAATAATTTATGTATATATTTGAGTAGGAGTATCTATTTGAAGATATCGGAAAAGAAAGCCACACACAAAACATGAAAAACCCAAAAAGAAAATATAGAACAGTAATTTAGGTTCTCGAGTTTTTGAAATACAAAGTATAATTAAAAATTGTCTGTACTGACCATGTTACATTTAAAATAATATAAGAAAGTCTGTAAATACTGTTGAAAATGTCCCTTTTTAAACGTTGTATAAAAGAAGTTTTTAATTTCAATGACTGGATAACACGTAATCAGATTTCATATTTCCATTGTTAAGGGTTGAAAAGTGCTGTTGTTCTTTTTTCTACCATACAGACTGCAGAGAGTATTAAAAAAAAAAAAAAAACTTAAATTAAAACCACTATATTTATATGAAAAAAAAAAAAATTATAAGCCATTATAATCAGTCAAATATGCGCTAGAATAATGATAAAACTACTTAAAAGCAATAAAAGTCTCAGACTATTAGATTTCGCTTTGTGAACTACGAAAACAAATAAAAAATTAAGTTCAATAAATACATAACTAACACACATTCTTCATATTGTATAATCGCAGTGGAGCAGTTTTATGCCGACAGTAGAATATTATTATAAACTGTAGTATACCTGCTGAAGATATTAAATGTTACTGTTTTGTGAATTTAAATAAAGTATGATAATAATGCTGTTATTATAAAATATAATACTACTATAAACATTTCAGACATAGTACGAACCATAACACAAATTCCGAGATAGGGAGTGTGACTTTGATCGAGGATGCTGTAGACGCAAAAACCGGGCGCAGATTGGATGGAAAGAAGCCTGGTAATATTATGTTCCACTGCTTTGGTGACTGCGTTCCGGGATCGAATTAAATGCCGGTACACTTCAATTAACTTCATCATAAAATAATTTAATATTGAAAACAAAGACTAATTAATTTTGCGTACTTGTGTGTGTATGTGTGTGTGTGTGTGTGTGTGTGTGTGTGCGTGTGTGTGTGCATATGGTCGCTTTTACTAAAATACAATGAATATTATACCAAATATTTCATTTCCTATAGGAACATATTTTGTTCCTAAAATTATAATTTGAAAAACCAGAAAAACCATAATATTAACCATCCAGATCTTTGCTATTACACGTATTTTTCATTATTACGATAAATTAGTGAATTAGTTCAAGATATTTTATCGGTGTCCAATTAGCAGAATAGTCTACTTTCATAAAAATACGGCTCAAGATTGTGTTCCGAGATTATCTCAGATTCGCGTGCCTAACCGATTCGATCGGTTAATGTAATAATATATGTCGTATAAACCGTCTACCAGTCTTCGATGTTCTCACAGTTTGGTTTGGTTTTGCGAGTCGTTTGTTTCAATTATTGTTTTTTGTGACGGCGATACAATATCAGTCCGATCGAATGTGTTCCACCACCGAGTCTCACCGCCGTAGTGCAATCAGCATATTACGATTATTTATCCATGTGCATATGGCTAACCTACTCTAAGTTGAAGTGAACATCAAGAGTCAGAGTCGAACTTTCCTTAGGCGTCCGTGATTTACAATCGTAGGTGCTGATATTACTTATTGTATACGCACTCATTCGTCTGACGTGTGTTATAATATATTACATATGTGCAGTACCGAGTAGCGACTGCTTGCCGTTTGAACCACCCTCCCCCCATAAACTGTGCTCCAGTAAACGTCCAACAGCCATCAGTCACCCTCATCACCCTTTCAAGTCGTTCCTGCTCACGGTCAAGCCACCGGCCCGAGTCTCCGCGCAAATGTTGGATCATTATGTAATTACATATATGTATGTTTGTTGTCACTCAATTATGTAAATCGGCAGTTGCCACCCCTATTCTATAACATAATATTCTATTTATTATCAATAAATTTTGTATGCCTGATAAGCATTAGTACGTTAGCAATAAACACGTCGAATCATACCCAATAAGTTACCGTATTATGAATTAGTATTATCACTGATTTATTATTTCCGTTTACTATCAGCATTCAACAGTGTTTATTCATATGTCTCCATTCCTTTTTTTAACTTAAATATTTTGTTGTGATACTTTTCCTATATTCCATATTCTCCACACGCTCTATTTCTCAATACGGTCCACTGTCATCACATGGCTTACACGTCTAGTGCGCGTACATCTCTGAGACGCCAGTGATCGTTCGTCTGCAAACAATACCTGGCGACATCACCCATTACGTCGTTGACCAGTTCCAGCTTGTCCAGCAAGGTTGTCTCTCACACATATTTTTATAGAGTAAGATATATACACACACACACACACACATATATATATGGTATGTGTATTATGCATAAAATAAATAATAATAACATAAATCCAAAGTAATACAATTATTGAGAATATTATATAACGATTAAAAAGTAATATTAATTGTTTATTTTTAAATTAAATGTTTGTGTGTTTTAATAATCTGCATTAAACATTATTTTAAGAACTGGGCTTAAAATGTTAACAAAAGACCAAACTGTCCCCTAAATTTTTTCTTACACTTGACTGGATTGAAATTTTGATGTAATTTTTTAGAGTGGACAAGAACCGGACTGATTGTTTAATTTGAAGAAAAAAACGGGTCTTAATGGCTTATGGATCGGATCTATTTGCTGTGTATTACAGCAAACCAAAACGAAGAAAATTGTAACATTTGGTCCAAACCATGGTCTGATAAAAATAATCACGGATAAAAAATAAATATAATTTATTGAAAAATTACAGTAATCCTGATTATTATTCATTTCTCAAACCGGTGGATCTTTAAAATGCAATATTATTTTTTAAATTAATAACGATAACAGTACGTTTGTGGTGTATGGATATTGTATATACACACTACTGGTGTACTAGTACTACACAGACATCACAGACATAATTATATAGAAACTAGGAACTAACGTAAAACTCAAAATATTAGTTATTTTTGAATCATATAGGTATATAACTAATAACTCAGTCACACAACCATATTAATATGAATTTACTCGAAACTATGTCCTATTATAATTGTCTTTATTTTATATTGTAATTACCTATCTACTTAAACAAATAAATAATAATATGATGTACGTCTGATAAATAGCAACGTAAATCACGTGATATTTATTACTATAATTCAGTAAGTATAAACAAATAATATAAATATTTACAAAACAATCCACGGATGATTTTATTTTGGATAAAATATGATCGTAAATACTAAATATTATTACAATATTTGATAATGAACATCGGAGCGTATGCCAAGTAATATAATTACTTTCTAAATTTAGCTAAACTACTATCTTTAACTTCTGACTACATTAATTTACAATCGGGGAAAACCATGTTATGATTTTTGAATTTTGTGAACTACGATTATAAAAGTTAATGTTAGCATTAGCATGTATTTAATAGGTACCTATAATGTAAAGTTTAAACATCAGTACGCATTTATTTACCATAAATTAGTAATATTTGGGTTCTATAAAAGGTTCTATCATTTATGGAAAAAAAAATATGATACACTAATATAATTGGATTTCTTTTTAGTTTTTATACCTATACTTTATATTTAGTTGGAACCAATTGAATGAATTTTCTATTATTTTTGTTGTATATTTTGCATTCTATTTAGATGACGTGTTTGATAGTGAGAAAGATACTATAGTATGGGAAAAGAATTACTACTATATTACAAAAAAAAAAAAAAATGGTAGACGCAGCCCGGATGTTTTCTAAATATCTTATAGACAACGGGTAAACAAGCAATGAAGTGTTTTCGATGGGTGTTTGTCTTGTAAGTTTGTTATAGTTGTGAGTCTCGACTCTCGGCGATAATAATATGATATTTAACAGTGTGATAAAATATAGCAACAACCAAGACGGACCAAACCACTTAACGTGTGTGTTCAGCAGCGCTAATGTTTCACAGCTATATATTATATAACAATAATATAGCAAATGCCCTTTTTCTCAAAAGAAAACGTATTTTGTTCACTCCGTCTCGTTCTCTCGAATCACCGTGTATAACCTATATATATATATATATATATATATTTATATTTATATATTATATATATGATATATACTACACGTATATCGCACTAACGATCCGCTGCGTGCGGATTTCAATGAACGCACACGGTAGAGCGGTGTTTACGATGAAGTAGTTTTTAACTTTTCCATGCTATAAGTATTATCGCGGTCTCGATGAGCCCGGATGAAGGGACCGTTCACAGTAGGACTGCAGCTCATACACTGCTTAACTATCGTAGAGTTCTTATATCGTTGCACTGTTTACTTTTTGTCCACCGCCATGTCCATTGAAATGCTGCTTTACTCGTACACGAAACTGACCGAAAGAACAACAACGGAATTTCACTATTTTTTTCTGCTATATCACTATCGCACTTACTTGTTTGCCGCTGCTCGTCGTCACCGTGCCACCGAAGAAAAAATAATATTATCCCCAACACAATATATATCCCAAGTTAACGAACGGAATTTTCCAACGAATTTTTAACAGTTCTCGACCTTTGGTATAATGTATATTTTCATTACATACCGTAGTAAGGCGGATGCCATGTTTAGTATATATTTATGTCAAAATTCACACTGCCGTAAAGTGTGTTTACACGACGTATAATTCGATCGTGTATGTCGTGACAAGCAGTCGTTTGGGATTCGAACTGCAATCCGACGAAAAACATAATGGTTTACCTACCGATCGAGAGTGGTCACTTTGCCAAAGTGAGTATATATTATATGTATACACAGCAGTGTCAAACAAATGTTTTGACGGAAAATACTTTTCGGTGACAGTAAAATATGTTTTATGACTTTATCCGGGTAAATTGTGTAGAATTCAAATAGAGAAATAGAATACTGGTTATTTGAAAAATTTAAATACGGACAAAAAAAAACTTAAATAAATGTTATTGTTGTGAGTAACATTTTAAGCATTTGTATAGTAAAATAATATAATTTTATACTTACTTAAAAAGTAAAATTTACCACATTTTTCACTTCCAAGATATTAAAGATATTGTTAAATTATAGTGACAGACATGTTTTGAATCGATTCAAATGTTTAACATGTGTTTGGCCATAATATTTAATTTTAGGACAATTTTAGGTATTACATTTTAGAATAATGTTTAGAGAATATTTATGGCCTAATAATTTTGTCAAAATATTATAGAAATAATATAATGCAGAAATAATTATAAAACATTCATACAGCATAATTATTCTATTATACATTGTTGTCTGAGAGAGTAATTAAATATTGATAAATGTAATGTTTTTGTGATAAATTTAATGAACCTACCATAATACTATAACAGTAAAATAAATTGATTTAATAGTAATTTCAAAAAAAAAAAAAATATATAAAAATATTATGTAACGTTAACAGGTTTTCTCTAATCAGAATTATTTTTTATATACAATATATTTTATCGTTAAATTCAAATTTAACACATATTATAGTGACCCACTTAATACTTACTATAAAACAGAGCGGTATCCACTTCTCCACATTTTTATTTCGTAACAGATTTAAATTAACTTATGATTAAAATTATTATTACTAGCTCTGCTAACATTGCATAATCTTGGAATTATTTAATGTGAAATTGATAGCATCATAAATGATCAATGTGTTATATTATAAAATGTTATAGTGAAATTTAATTTACTCAATAAATCTGGTAAAATAAAATAACATGCAAGTAAAACGGACAATGCATCTATATGTCTTTCGTTTTTAAATCTATTATTACTTAAGAGTTGTAATTTATTTTTAATTAAATTATATAATTCATTAATTAAACGTATTCTTAAATTAATTTTATATTTTTGTGTTCAAAAATTCCTGTCCTAAATTTTGAATAAAAACAAATATTTGATTTTTGTAAGATAAAAAATGTATGATTACTGCCCCCTACAGTAATCATATTAAAAAACCGTTATTTTCAATTTGTATTTCTATAAATTTGTAATGATGTGCGATTAAGCCATCATATATCTTTTAGATTTAAAATATTTCATAAAACAATTATAATAATTAATAACCATTAAGAATATAAATTTAAATTAACTCAATAAATTAAATACTGACATTATATCAAATTACCGAAATGTCAAACATATTACACACACACACACACAAAATATTACATAAAAGAAGGCAGTTTTCGGTCTCACTAGTGTTGTTCTTATCCTTTCGCTTAAAAGCGAGTGTAAAAGAATACGCAGATATTCTATGAAAAAGGACGTTGTTATAAAATAAATTAATTTAAAAGTATAAATATGTGCCTGAGTGTTTAAATAAAAAAATAATAACTGTAAATTAGATATTATTATTTAAATATATAATAAATTGATCATCTAATTCTGTGTTCAATACACCAACTTTAAACATCAACTGAGTAGTCGCCACGAAGATCAAAAGGTAATATATTAATACACTATATAGTTAAGCACTTAAGTAATTGATTTAGTGACACACAATCGTTTCCGGTTATCTCACGTTATTTTAAATCATTACATATTTATGCAGAACTATTTACAGAAAATATACGCAACTATTATTTAACAATAATCTTAAAACGTTATTTATCTGGCTAACAATAATGTTACTGAAAATGAAGATTTGCTTAAAATAGATTCATTTTCTTTGGGTCTCGCGGAATTCTGTTACAACTGCAATAAATAACAATGTATTATATTGGTATTAGTATAGTTCCGAGTGCATCAACAAAGATGATGCTCGCTTAAATTACCATTTCGTAGATATATTATGATATTTTATAAAACGGGCTCGGCTTTCGTTTGGCAGATCCTTAGTGTGGTTGTATTAATGAAGTGCGTACATCGTGCAACGTTCCATCGAGTCTTCGCATTTTCGATAATATTTTAATTCATGAATAAAATCAGCCACCGCCGACAGAAATTAAATATTGCATGAAGCTGCAACGGTGGTATTCGAAAAACAGTAATTACGGGCGGTAATATTATTCAAATAGGTACATTTTTTTCCACGTCCGCCGCAAGCTGCCGCTGTATTGCCAACACTCAATCAAAAAACCTAAAAAAAAATAATAAATATAGATATATTTTTGTCATATATATATATAATACGTTAGTATTATATAAGTAAACGTATATAAGTATATTGTTATAGTATATACACAATAATACATCGAAAAAAAAATTACGCTCGTTACGAGAAAATAAAATAACAAAAACAACTCGACTTGTTTATCATTTTTCTCTTGGAAATCGAATAAATAATTCCTTCCGACAACCTTCATTACAACTACCTGTCTATCTATAACCATCGTCTAGCACCGACTACTACCGCTACTACCACTACTATCACCGCTACTACTACCACAACCGCATACACATAAAAACCATAAATAACTAAAAAAAAAAATAAACGATTAAGTGACAAAACTGTGTAACAAAGTATATAAAATGTTTACTAATACATTATTTTTGTGCATCATGAGTTTTCTATTTTATTTTTTCGTTGTTGAAAGTTTACACACATAATATATATATATATATAATAAGAACTGCCAATTCTTTTCGTTATTTAAGAAAAACAAAACTATTCATCATCACAGATATTGTTTTTATAAAAAAAATAAAAATTTAGTGTTAAAAGTGATTCATCTTTTTTCTATGGGTTGGTAAAAATCGGTGATAGATACTCTATTATTTGACTCTCACTTATATATAAAATATGAGTAACTATGTCATCGTAGTTAGTATTTAATTGATTCTGTTAACCAAATAATAATGGGACCATTAGATACAATACGATTTCAAACTAAACTTATATTAATTTATATTATTTTATACAGTTATTAAAACAGCATATTTAAGTTTCTTAAGTTTTTTTTAAAGAACAATAAAAAAAGATTTCAAAGTTAAAAATAAATTAACTAAATGTCGTCATTAATAAAATAAATAAATATAACCTAACTATTTTAATTGAATTATTTATAAATTTAAGTTAATGTATTATGTGCAATCATATCTATTTTTGAATTGAAACGTAGTGTATAATAATATATAATAATATATAAGAAACAAATTTAATACATATATTATTTTTCTTGGTTTATTGAGAAGATTTTTTTTTTAATAGTTATATTACAATATTTTATATTATATTTACTATGCACTTCAATAGAATCTTGAAACCAATTGAAAACAAATAGTCATATATTTATAAAAGTTCAAAATCAAAATCATTTCAATTTAGATTTTTTTTAAATTTATATAATTACAACATGTATCTATTGTTTTCTATTGGAGAACACTAAAAAATTAGATAATATACATCTAATGAAACTATACTGGACCATTTGTTATAGTATCGATTAAACATATATTTTTGTTTTTTAGTTATACGGTTGCGACATAATTATCTTTAATTTAACCTACTAAACAGTATAATTTATTTTTTTTGCAGCCATATTTTAAGTTGAAAAAATCAGCCACGTAATATATACATTTAAAAAAACATATTTGATAAATATAGGACTTTTAGTTTTACTTGGATACAAACTCGTAAGTTCAACAAATCTATCTTGAACTTTTTCGAATGGTAGAGGTGGTAATACAAAAAGAGACCCTTAGCTCAATTCGTCTTTATTAGTATATGATGCCCATAATGATAATTAGTTTTATATCTAATAAACAAAATATTTTTAAATAAAGGTTAGATGTTTATATTATAATACATTGCTTTATTCTCTCATATTACCTAAATATACCTTAATTTAAATTATATAAAAAAAATATTTATTTCATTAAACATTGTATTGCATTCTTAGTAATATCATAAAAATTAACAATAATTTTTTTTTATATTTTAGTATTTTAGATGAATATTATGGCGGAAAAGTAATTAAACAATTTTAAATTTAAAAAATAGTTACTATAAATTTATCAATTAAAAAAAGAGTAAAATAAACAAAGAGTTTTTAATTATACGCATCTTAAGTATAAAATTATAATGAGTATTTGGATTCGTATTCAAATGTGTATTATCAGCAAAACATAAGTTCACACTGTGTCTTGTATTTTCGATTTTTCCGCGTCTTATTTTCTAATACACATTTTATAATTGTTATATGGTCACTTTGTCATAACCATGAAAATCTCCTCGTTTAATCAATCACATTTAATCCATTCACTGATGTAGTCATAACTAATAGTCTCACATACCTGATTTTCACACTATATCAAAATATTAATGTTTGTCGCCGCGTGATCTGCAATATTATGCTATTTAATAAACATGACCGTGCCTTACATCAATTAACTAAAAACTAAATAAAGCATTCTGATTAATTTAATTCAAGAATCATTTTTTTATTTTACAACCTGCATGTGATACACAATTTTGTATGTATTTTGTGTAATTAGCTCGAATTTTCATTTGATGTTTAATATTAACAATGCTGTTAATAGGAAATATTTTGCAATCAATTTCAGAAAATAATATAAATATATAATTTAGTTCTGATTAAACTAAATTTCCTAATATTGCATTATTTCTATTAATTATTATTCCTTTAATAAGACAATAGACACTTATCTAACTATAATTACTTAAAATCAATAAATATATTTTTTTCTAAAGAATTGCAGCACGTTATTTTGTTAGAAATTGATATTTTTTTTTTATAAATATAATTATTTCACTTTTATTTTATTTTTATTTTTTCGAGAAAGTGACTAAACAATTTGTGTTACGCAGCTTTCCTTAATTTTTCTTCTGGATCACTAACTTAATACTCGTTGAATACATAATCTAACCCGAATAATGTCGACTAACGATTATTAACATTTAAAACGTTGTTAAAATATTCTAGTGTTTGCAGTTTTTAAACATCCGAATACATCAAGTAACCAAAAGACGGATATTTATTTATATTGAATTGTGATTTTATTAATGTAAGTTATAATAACTCAATTATTTCAGTTTTAAAATAAATACTAGATAAGTCAAATTAAGTTATTTACCTAATATATTTAAATTTTAAACAAAATCATGTAAATAAACATATAACTATAGAATTATGATCAACACTATAGAGTATATACCAAAAATATTTGTCATATGCATAACTCAACAGTCAACGGTAAACTAAATTAAAAAGCTAATAAAATCTATAACACTGATAATTAGTATTGTTAACTTTAACTTTAATTTCTCTCTAAAAAAATATTTTATATCGTTAACGGTTTCGTCTATATAATATAGACTACAAATATATGAAATTGTGATTTTTAAGCGTGATAACGTTGCACACGTATGGAGTCATGTTATGAAAAACTAAAAAGGTACTACCGATAAGCACTGTATTGAATAGTTTTTTATCTAATGCCACCGTTTATACATCTACCTGAATTTATGGTTAGGTTAAATATTTTTCAATTGGTAGTTTTATTCATTTATATTGCATTTCTGTAATTTTTTTTTTCTTTTATTAGTATTATTATAAAAAACAATATGTATACATCTACTATTTTCTTATTTGTATAACAATTATATTGCCGTATTTAATATTAGGTACCTATTAAGTAACATTTGAATATAATATATTAAGTATGCAATTATACATTTTAAATAGGACAACCTATTTTCCAATAAACCAAAAAGTCACTCAAACCTATCTTTTTTCGAAATGACCAATACATGTATACAGTTAAACGGGTTTATATCCTATTTTTACTTGCAAAAAACACTAGCGATGCTCTTAGGCAACGTATCCATTTCATCATAATTGGAATGCCTATAGTTATGTAAAATTTACACTTTTGCAGATTGATAAGTCAGAACTAAGACCTAGATATTTAAACTAAGTATAAACAATAAGACATTATAGATGTATAAAAGAAAAGCTTCCTCGGATAGATACTTCTAAAAATTATGTTAGTTAGAGATTTTATGTTGATGTCTTTTTCTCTTAAATTACATAAGGTGCACCGGAAGCTAGTATAGACTAAAAATAAAAATAAATAGAATTAACAATCAATCTTAGTTAAATCTTTGTAGTCTTTTGATTTTAACCATTTATATTTTATTGTATTATTATTTATTTGTAATTAATGCATATAAAACCTTAGTAATATTTTAATACATTGCAGTAAATAAAACAACACAATGAGATGTTGAGGTTTTATATAATGAGACTATTACTAAAATTGAATGAAAGAAATAAACATTTTTTCTGAATTATTTTTACAATATAAGAAACATTACTTTTTGTTCACATTCACAGATTTTTTTTTTTATTTATAAAACGTACTTTTTTCTGTAGTTAAATTAGTTTAGATTGTTAAATGTCTATGCTGTTACTCTATAATATGAGAAATTCGTTTATATACATATTGATCCTTTTCATCATTCATCATTGAACGCTCTATTTCTTTCGATTTATATTATATCCACGCTAAATGGGTAGAATATAGTCGTCAAACAATAGTATTATTGTTATTGTTACTGTTATTTTTATATTCAGAATTTCCGTACCGTATATATATAAATATATTATATATATAATATATATATATATTATTATGTACGTTTTATAGTGGTAGGAGTTGAGTGGGATATCGTTGTTCAAACGGCAGTTGATTAATCGCTCCCAAAATACGTTGTACGTTTTTATTGTATTCTTTCGACTTAATAACGTCGTAAAACTATCAAAACTAAAACTTTTACGGCTTAAAATAATATATTTACGGATATTAAATAACACTATATACATGTTATATATTACAGCCACCGTTGCTGGGTATTGTGTGTAAGTGTTTCGTTGAATAGGCGTCGTCGGATAAGGAAGAGGAGGTCGCGGTGACGGTGTCGAAAAGAGGGAGAAAATGGCACGAAATGTCTACACCGTTTGGACGTGCTTTTGAAATATCGTACCCACTCCATGGTACCACACACAAAGCTCCGACCGTGCCAGAAAAGAATATTTAAATTCGTTTTATATAATATAACGCGTAAGTTTATTAAACACCCAAGTCAGATGCAATATACTCTCAAGTCATTCCTTTTAAATACATAAATAACTGGTGTAGTTATTATTAACATTTATAGAGTAAAAAAAAAAAAAAATAATAATAATAATAATAATATAAAAATAGTAATAAAAACATCGAAAGCCTTGATAGTTAATTTTCGACTTATTTATCTGGTTATTGATAATTTTTATTCACGCTTATAAATAATTGTAAAAAAACAAATAACATAGTATTGTACATACATTTGTTAAAAATATTAAAATATTTTTTCTGATAAACACTTAATTAAAAAAAAAAATATTTAGTACATCTAAGTATATATATATATATATTTGTTGTGACAACAAAAAATATTCATGGAATTTAGTATATAATTATAAATTAATAAAAAAAAAAATATACATATAAAAAGGTACTTAAATACCTATAAATATTTAACAATTATATGAAATTTTGTACAAGGGTAAAGTAAGTAGGTAGCTGCACATAATTTGGTAAAAATCTAAAATCTATCCTAGGTAGTAAACTTAATAGAAGTATAATAATAATAACAATTACTAAAACTTGATAAATATGTAGCATTTTTAAGTCAATGTGTTCAAATGCATGTTCTGTACTGCTGTATATACGTGTATTACCTATATATTATGAATATATTGTGATTAAAAGAATGATTGATCGTTGATGTTTAATAATTGTATCATTACAATGTATTTAGTTTGAAAGCTATTCTTCAAAACGTCATTAACACTCTCCCCTTCCTCAAAAAAAAAAAAAAAAAATCACGGTATTTAGAAGGATTGCATGCTAATGAGTTAAATTTAATAACAATAAAAGAAATAAGATAAATCGAAAAACTTAAGTCATTGCGTGTGATCTATAAAAATCATATGGTTCTCAAACGACATTAAATATAAACGTAAAAAAAAATGAAATGGTAATAATTAATTCTCATTTCTACTTGAAAAATATCTAAAAATAATTTATAATATCTTTCATAACTTTTGTTTTATACTTAATAATATAAATACATTTTTTTTATTTAAAATGTTTAAAATAAGTCATATAGTTTAAATCGGATTTCTTAATTTTTTTTGTCTTAAAACTTCTAAATAAGCTTTTATTTTCAGCATCAGTAAAAATATAAGTAGTTGCAAAATATGTAATCACTGAAATAACTTTCGGAAACATATTGTACTTAAATTTTACGAGAAAAAACTGTATAGAAATATATGATAGAAAAAATAATTTATAACGGATGCCATGAATACGTTTCTTATTCTCGAATTCATATAACCACTAGCTTTATTTAACTTCTTCTCTAATTAAAATATAAAATTAAAAATCAAATAAACAAAAATATATTTTTAATTAAATTAAACAATTGATTTCAGTACCGAAAGTCAAAAATACGCAACTGAGAAAGTATTGCACATAATAAATTAGATAACGAATCAAATTATACATTGAGAAGAATCCGTAAGATTTAAAAATTTTAAAATGTTCATAAATTACATTAAAAAAAACACATAGTTTCTTCTAACCATACAACTTATAATTTTATGATTTATTAAGACGAAGAAAACATATGTATATAATATAAAAATAGATTATAAATAGTTGTTACTGTGTTGTTACTAAGGAGATTACTTTAATTTAAAAAGAAATTATTTTACAAGTAGTGTACCTAGATTTATTAGTCATAATCTTTACTTTTTCTTCAATAAATTAAAATTTTTGACATTTTTTTTTTGCAAGTAATTGATTTGAAAAGTAACTGATTACAATTCATTATTTCATAATATTATATCATATTTAATAATATGTGAAAATGTATAATATGATAAACTATAATAAAACATTCACATATCTACGTATTTAGTTTGATAATTTGCATTTAGATTTTTTTTGAGAACATTATGCCTTAATTTTGTCATATCCTCCGATGTTAAGTTATTTTTAAATTACCAATAACAAATGAAATAAATGTTTGAAATATCAAGATTATTAATGATCACAATTTAAAAAAAAATCGTCAACGATAACGAGCATATTGTGTGTTTTTTTTTACATACCAATGGAATTAAACATGTACAAGAAGTTTTTAATTGCTAAAAAAAAATATGAGCCTGAACGTCGTTTAAAATTCCCAAATGTAAAAATATACAGCCAGAATTTGATTATTAAAAGTTAGACTATAAATTAAATCAGTTATGCTTGCAATATTATCAATGTGTGATATTATAAAATTTCATAGGAAATTATACCTTTTATAAAAGTGATTTTTAAATTAATTTTAAAATAAAACAATTTATTTTTTTGCTTATCAAATTAATCCGTTTAAAGTAAGAACCTTAACGTTAATTTGATTCAAGCATACAATTTTATATTACGAATTTGTGAAGTACGTATCCACCCTTTGTCTCTATATAAAATATATATTTATATCGTAGGCGTATAGTATCTATTAATGATATCCGAGGGAGCTATTACAGCTTTGGAATTTTCTTTTTCTCTTTGTTGATATTTTATTCCCCTCGGTGAAAATATAGCACGTTTTCAATTATCACTTTCACACTATGGCTCACTATAGTTCTACTCAAACTATTGTTATACGTTGATGTCCTGATAAAATCTAAAATAATAAATATTTAATACAAAATATACAATTAATATATGGTTGATATATTTATGTTTAATTTACATTTTGTAAACCTTAGTTACAGCATAAATATATTATTAGAGTGGTCCTTATTTTTTTCAACATATTTTTTTTTAGACAGTACCCCTTAAATTTGTTCAGTTACATATTATATTATATATATATATATATGTTACGGTCAATGACGAAAATAATGATATTTACGTTAAAGCCCGGCCAATGTCGAAAATTACCTTGTACAATCTAAATTTACGTAAATGACCGGTAATTTACGTAAATGGCGATACATAATGGTTAATGTTGTAAACATGGGTATTTTTTTATTATTTACGTCAATTCCCAACTTCTGTTGGACGTTGTTGTAAATTATATATTTTTATACATTTATAACATACGGGTCACTGTTAAGTGTCAGTTATCTATCTACACACGTTAGGTACTACGTTAGTATGTATTATTTATATATATATCATCGATAATCAGCGATAGCCGATAGTTACTCGAGCAAACCATAATAATATTAATGTATAGCTGATAACTAAGTTAAAATGCAGTGGTTATCTAACAAATTTTCAAAGGTAGGTAATTTGTTTTATTGGATTTTTTCCCATAACATATTTTAGGTATTTCAGTTTCGTTGCAGACATATTCGTATACGTATTCGTTTCATATCGCTTTAATTGCAGTTCGACAGTTCACGTTTTATTGCATTTTTAAATATTTACTTTTTATTTACATAAAATATTAAGTATGGATGTAGATAATATGCGTAGTAAATTCTACGATTTATTTAATAAGTTGATTAGTCAAAAACGGACTGACAATAATTCCTATTTTAGTTTATCGGAGTATAGTGACCAAATTTCTAAAGTTAAAGAATCGAAAAAAATATTAAGTACTAAGGGATTAAAAAAATCGGTAAAAGATTACAGGATGATTCGCAAGTACGAAATATTAATGGTTAATGGAAAAGAACGATTGATAAAACCAGTATCAGAAAATAATAATATTATGCTTTATTATGTATCAAATGAAGAGCTTTTTGATATTCTTCATACTACTCATTCATCTATTGGACACGGTGGGAGAAATCGAATGGTTGCGGAAATAAAAAATAAGTATTGTAATATAACTAAGGAAACAATTATGCTATATTTACAACTTTGTTCACACTGCCAAAAGAAATCTACTAATAGAAAAAGAGGACTGGTTTCCAAACCAATATTACACAATGCTTTTAACTCGAGAGCACAAGTAGATTTAATAGATATGCAGTCCCAACATTTTAACGATTTTCGGTTTATTTTTTGTTATCAAGACCATTTAACGAAATTCGTAATTTTAAGGCCTTTAAAAAGTAAACGTGCAGAGGAGATTGCATATAATTTACTTGACATTTACACGACCTTTGGCGCACCGGCTATTTTGCAGTCAGATAATGGCCGTGAATTTGTAAATTTGACTATAATTAATGTGTATTTTTTATTTACATAATTGACCAACAGTCAATGGTTAATAACGTTAAGATTCGGTCATTGAGGTAAAATTGTTTTATTTTATTTTGTAATTTACAACAATAACCTATTATCTTAGATACTGACGTTATTACCCGGTAGTTAACGAAAATAACCTAGCGAATTGGCTTCTAACGTTAATGACCGGTTAATGACGTAAATATTCAATTTTCATCATTGACCGTAACATATATATAGATATACGCATACATCTGAAACCATTACTTTAAAATTTAAATTAATTAATTATTTTGCTTAGTAAACAATATCTATAAATAAAACAAAAAAATTAAATTAAATTAGTTAAGAAATATGAATAGATATTTTACATTAAGCCATTATAGTTACTTGTATATATAAATATATAAAAAAAAAATCAAGCTATATATATTTAATATTGGTTTTAGTTTTAATAACAACTTAAGTGGAGCCTTTTTTAATATTTCCAAGCATAATATTATATTTTCAGGTATGAATATAATTTAAAAAATAAAAAAAAAATTTGAATTTTCAAATTTTGATAAATTTTGTTAAAATTCTGTAGAATTTTAACTTCAAACATTCATAAAAAAAATATTTAGAGGTTATGCTCATTTTTTTTTTTTTTTTTGTCCAGATAAAACAAATTATTAGAAACCTTAAATTAACTTTTCATGATTTTTGTCAATATAGTAGACATTTGATTTAAATATATATCCTTGCAGTAATTAGCTAAAAAAGTCAAAACATTTTGAAAATGATACGATGTATAAAAAATATTGAAATAAATATTAAGTGTAAAATTCAAGTATAATATACGGTCATTAGTTTTTGAATTACAAAAAAATCAGTAATTGAAAACTAGTTTTATTCAAAAAATTCCGGTTTTTATTATAATTTATAACTTTATAGGAATACGTGTAAATTTTTTACTTTTGATCCTAAAAGTGACTAAATTAATTTTACTTTTATAAAATATAATGAAGTTGACATTATTGTGAAGTCAATACTTCATTATTCCGTTCAGAATTTGATATAATAATATAATATAATATTTGTTTAAAAATTGTTTTAATATATATTATAAATTTAGCTTTATTTTACAATTAGTATGTTGGTATAACATTTTACAAAGATAAAGGAAAATCTTAAACCAATTGCTATTTGTTAACGATCACCAATTCCATATTAATTCGCTTAGAACTAAAAATCAATTATCTAATTTGTTTAAAGTTTACATAATATTTATAGAACTGTATTACCATAGTGATAAGGGAATAATAAAAAGTTACTTCACATATTTTTGATCTATGACTCCACTAAACTATTAACTTGTATATACTTGTAACTAGTACAACTCGTTTGAAGTTTGATTTTTATATTTCGAAATACCCCGAAAAATATTTGTTTATTAGAATATAAAATTAGGCATGTCTATTATCAGTCTAAGGAGTAAAAATATTTAAATATTATTTTTTTTACGAAAATTTTGTTTAGTAACGGTATAAAATTAGGTATGTTTGAAGAATGTTTTTATAAATGTTAGTTTCTTACATTAAATAGATCGCCCCATAATTATATTATATGTATTGTTTATATTTTTCAATATTCAGACTTAACAGCCAAATTTAATTTATGTATCCGATATAATTTAAAACATTATTAAATAATAATTATTAAAATAAAATATTAATACATTTTAGTAAATATTCATTATTTATAGAAATAGATCACTCATTAATATAGCCATATAATATGTTATACACAATATTCCACTATAAGTGGATTAATTACGTAAGATTAAATTAATAAATCATTGTGTCCACCAAGAACTTTTAATTTCTCTTTCTAGATATTCTTTTTTTCTTTTTCTTTATTTTAATTTTCTTTGCTATCAACAGTGAATTTTGTAAAGTAGATATGCATGAAGTGAATATTTGAAATGCATTAAGATATTGTGGCGATCGCACATTTTTTTTTTTTTTTTTATTGTTTTGAAGAAAAAGCGATGGGTAGAAAAGCAAACTTTAAAAGGCTTAACAATATTACGATTTTAATTGTAAAAAGTTTCAAGGTGTTTTAAAGTTTCCCAATAACTTTCAAAAACACCTGTAAAGTGTATAAAAGTTAATTTAAAGATTCTAAGATTAGTATTTATGTAGGACAAAAACAAAAGTGAAATTATCAATCGTGTGCCTATAAAATTTAAGCCATAACAGGTACTATAATAATACTTTACACTGTTATAATCTATTTATTGTACTTCAGTTAAGTACGGTACAACCATTATAAAAAATAATGACTTTTTTTCATGATTAAAAACGAAAAAAAATCGTTAAAAATAATAATTGGAAAAAAAATCTTTACTCATCGACTGTTGCCGTTGTTAAAAAAGATAACATTTTATATTAATTTTATTCTTTTAGTTATAGTTATAATACATTATAAATATTAAACCATTTAATTATTTTCACCATATTGAAACAATATTATAATACTTTTACAAAAATTATAGATTGTAGTGTATAAATTTCTGACGTCACAACTCCTAAATTAATTTTTTCAAAAGTGTATATTGTAAGTTAAGAATTAAGTATGATTTATTATCAACATTTTTAGTTTTTATAGTAAAAGGTTTTTCATTTTTAAAGCATTCAGAAATAATTGTTGGAACTTAAAATATTTAGTATATTCTAAAATGTTGAATGAAATTTACAAAAATAAGTACATTAATATGTATATTTTATTCTCATCAATATATACATGTTTATTTTTAAATACGCACTACTATTAAATGCAATCAATTTTTCATATATTACAGAAAAGAAAAGAAAATATGGTTAATTTATAAAATAAAAAAAAAAAAAAAAAATGAAATGAAAATAGAATAGTATTTTGTCATGATATTATTAGTTATAATAATTAAAAAAAATAAATAGTTTAATTAAATGCATAGCTGATCCATAATGATTAATATTATATTAGGTTTTTTTTTTTATATATAAAACAGTGAACGAATATTGTTATTTGTTCGAAGAGCTCTTCGAACAATATTCTAACCCATTGATAGTTTTGCTCTCAATTCATCTTGGTGGTCAAATGGTTAAAAAAAAACATCGAACCTAACTGCTCCCCCCTTTTAGTGGACTTCATTTTTGTGACTTTAAAGATGTCTCCTTTGAACCTTAAAGTAACCTAAAATGTATTATCTCTAATTTAAAATAAAAATATTTAAAGGAGGATTAAGTATACATAATATTTTAAAAAATAAAAATATTTTTCAAAGTTTTTATTTAATAATATTTTTTTTTTTTAAATTATTTGTTGGTTGCTATTGAAATTACATAACGTAAAAAAATAAAATTTTCAAGTTTTTTTTAAATAATAGACTATCATAAAATTATTTTATTTTTTTGATTGCAAAATATGTGTAAGTTTGTTTTATAATTTAAATAATTTAACAACCCCCAAGTTATTGGCATTTTAAGTTGCCATGTAGTAGCGTACCCAGGGATAGAATTATAAGTTTTTCTTTCTCCTTCCAAAATTTTTTTTAAATGTTATTGTCTATAAACTATGGTCTTTTGAACAATAATTTACTATAAATGAAATATAAAAATATAAATAAATATAATTTATAAAATTATTACTTTTATAATTGTATGAATATTGTTTAGTTATTTTATGATTTTGTTTATATTTTATAGTATTTATTAAATGTTATACGTTATTATTAAATATTTTATAATTTAAGAGATACAAAAATAGAAATTTGAAAGAATTATTTTGTGTTATGATATTTTACTAGTGTAGCTATAGACCGGTGCGGGGCAGAGCCCCCACGAGTATCTGATCAATCTATAATAAAAACCCTAATCGACTTAAAATCCTGTGTTTGCTGCTACTTTCATGATACCTTGGTTCGAATTCTCAGTAATAAAGAAATAGCTATTTATGCTCTTGAGAAATTCATCTTTCTAATAATATAAGGAATATTTTCATTGATTGAAAATTTTCTTTTGATTAAGTCAAATAGTTAATCCATTATTTTATTATCTATAAACGTGGATGGTTATTATTTTTGTCGTCGAATCGTATGCACCTCATAACAGCTCTGAATGAAAAAGCAACTTAACCTACACGTTATTTAAATCGCGGTAATAAAAAAAAATACACAAATATCATTATTATGATAATAAAGCAGTAATTTATTATTCATACGTTGCTAAAAAAAAAAAAAAAAAAAAAAAACTGAGTACAACCAAGACTATATCAACATAGTTATTTCTCTCTTTTTTTTTTTTTTTTGTTCCTTGTTATTTTATAAGCACATTATGATTATAATATGGTTCATGTCCAATTTACATACCTAATTAGTTTTCTTTATTTTGTGCGCTGACCTACACAATAATAATAATAGGTTTTTATGTAAGACATATAACCCAAAAACAACAACAGACCGTGTACCTATAGTATTGTTGTTGTTTAACACAAAACACAATCAGTTTGTACTACTGAAATACGAATAAAGTAGAACCCAGCGGCACGGTCAGTTCGTACAAACCTTTGCATCTCATGCTGACCCCGCAGATACAAATGATAAATTAAATTAACATTATTAATATTATGCATAGTATCTATAACAAGACAATATAAGATAAGACGACATCATTTTGTTTTATAATAATATTCAAAAAATTCTCAAGTTTGCCAACAACAATTCAGATTAATATTAAAATTTTATATCTTTTGTGTAAAAATTTAGACTAACGATTCTACGTAAAACTAAGAATGTTAAATATTAATAAGTGTAACGTATGGATTCAATTAGAAATTTTTCAAATTCAGAGCTTAAGTATTTGTAATTTATAATCCACTAAAATATACTTCTAATAAAAAATTCAAGTAATAAACTTCTTAAATGTAATAATTAGCTTACAGAAAACGCAAAGTTAGTGTTAAACAAGTACAAAACCATATTGCTTTATATTACAATAAGGACATCTTGGTTAGATTTATGGGAGTTTCTGCTCATTAGTCCATAGAACGTAACGAAAAAGGTGACTATCGAGACATGCAACCTTTTTCATATCTTTCCTTAAAACTCATTTCACATATAAGTTTTGAAGACCTAGATATCTTTTTACATTACAAATATATTGATGCGAACACAAAACTAAACGACATAAATTCGTGAAAATTCCTTTGGTAACTTCTTTTAAATAATAAACATCAAACGTTTCTCAACTGGATACGAATCGGTCATAATCGGATATATCAGACGAAAACAAATCTAATTTTAAAAAATATCACTAAAATCATACATAGAAAAATGTATATTCTACTTCGACGTATTGTTTTATCCGTCAATGGTTTTAATTAGGAAATACACGTTTTTATCTTCTTAAGTCATTGTACCAGAATATGTAGTTAATCTAAGATAATAAATATGACAGCATATTGGCTTTTATCTTCGAGTGTGCCTGTTTTTATGTTCTATGACCCATTAAAATATTTTGTATCTATCATCGGACGTACAGATCATCCTAATAATATTATTATAGTATGAACAGCCATTAAGCTTATCGGAAAGATGGCAACAAGCTACTTTAAATCATTGTAATTTTATCACGCAAGGCGCCTTGCGTCTAAATTAACCTTTGACGGCTGAACCCCCAAAACCTCTAAAAGCTTTAGAAAATCAAACATCTAAAACCCATATAATCCAAATGGGTTATTTTTTTTTTTGTTTATCAAATGAAGGTACTGTAATAGGATCAAACTTAAAATATGTCAATTTTTTTTTTTTCATTACACTCATATATAATTGAAAAAAAAAAAATAAAAAAAAAACTTGAATATTTACACCAAACCAGTTTTCAAAAAAATCGGTTATTTTATTTCGTTGTGAATCTAAAACTATTATCTATAAAATTTGAAATTTTCATATAAGTATTACAAAAGTGGTATGATTTATAAATTATTTTGAATTTTTTTAGCTATTTATATTAAAAGATTAGTTTAGTGTTTTATCTATAAATTTTAATTAAAAATATTTAGTAAGTTTGAGATTGTTATACTTGGTTACAGGAATTAAAATAAAAATTTCATCGTAAATCCGAAATATTGTTCCTATAAGCGTGTGAAGTTAGAACTTTGATAAAATTTATCAAATTGAGGAAAATTTGCATATTATCTTGTAGTTAAAAATGCATATAGAAGGTTTGAAAATTTAATTAAAAGTTCTTAGTAAGTTTGTTTTACAACGTCCTAAAAATATTCAAAATACTTATTCATAATTTTTTTTTTTATAACTTTTAAAGTACTAATTTCAACAATCAAACGAATAGCAACGATTTAAGTTATTTTGTTATAATTAAAAAAATATCATTAATAGGAATTTGAAACTTTTCAGTACTTCTATGTATGTTGTAAATTATTATTTAATATACACCATGAAGTTTTCAAAATATTTAGATTAAATTTGGGCTATTTATTCTGTATGAATAGTTTTGTTCACATTACTCTATGATTCATTGTTATAAAATAGTTAATTTATAACAGTTATTAATATTATATTAAATTATAAAATTATAAAGTAAGTTCAAACAATCATTTATTATCTTGGTAATAGTAAAATAAATTAATGATCATTAGTAACAATATCGATTCAATTTTTAATATCCTTAAAATAATAGGATAATACAACGTTTTTGCTCAAAATTAGCTTTATCATATAAAAATATGATCAATATAGTTTTTAAATTAAGTTTTTACTGAACTAATTAAAAATAAACACCAGTATTAACCAATATTAACCTGAATAATAACGATTATTAGCATCTAAATTCTAAATCGTTATATATATTTTTTATTCCAGTTGTTGAACACCGGATAACATCTTTATTTCCGACGGGAGAGAAATAATTATTTTGACATAATAATAAAATAGTTCTAATAATCAATAATCATACACCACCAACTGATTACATACCACTACGAATGGGTATAGCAATAATAACAAAAATATTATATATTATATCAATCATCGAAATCGAGGTATAAGTAGAATATTGTAAAATGTATATAATATTATTGTTACCTTGAATATGACATAGAACCACGTAAACTGATATATTTTTTGCGGAGGCTCTCTTAGTATATTATTTAAACATTCATGGTTTATACTTTCGATACGTGCCTAACCGACCGAATAACTTTTTGCGTCGCTTTCAAAATATATTATTCAACTACCAGAATAACTGATAGAAAATACATTTCAGAAAGAATATTCGATACGACGTCGTATGTCAAAAGCAAAAAAAAAAAAACATTGGACTTATCAGATGTAATAAATAATTCATTATTTTATGCATATTACATAATAAGTTACGTGATTAATAATTACGCTGAGTTAATTAAATTATGTCTGAGGTCTGGCCAACTTTACCATAGATTTTAATATAATACTATTATTTTATACCGGACATGCAATTTGTTTCATGTCGTTATCGATGCGTTGTCTCTGTCTTACTAAAGTATAATCGTAAAACATTTTGCCTTCTACTAGGGGCTAATTTATATATTCGGGTAAATCGATATATTCAATTTAAACTTTAGAGTTATTTTAAGTTAGTCTATGTATTTAGAGAGCCCAACGTACATTTTTATAATATTTTTTTTTCTTTTGGAAAATGTTGTAAAAATAAAAATCTAACGAATAAATTGTTCAAACTTTTGATTAAACATTAGGTTTACCTTATAGTAAATTTTTCTGTATGACAATTTGATATAAAACTAACTCGATGAGATAAGTAAATAACTAAACATTCGATATTTTCATCGTTCAAACCAGTGCGTTATGTGACAAATAATCCTCATTCAGATAAAGTTGATATGTTGTTTATTTATTGGAGTGATAAAAAGATTTATTTTTATTTTAGATTTTATTAACTAAATAAATAGGTAACTTAAATAGAATTGAATTTGTTATTAATTATTAATGGTTCTATAGATCCATTAAATGTAAAGAAATAAACAACATATATAATTCCGTTTTTTCTGAAATAATAAGTTATGATTTATTACACAAACTAAAGAGAAAATTATTCAGTAATTGAAGTTAAAATAACGTATTAATATCACCGTAATAAATAGTTATAAAAATGTCAATCTTTAACAATCCTATAATAATTATTCTCAGAGTTACAATTAAAAAGCTGAAAATCGAGAGCATTTTTTTTTCTAATTTTTTTTTTTTTTTGAATTGCTGTAACTTGGTCAATTTTGGACTTAGAAAGTTGATTCAACTACCAAAATTCATTAAAAAAATAGGCAAAAAATAATTAGTGGTTAAAGCAGGGGGTTGCCATTAAAAAAAAAAAAAGTTGACATGCGCATGCGCGTGACTATTTAAGTAAAAAAAATTCAAAGACCATAAAAATGTGTGTTTTTATGTCATAACAACTACCAAAAAAACAGAATTCAAATATCAGGTCTCTACGCAAAGATATTGAATGTTCTCGATTACCGTTTACACACTGTATACAGTCATTAAAAATTGGTGATAACAAATTTTCGTTGTATAACATAAAGACAGTTTTTAAATTAATTAAAATGAGGAATGTGTGTTTTTCATTATCGTTAAGTTTGTAAATTGTATAAATGAAACTATATTTTCCTTCTAATTTTGTTCCAAAAAACGTCACTCATTATTTAAAATTGCTAAATTAAATCATTGAACGGCGTACTTCTTATAATGACGTTATTTGAAAACTGTGCATTATAATACATTTTCGTTTATTTCTTACTTTTAATACTTTGAACATTATAATTTACTCATATTTTTCGAGTATAATTCACTTTAGACACACGTTATACACGTAAGTCACATGCGTACAGAATATTAAAATATAGAAATTATAACATTTTCCAGAGTTTTGCTCAGAATAGATAGGTAGCAAATAATCGTTATTCGTTAAGTTTAATATTATTATATGTGAACGTAACGATGACACGGAATAAAGTATGACGCCGCGCCGTTAGAACAACGAACTTGGTAATCGTTTTCGTAAGCATATGAAAAAGTTCAGTTATTATTATAGCGGATTATATGGTATATATCTGGAATGCATTATTACTTAAAAATCTGTATATATTCCGACCATACTTTAAAAAATGTTATTTAGCTTACAAATTGTTTGCAGCTTGTTATCTCAATGCAAGACTGCCGCGCTAGTTCGTAATATATTGCACTAAGAAAAATAAGCTCGTTCAGTCGGAGTAAAATAAAAAATATACAAAGTACTCTGCTTGTTAAAACAAACGAATAATTTACTTCATAAAAATTACTAATTATGGGTATAATACTATGTCAGCCACATTTCTAAAGCACGTCTATAACGTTTTCAATCAGGTGAAATCAGTTTTTGTGCACCCACCGATGTTATACTAAAGGAATAATAGCAATCGGTTAGATTAAGCAAGTCAAAAGACGACATGTCTGAACAGTTTGATGTATGTGTGGAAACTGGAAAGTGCGTGCTTGAGATGGCATCATATGTTTGTATGTAGATTATTATAAAATTCTAAAAACTAATCATGTGATGGTCGATGCGTAAGACCCAAATGCTTCCACGATTCGTTCCGAGAAAAAATATAAAGCCAGTAGATAATATTATAATATACAGTGAATATAACGATGGCGGAAAGGGTTATCAAAAGGGTGGGATTCAGTAAGGCGAGAGCGACATATATATATATTTAAGGGATATGTAAGTATATAGGCATACTGCTGTGAGTAAGACGAGGGGGTGTGCTACGCGCTGCCCGGGCATCTCGCAGCAGGTTTATTTGTGGCCATTGTCGTCGTGCTCGGTTCCAAAGTAAATCGCTGCGGTTGGAATACGAAATCGTTGTCGTCTATCGTAGTCGTCGTCACCAGATCCTTTGGCCCACACGCCACTCCCGCTTCACACGCACAAAAACACTAACATACACCACTCGTATATACATCACTGCGTTCAAGTCCGTACCCGTATATGTATATACACGAACGCCGAAGGACTTACGCGTACGTACGCGCAGGAAATTCGCCCCAATACGATGGTTGGTGAGCGCTGGCATGCGGTTTTTGGCTGTCTGATGGACGAGGACCAGGACTGGTGGTGGGGTGAGAGGCTGGGGGTAAGAGAGACAAAAATAAAAACAACCTAGGTCCGCCCTCGTCAAGAACTCTGGTCCGCATTCGGGTCACGGACTCAGCGGGAGCGACGTGCGGTCCAGTGCGGGGTCGTAACACGGACACCGCCACCGCACGTGGCATTATTTCGAATGGTATAAAATATATATATGAACCAGAGAAAAAAAAACACAAGAAGAAACACTAAAATTCGTGGGGTCAGCGGTTTTGGTTTGGTTTGAGTTTATTTTTTTTTTTTTACCTTACGAAGGAGTGACAACTCTTTTAGTTTGTTATAGTATCCAACGATACAATTCAGAAAACCTGAAATTCGACAAAAAAAAAAAAAGAAAAAAGAAAAAACACTTGATATTGGTCCCGTTCCAATCAAATGTCAAACGTCAGACAATCCTAAAGACAACATAATAATGCGAAGAATCCAGACAAATTTGTCAATAAATACACAAAATATTTCAGTGAAAATCGAAAGAACTACACCGAGTGGACCGCTTTATAATGCTCAAAATGCGTGACTTACACGTGGTAACGTGAAATAATAAATTTTGAAGTTTTAAAATTATAGGTTACAGTGTCATTAAAAAGGGAGAAAATAAAAATAAAATATTGTAAAATTAATTGGTACACATTCCTCTTTGAGTTTATAATTGTAAATATCGAATTTCATGTTTGGAACTGACTTCATAATGTTTAAAAATTAATTAATTATGTTTTTGCATAATATTTTAATCGTTCTTATGCACTAATTTTCTATAAGAACCGGGTTAGTACTTATTTTTTAAGTATTTAAATTTATAAAAGCATAAGAAACACGTAGTTTATTTACATTAATTAAAATGTTTCGACTAAAATGTATTAATCGCTAAGAAGTTTGTAATAACATATTTATGAATATATACATAATTTACATTTAATTTTAGGAGTGAAACTTTTCTTCGCGTTATTAAGATGTTGTATAAATATTTGAACACAACATAAATATTTAAACAAGTGATTAAATAATCAGGTAATAAATATAGAGTTCGGTTTATTTACATTGAAAACCGTGCAAATACAATCCTCTAACAGAAAAAAAAAATAATTATACCTTACCCTTAAAAAGCAACGTCATCATGTACAGATATCAGAGACTGGATACAATATTACGGTGAACTACTGAGCAGATAATGTATTTGATAGCAATAAAAGATATACCATTCATTTTAAAACGGCGTTCACTTACTAAAGTAATTTAACAACTGTCATAATTATACAATACTGGTAGTATAAATTAGTATTTAATAAATTATGAAAATCATGAACTACATTTATTATATTATAACATATGAATGGATCTCCGTATTGAAATACTTTTTATTAATTTATATTGTTAGTTTTTCATTCCAAAAGTAATTTCTAAATGAAAATTATTTCAAAAATACTTATAAAAACGTGTATATAATTGACTGTTACTAAACAAAAACGCAATCAGGGAATATATATTTTTTATTTAATACATATTTGGGAAACGTCTACTTGATATTAGTTGTTTATAGGTATATAATTCATTCAATGTGAATCATCATACAATAATTAATATACATAATACGTCGTTATTGTTAAAAAATAGTTTTGAATATATTTAATGTATTTAAAAAATACATTAGAACCAAAATTCGTAATTACATTACTCTTATGAATAAAAAAAAGTTTTTAATTAAATATAAACGTAATTTCATTTTTTTTTTTTTTGTTTTTAAATCTATTATTACTATTGTTAACAACTGTTTTTAATTTAATAAAAAACAAAGTTAATTATAATTTAGGTATAAATTTTGTTTTATTACTGTTATTGTAGAATAAATAAAATAATTTGGAGCTAAAGAATCTATAAGCATAGATCCTACATTATAACTATTATTTATATATTTTAAGTTTAACAAATTAATTTATCTTATGCACTATACCAAACCTAACTACTTTGTTCAAAAAATAATATCAAAATGTATGGAAGACGAAAAAATAGTTTTAAGGAAGCTTACACTAGTTATTAAGTCATTTTTTCAGATCACTCGAATTTTAAATCGTGTATGACGGGAATGTATCATGATATTAAATTTATTATCTATTTTAATTAGAGTTATTTTTATCAAAAAAAAATAAAATAAAATTTATAGCATACAAGTTAATTTGTGCAAGTAGTGATAATTAAAAATAAATATAAATAACTAAGTGTACATTATATCAGGCATATATCCAGAGGGCGGTTAAGTCGACGGGGGTCTTAAAAAAAGTTAAAAATTAAATGTTTTGTATATCAATTATATAAACAAGTAAAACAAAAATTGTATTCAAAATCATTTAGACCTCCTGTTTCAAAAAAAAAAAAAAATTAATAAATAAATAAGATCCTGGTTACGTGCCTACATTATGTAGCTTAACATTACGCAGCTACAGTCAAACGTCGGTCGAAAATCAAAAAAAAATAAATGAATAAATACTACACACACACATACATGCATTACAGATACTCGCGTTCACTCGGCGACTGACCGGCGATATTGTACAAAGGTGTTGTTTATGTGTTTAGAAGAAATAACTAGCTTGGTGAAAATGTTTTGAAAAGGGTAGCGGAAAGAAAAGAGAAAAAAATGTAGATGATCAACCGTGTTTTAGCGTAATGTTGAACACGAGGTGGCATCAAGCACATCTGCTACGGGTCCGCCACCACCGCCGCTCTTCTTCACTTTTCGCCACTGTGTGTGCGCGCAATGCTAATAATAATAATTTATCAGCTGCCACCGGAAACAATAACGAACGGTCGGGAAATCGTTATATGGGTTTTATTGGATTTTGGCCATACGCCCAATAACTCATTGAGACGGTCTCGCAACAAGCGTCATTCCGCCCTCTCCCCATCACACTGATGCATCACCTAGTTACACCCACGACTTTGGGACCCACACCTATGATATTATTATCTTCTTGCGGTATGTCCTTTCGACCTTTCCTATTCCAAACATACACACGCACACACGTTTACAAGGACTGCTTGATAGATCTCTGCAGTGGTCAGAAGATTGTTGACATTTTGGATAATAAGTTCACAGATAGGACGTATATAGTTTTTTGCTTCCATCTTTCAATGACAACTACGACAACGAACCATCCGTTAATCAATATTTTCGTTCATAAAATAAAAAAAAACTAAATTTTTTGAACCAAAGACTTTTGAAAACGGATACGTAAATAGTGTAATGGTACCGCTGTGCACCATATTTGTCACAGCGCAAATAAATATGATTACCTATTTCATTAACACTCACCGCCGTCGCCATAAACCTACAGTACTTACACTAGGTCGTCATCGATTTGAGGAGGTCAAATTGTGGAATCATTGAGGTATACAGTTTCTGTACGTAAATTTCCCGTGCAAATTTTTTTCTTTCTGTTTCAAATGATTTGATAATTTAAAAAAAAGCCAACAAAAGAAAAAAAAATACAATTATTTATTTGTAATCGTATACCTTACAAACGGACAAGTACGGCTGTAAGTTATAGCAGACATGGTCAATGTATAAGAAAAATATACTATTCCATCAGCGCAGGTATCAAATAATATTATATTACCACAGTAGTAGGTATGTGTAAATGATTTATTTTGGATGAAAACAAAAACACTTAAATTTAACATTATCTTTTTTATATATAGATACCTATGTGAGTTTACCGGTACGGTGCTTGTATTGAAGTGTAGAGACCAGACTCATCAATTTTTATTGTTTTCATTTAGAATTACTTCCAGTGGATGTATATGATATGATATAGACACTTAAATAAAAAAAAAAAACTTCGATTTAACATATTATAATGATTTCAAAAATATGTTTTTTTCTAAATTTTATTTATTTTATTTATTTTATCCACTGTTAAAATATTTAATAATCATTTCAATTTGATACTTGATATAGACTAAACTATAATTCTAATAGTTATAGTTATATTTATAATTACAATTTAATCAATGTATGTATTATTATATATTATTAAACAAATCTGTAGTATTTCTTATACACATAAAATAAAAAAAATAATTAAACACAAGTTTTGGAATTTAAAATTGGCATTTTTAAAAATTAAATATATTGAATTAATGTATGAACAAAAGTATGGAGATTTGAGATTATGTGGTTTATAAACTAGAAATATTTGTACGAGAGCAATGAAAACCGTGAATTATTTATTAATTTAAATTACTCGTCAATGACCATGAAATTTTTTTTCTAATTTTGTTCAAGTAATATGAAATTTTGATATTATTAAAAAAATATATATCATATTTAATTTGTGATCCATAGTTAACTGTCGTGAAACTTATCCTGATTTAATTATTACTATACAAAGAATAGTGAACTGTAATCTATTTTCCATGGGTTGTCTTTTTTTTTAAATGAAATTTACTATAGCGGACAAAAATAATTAAAAATCACGTTATTAAGTTAGTTCCAGCTATAGTATATAAATATATAAATTATTATGTAATACATAAGTATAACTATTTATAAATATATAAGTATTTCTTTTAAATTATAATTTATGTAGATAAATGTTATATATTTTAAACTTTTTATCGAGAAATAAATTAGAATTTTATAAAATGCTTATAGGTTATAGATATATACACACGTATCAACTTCAAAACAATAACAACAACTACAACAACGTAGTTATTTAATTATAATAATATAATGTAAAACAAAAAAATAAAATGTTCCGTCGAGAAAGATTTATTATAATATTATACAACGTAAACTAAATAACATTATTATTATGAACGGTAGTGTTACATAGTATGCATTAAAATCTACTGAAAAAAGAATGATTAAATCTATTGTAACCATGGTTACGTTATCCGTACTATTCAATAAAACTAAGAAACGCATTCTGTTTTCTCGTATATCCTAAGCTTAAGCCTTCGGGTAAACATAAATAATTAGTGTATGGAATTCAACAAATAATAATATAATAATCATAAATGTTTAGCAAGAATTTAGTGTATATACATAGTATATTCACTTGTGTTAATATTACATATTATATTCTGTTTATTATACATATTTTATATTATAATATATAATTTAATTTATTATAATCAAAATGTGGATAGCTTAAACATTAATCTACTCATTATGCAGTTATTATACTGAATAATTATCAATGTAAATAAAATATATTTTATTACTTTATTAAGTTTTGAAAACCGTGTTATTTTGTATGTACTGATGTCACGAATATTACCTAAAAATATATTATATAGAATTCTTAAAAATTAAATGCAATGTTAAACTATAGTAAAGTAAAAAAGTAATTTATTTAATTGATTATTTTTATGGTGCACTTAGGTTCATGAAAAATAGGTGGTGAGTACCGATTATTTGTTGTTATTTATAATTTTTTTTTTTTTTTTAGGCATTTTTTCTAATCTTATCTTTAATATTCCATCAATAGTTTTTACAATTATCAGTAATGAAATATTTTTGATAAGTTTTGTTGTAATAAAGTATTTCGATAATATAATCATAATATTAAGTTCATATAGCTTAATATTTTATTATGTATACTTACAAATCTTTCTAATAAAATCAAAAAATATATATTTATAAGAAAAATAATGCTAAGCACTTATATACGTTTGATAATCAAATTGTTGTATGTTCTTAAATGTTTAAAAAATATAAACCAACTTTTGATTATGTTCGTTGATAAAACGAATGAAAAAAAAAAAATGAAGATTTCATAAATAAAGAAAAAAAATTATCATAAACAATTACTACAGCAAAACTATCAAAACATTGGTAAGTATTAGAAATATTTTAATGATTTGAAAAAAAAAACACTTTTTCACACATTTTTTACTAACTCACGTAAACATGTGTCGACCATACGGTCAAATGTAAAAGCACTTATAAAATAATGATATTATATCAATACAATTACTATTATTTCTAGTAGGTACCTAGATATAGTTTTCCTTCCGTACACGCTTATATAAGTGGTTGTAAATCATTTATCCGATCTAAATCCTTCTCGATAGTTTTCCTCGCGTAGTTAGATAAAATACTATGGGAAATCTCATCCGATCGGCATATAAATCTTTCCGTACTGATTTCGAAGCATTATACCTCTCCACCCTTGGAATCCACATGTGATGGATTTATCGGTTTAGCAGTGGTTTTAATAGGAATAACGAAGCAATATAATAGCCGACTGCGGAATAATTTCTATCGATTTACATTCCAATACGATAATATCAGATATATTTTACGTACACTACAAACACAGTCTTAATTACATCTATAACGACTCAATTATAAATAAATAAAAACATATTTTGACTGACGAATATTATATTTGTGTTTGCAATTATTTTTTGATTGGATGTTAATCATTTGTGTAGAACATTTTACTAGTTTTCTTTTATAAAATAGTAAAAAACGTAGTTTGGTTTAGTGCACTTTAATAACGATCATATTATAATACAACTTTGAACGCAAATAATTTAGTTTATATTATGAGCACTTTTATCATTACTGTCTTTACTACGAACCGAGAGATAAAAGTATATATTCTATAATATTTAATATATGGTAATAATAATAATAATATTTTGACCTATAAACTGTTACCTAACAATTTCAAAATTACAACAATTTAATATCCATAACTTTATTTATCATCATCAACGCTGAACAAATATTTATTACACAACTTAAAATAATAAAATGAATTAAATGTTATAAATCATCAAATTTTAATAAAAAATATATATATATATATATATGTTCAATTAAATGAACAATAAAAATTTATTTTGGAAAGATAATTTTTTTTCTTCTTCTGAATTTTAATACTAATTTATTGAACAGTATAATAATATTGTTTATAAATATGTTACTGCGCATAACAACTTTTACCACTATTATTTTTGTTTTAATAAATCTATACCTACTTTATTTGTAATATTTTTTTATTATCAAGAGTTAATGTAACAATTTTTCTACATCAAAAAATATAAAGTTATTTGATAATGGAATAGAAAAATATAAGTACAATATTAAGAAACTGTAAGAAATGTCAACGTTTTTTTTTTTTTTTTAATAATTTTATTGCACAATTCATATATTACTATAAAACCATAACTGTACAGACAGTTGTCACACTTGGGAGTATAGATTAAACCTTTACTGTGAACGTCCAACATTTATATACAAGATTTTATGAAATTAACTAACGAACATCTAACTTAGTTAAACAACTGAATCGGCTTACATAATTTTAGTTGGCTTGCAAACTGTGAATAATATGTTGTATAAATTTTATAGTTATTATAAATTAAATGTATTATAAAAACTAGTTAATGTCAATGAAAGTATTTCCAATGATAATAGGAGAGTTTTATTATTATTTTTTAACTCAAAAGCTGGCGCACGGAGCATAGACATATTAAATTTAAGAAAATTCTCGAAAAAAAATTCTTTGTATAAAATGTATTATATTTTATATCAGTTAGATGTTTTAAATCGGGTTAAAGTGGTACAAAAAAATAGAAATTCTAATATTATCAATAATAAATTTATAATTTAATATTATCCACGATAAATAAAACATACAAAACCGTTCGGTCATCGTGTCTTTTTATTTTATCAAAAATATGAAAATATTACAATCACTCGAGGAATCAAATACAAGAGCGCATCTGGGCATGGCTCGATGCAGTTTATCATAATGATAGAGAAAATAGCGACATTGGTCCTTCAATAAATATTATCTAATTTATTATCTGTAATTCTGTAATAGCTATTTGTTTTCTTTGTGATATATAAGCAGTAGATAATGATAAAGTATAAGGATTGTGCACATTTTCCTCAAGTATAGGACGAGTAAAAGTACTTAGGACAGCAGTCCGTTGAAACGATCGTTTGACAATTTTTGTGGATAATTTTGCACTGTTAAGATTTTTTGGGATGTTTTATATGGTCCGCTAGATACGTATTAGAATTGTTGGAGCAGTAAGTTCGACTATAAAAGCGGGTTACTGGTTTTCAATAATAATAGTCATATAGCCCTGGGTGTAAAAGTTAAAAATTTACGCTGACTCGTTTCTGCAACGCGATTTTCTCAATATCCCATAAAAGAAAGCTGTAGCAGTCCAAGACGAGTTAACGATGCTAACGTAAAGCAGTACCAATAACCAATTGCCACATCATCATATTATATTATAACAGTAGAACTCTTTTTGATTATTTTTATACCAATCTAATGTGTTCAGAAGTACGCAGCACACCCTGATTAAAATACGCACAAGTTATCATTCCTAAGATGAAATAAATCATAGATCACGCACTTGACTATCAGTTATTAAATAGGGACTGAAAATAATTTATAGTGTTATAGTTTATCGAAATAAAAAAAATAAATAAAAAATTAGTGACTAGGGTGAAAAATATTTATTTGATAGTTTGTTTTATTAATTTATGAAGATAGAATAACTCGTTATTATAATATACACTTTTTTTATCCTTGTAATGAATAATTTATTGAAAATCTACCAGGGATAGAATAAATGAAAATGTTGGGAAATGTGTGTTTTTGTGAATATTAAAATGTTTAACACAATAACACATATTACCATATTTATTGAATATTGTTTTAAGTAGTAGAATTTTACATAGTTTTAATTATATAACATAGTTTGTTTGTTTGATAATTTTAAATTTAAAATAAGACGTGCAATTATCTTAAATCATTGTCTTTTTAAAATTTGATAATAATATTGTTTGAATTCTAATAAAAACTTATATTCAAAAATCACGAATTTGCTTATTATAATTTTGATTAACTGCCTTAAGTAGACAGATACATCATAGTATTGTATATCATAAGGTTACAATGTCCTATTAATCAAAATATTTATGAATAACATACTTAAAATTAAACATATAAAATAACAATAAAATCGTGATTTAAATATAATAACGTAACACATTTAGCGTTTAATGAATACGATATTATTAATACCAATAAACAATTATCCTAAAAAATAGGTCAATCAGTAAGTGTCAATTTGAGTTAAGGTGAGATATTTTGACTGTCGAGTTTTCAGCTCTCTGTGGTTCACTGGTTGCTGACCCATCGCACACGTGAATCTTAAAAGTTATTTATGCGCGTTTAACACGCGCAACAGTAAACGAGCGTAGTGCACTCCGTGTAAGCAACACGAAATGACACTCGCGGATAACCGATATCACTAACTTTTCAGCATACAATAGACCGTTTGAATCGTCACTCTGGAGACAGCGGAAAGCCACATTATACACACACAAATACACAATATGTATATGTGTATCATATAGTATTATACAACTTTAACAATAATTCGTAATTACACTTGGTGAAAATCAGTGTCCACAAAGTTTTCTCCTCTGACATGTTGAATTAATAACCCGGAGTGTACGAGAATATATATAAGTTTGTGTCGAAAAAAACTTTAGCAATTTGTAGTAAAATTCCAAGTATAAATAATGATGCAAAAACGGTGAGTATTCTCGCTTTATTTTGTCATTAGTATACCCATCCCCTAACACCGCTCATCACCAGAAATCGATTATAAACTTGTTTTTCTAGAATTTAGTGGCACTGCACGTCATGTGTACAACACAGCCTATGAACCCGACTATTACTATTATTGTACTATATTATACTACTATGTATCATACTACACAAGTACTACTCGAAAGCGCATGTAATAATATTATAGAGAAAATATGGTTTTCATGATTCATTGAATATTACACCAAGCGATATTACTTATTTCGTGCAATATACGTAAATATGCATATAAATAAATAACCTATATCAAAATTTATATACAAAACCATATCATTGTATATATATATATATATACATATTTATAGTACGCGGTACGAATAAAATAAACAAAACTTATGTATTTTCAACGCAAAGATGGTTGGCACAAGGCGGCTTGGCCATATACTCGAAAGTTTTTGATTAAAATTTAAGTAACTCGGCTGTACTTAATAAATGAACCCGTAATGGGTAGCTGGCAGAATATCGTTGCTTTAGATGCGGGTAGTAGATCGTGGGGTGGGGAGGGTCGAGATAAAAACTGTAAATCGTGTAAAATGAGTTCGCTACGGACGAGGGTCCCGCACGAAGGTATAGTATACAGTATAATATGCAATGGGAACAATGGAAGAGAAAAAAAAAGTGGTGGAAAGAAGAAAAACAGAAACGCTGTTTGTTTACGATGTATTTCGGTCAGTTAAAACGGTTAACGGGGTCAACCAAATTATGATTAAAAAAAAAAAATAAACATTAAATATTTCCGTCATCTTATAAAGCCACGACGGAGCCCCAAACCTTTTGAAAATTATAACAATAATGTATCATAATATTATGATATAGCAACAGCTACAGCTAGCGTGTGTAGTAGGTCTTCGATGTAAATATGTAATCGTACAGATTAAAATAATATATTATCTTAAAATATCGTAAGTGCATTTAAATACTACCAACTGATTCTTCGATGTCGGACAATTTCGTTAGAAATTGATTGCAATAATGTATCTATTAATATTGTTTTGTCAGATTTAACTAATACCCTATACTTGTACTCTATTTGTGTCATTTCATAGTTTTTAATTATTATCATAGTAATATTTGTTAAAGACAAAGTGAACCACAATGGTTTTTGGTAGGAAAAATTATGAAAAATAGCCATAGACGAATACATACACACATGATTATAATATATTACCTAGAATAACATTAAACATTAAACATATTAACATGTTAACAGGTTAGAAGAAATAAACGGATGCAGTGAAAATATAATTGTTTGTTAGTTCGTAAACACAACATAGTGTAGATAAAAGCGTACACGAAAGTCTTAAATACGCGTCATCGTTGTTATACCGTTATTTATTATGCAATATTACATTCGTGTTTTGACTGACAGGAGGCATGATTATTTAAAAATCGGTGTTCATTTTTTTTTTTTTTCAAATTATTATTAACGAGGCGAAAAGCTATCGTTGATGGACGGGCACGCGGCATCATTTATAATTTTATATTGAATTTATTTTTTAAGTGATAAAAATTATTTCGCACAAAACCATAAGTTTGTACATAGGTACATAAATAAATATAAACATAAACGTCACGTACCTGCCACAGAGCACCAAGCACAAACTTTCAGGACGTACTTGGATGAACGTTAAATTATACATTTATTATATTTTATATTTTACCCTAAACAGTATAGTACTATGCGGTGATTATAATATTTGGAGTTATTAATTTAATTATATTCATTTATGTTCGTTTCAAATCTCAAAATAAATTGCTTACGTATAATCCAATGATTATTTCTTTAAATATAACTATTATGACATCGGGTAAGCCAATATATTATAGTTCAGAAGTAAATTACAGTATGATATGCAATTATTAAATGTCAAATTTAGCATAAAATATATTTTTAAATATTACATAGGAAATTTAATTATTGTGAGAGAAAATAACAAAATACAAATTAATGAATACAAGCAATAAATTCACAATGTTTTGTAAAATGTGCTCTAATTTTAAATTTAATATAAATGCATTAACTATTTTTACAAAAGTATATTTTAAACAGATTGACTAAAAAATCGTATAAAAACTTAACACATACATGTGTTTTAATTTAAATATATACTTATTGGAACTATTATTATCTGAACATTTTATAACGAAGGCATGTCATTAGAATTTTATGTAAAGGCGTAAGTGGTCTATACAATATAATAATTATTTGACACTTTTTACAGCTTAATTTATGAAATTAAAACTTTTTTTAATAAAATACCATAAGCGATTTTTACAAGTATATACAATAAAGGTCATAAAAACCATTTTTTTCGTATATTTATTTGTTTATTTTATTTAGATGTTTATTAATTAAACTGCTATTAAATAAAATAAAATTGAGGTTCTATAAAATAACTGAAGAGAGTAAATATTAAATATTTAAATTGGTTAATCTATGAATATAATATACGTAATTTATAAAATATTTTTATGTGTTATAAATAGACTTGGATTATTTTCAGAAAAATCCACTGGGAAATTATATTTACTTAAGGAAAGTTAGTTTTAGAACAACCTAAAAATAATTTATCATCCGCAATAGTTAACATTGGATTTTTTTTTATAGTATCAACTAATTTTTAATGTTACCAATTATAATATTGTAACTTGTAGTATAAATAAACACCAGCCTCGTTGATATTTTCTTCTTAAGATACAGTTTTTTATGAAGTTTAAATTAAATAATATTTTTAATTAGTGACTATTATTCATTTATTTAAATTTTCAACTTAAAATACCTATAACTCAAAACAAATTATAAGAATGTACATCATATAGGTGATAATCTTCTTCATATGTCAACATAAATTTTAAAGCTAGGTTGTTGTAGGCTATAGTAATAAATTGCACTTTTAAAATTATTAAAAAATGCTTGTTAGGTACTGAAAAAATAGTATAATCATATTGAAAGTAGAAGGGATTATTGACGATAAAATTAGTGATATATCTACTTAGTATATAACAACGTATTAACAAATTGTTTCAGTTCATTTAATAAACAATCTAATAGGTTTACCTTTGCACGCTAAATATTGATTAAAGACCATTTCCATTTCAGAAAAGTTTATTTAAAAGAACGGGCGTCTATTTTGTTATAAAATGCGGGAATATTTAAATCTTTTATTTTTATTATTATTAAACAGAAAGAGTTCACTTATTTCAAACAAACAATACTCAAAATTAACAAATTCAACTTTTAAGAAAAATGTATATGTATAAATTATAAAAACACACTATAAACCAATATTTTGAGTTGTTAATAATGTACTACGTTTTATCAAAAATGATAAAAACTTTGTTTGAAACCAATACATAAAAGAAAAATGCAGACAATAATGGCTATCAAAACAAATATAGATTATAAAACATCACAATATATATGTTGTGCATATTTTTTTATACTTATTTAGAAATTATGATACAAAAACGTACTGATTTTGTTTTTTTAATACTATTGTATAGGTAAAGTTTTAATAATTTAAAGAAATAATAATAAGTTATTGTTTACTGTATGACATAGCATATTATTAAAGATTTCGTTTCAAGTATTAAACTCTAGTGTCAGCGGATTAATTTTTATTTTAAGTTTAATCTGTTTTTACGAGGATTTATAATATAATTGTTATTTTTGGGTAATCCAGTGAACCCTAAGTTGGCACAGTTTTGCAGTTCCACGTTATCCTCAAGCTTAACTTATTTATGATCAAACATCAAATTCTCGTGTGTAATACAATATTTTGGCGACTTTCCACCGGTGTTCAGACAAACGCTGTGTATTATAATATTACTTACTATATTGTTATTGAACATTTTAATGCTATACTGAAATCAAATTACCTTTAGTAAGTTATAAACAAAAATATCAAAAAAAAAAAAAACATTATGTTTTAATTAATAATACATTATATTTACAAAGACTAACTTTTAAAAACATATATGAATAATATAAATAAAAAGCAGACGATAAATGATAATAATATATTTGTATATATAAAATTGTCTTTTTTCGTATAAAATCCGTTAGCATAAATCATGATATTTTTTTAAAACCAGAGTTAGTTTGTCCCGTATAGTTTGTATCTATTTTGTAAATCCGTAACGCCTCCATTAATAGACGTGATTTTCAATCTACTGTAGGTAATTTGTTGTATGTATGTATTTATTTATTTATTTTTTTTTTTTTTTTGATGGAAAATCTAGGAATCTTAGATATTTTTATACCGTTTAAGGATTATACTGTTGCGTTATACCAATTTATTATTCACAAATGAAAATCACCTTTTTTCTTATAATTAGAATAAATCACTATTTATTAACAGATTAAATAAATCTAAATCGTAATTCAAATGAGTGTATTAATAATCATTGGTAGGAACATAGTAATGTTTTTTAAATATATAGGAGCTATGATTATTTTAAAATTATAGTAATTAATATCAATCTATTAAAATTTTAAAATGTATGAAAGATATTTGATTAAAATGACTTATAATGCACAAAAAATTAAATAATGCTTACTTAATTTCAATTAACATTATTCAAAAATTATTTATAAACAAGAACGGTATGTCTATCTATTAAAATTCCTGCAATAAAAAAAAAAAACTTGTTCCCTAAAATCCTTTCCTTAATAAGAAGCAATGAATTAAAAATTCATTACAAATTATTTTTTTTCGGTTAAAATAATTCTTAGTATCCATATTATTTATTTAAATAACCTAATATTACTATTAGCTAGTTTGATTTAGTATTTAAATACATTAAAATTTAAAAAAAAATATAATTTGTTAAAAAAAAAAAAAAATGTGTTTTACCGACAAAAAATTCTAATGGTATAATATCTAGGTATTTAAAAATATATCAGTTAAGTATACTTAAAGTTAATCATTTGTGTGACAAAGGTATAGTAGCTAATTTTCAACACGTCATGCATAACGGCATAACAAATATAATATATAATTGTATATTTTCAATCAAGATAGAATAATATTGATATAAAGATAATATTTACCAAATGAAATGATTAACAAATGATTCAATCGTGGTGTTGGTAAACTTAATGGACTCGGGTACGGCTTACAATTTAAATTCCCGTATTTCGGAAGATTACTGACATTGGACACCGTTCGCGTGCGCGGTTTTGGTCACCGATGTCGCGGTGTGCATAATTGATTAACGATGCTAATGATGTTAATAATATATACGCGAACACGAATAATGAACTGTATTGAAATGTACGAAAGGTTGTTTGATAATCTCGTTATGGTTTTATTTATATCGTAGTCACCTGGTATATCTACATATACCTAGGTATTATATTATATTTTTCCGTGTGATAATAATATTATTTATATTATAAAAACAACGGCGTGTTTTGCGACGAAGACACGGTTGAGTGATTTTTTTCCGTTTTAGAACGAGTCAGAAATGGGATGATGTTTTATAATAATATGAACTTACGTGAGGGAATTCAGTGTCTTTCCATCAAAAAATCTCATCACATGCTTACTGTCTAGAACATAACAGTTATGTGTATAGTATATAATATGTACAGCCCTTGTGTTTTTGAATATATATTATATTATTATTTTGGCTTTTGTCACTAACAACTGTTTGTTTTAACTTAAGTTTTAATTACATACATGAGTGGTAAAATGCCGTATGTATAATACGATAATAATATGACAAAATATATTATATTTATATTGAATATAAATAATAAAATAGGAATAATTTTATAAAAATAAAAAAATAACACATTTTTCTTCAATACTTACATTCTTGGACTTTCAATTAAACTAAATGTATAATTAATTGATACGGTACAGATTCTTAGTTTTTACCTGCATATAATAATATCTTTGTAAAAACAATCGATGTTATTAATGCTATTTTGATCACATTGTCATTATTTATTTATTGTTTTATTTATTTTTATATGCAGCACCTTTGTGTTACTATATATTGTAACGATTCTAAAAATATACTAACTAATCCTTAGCTGAACAGAATTTGGTATAAATATGTTTTGACGATATAAGAGAAGAAGGAAACAGGTGTGTTTCAATATCTATTAATGCCATTCCGTCTATTGTATGACTATTTTCCTATGGTATACTTTGGAATAAAATGTGAATATTTAATTATAGTTTGCAATATAATTGAAGTATAGTACTCCATTAGTATAACTAAACGTAGGTTGAATATCCCTTGAGCTTAGTCCCTTTGAAAATTGTATAAACCTCTTCGATAAGCTTGATTAAGTTGTATTTTCAGTAATTATATGTTTTGTATAATACGATGAAAATTTTGCTATGAACTAGTATCGCACAATATCGATTTTTAAACTTACTACTGTTTAATATTGAAAAATTTTCAATAATAATAATTCTAATAAAAACTAAAGATATTATAAATACATTTGCAACTAAATAATACATTTTTCTTTAACATATATAATTAATTTTTATTCATATTTTATTTAAGTATTTGATTATTATTATGATTAAAAAAAAAAAAAAAAACATGAATAAGGGTATAAACTTTGTAAGCTTTGTATAAATGTAACACTCCTAAAATGTAAGATATAATTAGTTGTGCTTATATTGTATACCTGAGTCTTAAATCTCGTCCGCTGTGCGGTGTTGTCGTTTTAGCAGCACGTCTGTCTCGTCGATCTTTTTTGTTGCGTTTTAAGATACATTTTTAAGATAAAAAATATTAAAGCCCACTCTTTTGAATATTTTAAATTAAAATAAATAGTAATATACGAGTTATAAATTGTGCGCTTTGAAATTGTGTTTTATTAAAACTGTTTTAATCAAATGAAAAAAAAAATGAATTTAAGTATTTTGATTTAAAATTGATTTCATTAAACGCACAATATATATATATATATATAAATAAATAATAATAATCATGTTTTAAATTTCACGTATATTATTTTTAAATGTTTAAATTACATTTATTTTCATTAAATTTCAAGATTCGAAGGAGATTACCCTTGAGTCACAAGCGTGAAATGAGGACAGGAACATCCCCTTAGTGCATACGTATATTTATATTAAAAATGTAATAATTATTTATGCGAATACAGTAATAAATATGTCAAAAAACAACAGTAAATATTACCACTGTGGTAAATATTGTTTGACTTTTTTATTGTTAAACGTTCAAAAAACAACAGAAAGGTACGTTGCCTTTGTCAGAATGTAAGCTATGTGTCAACTCTTTCACTTTATAATCTATGTGTGAATTCTAGTGAAAACATGAATATAATGTATAAATTATAGTATCATAAACAAATGTCCGCGTGCATCGCTGAAATTCAGTTATTGTATAATGTACGACTATATAGTATATTATGGTAAGATTTAGTTTTAAACTAATTTATTATTCTTCTGATATTTTTTTTACGTCAATTCCTTAGTAATCAAATAAACTTAATAAATTATTATACTTTCTAAAGAAATAATTTGAATTAAATAATTTTTTAAGCAATGACTTATAATAAGTAATAATTATTTAATCATTTTTAATAAAATATATTTAAATAGAATAAGGAACTAATCGCAAAAAAAATATTAACCAATCTGGAATTGAATATGATTATAAATATATATATTTTTTTTTTTTTCATAAAAAATACGACAAATTTAGTAATTAATTAAATTAATAGTTATGATAAATGTGTCCTGATCATGTCTATCTATAAAATTTAAATCGTTTAAGACGAAATGTATACTAAAAAAAAAAATATATATTAATATGTATCTAACTGGATTATTTGAGGCGTTAAGTTATAAAATTAATTTTTCATAAGAATCATTATTATGTATCATTTAATATTTACTAAAATAATTCTATTTTAAATAATAAAATATATTTTTGAGGTAATAAAATAGTATGTCCAACAATGCATACATTGTGATGAATATGAGCAATTTATACTAATAAATCCTAACAAATCATTCAATATATGTGTCAAGTAAATAACAGTATAATGCAAGATTTATCTAAAAATAAAACGTTTTGATTATCAGTTAAATGATAGAAAACTAATGTTTGAAATGTACCAATTTAGTGATCTACTCGTATACCATACGTCAAAATATATATTAGAAACTAATAACATTTTTATTTATTGTATATTTGATACTGAGATATACACAATTTGTATCTATTTTAAGTTTTAAACATTGATACCAGAAATATGTAATAAATAATAATGTAATCGAAATATCCTAGCGAAACCAATAACTTCACAGTTATAAATAAAATGATACAATTATTTAAATGTTATCTATATTTTAAACATTTATACAAAAAATTTAAAAAAAACTTAATTTTCGTAAAATTACGAGTCTGCCATACGCAATATGATGATAGTATCACGAATAAGAAATTTACTTACCTACTCAGTACAAAATAAAATAGGTGAGGTTTGTATTTCATCATCTCGCTATTAAAACCGTAGTGATAATACACCTAAGCCTGATGTCTTAATACACTACGTAGCATAGTATAAGTATATATTATAAGCAGTGGTAGTAATATATATCATAGTGAATATAGTTGTTGAATGTGTAGTGGTAGTGGTCATAGGAGCAATAGAGGGAATGGTAAAGGAGATAAGAGAAAATATATCATGTGTTTTATTGCATGTACCGGGTGTTTTTGAATTTCTCGAAAAAGTTTGAAGAATTATCGCGTATATTTGTTTTGTCATTTGTTTTGGTTGTCATTTTGTAACATGAATTAAAAAAAAAAAATAATGTTAATTTAATGAAAAACGAATTCCCTTACTAGTTTGCAACATACATACATTTTCTTCATAATTTCTGTTACGCAAATGTCGATTTATTTTTTTAACAACGAATTTGTAACACAATAATTGTGTAAAATATTATGTTTAAAATTAAATAAGATGAAATTCGAAAGACGCCCCACTAAATATTTGGCTTTCAAAAAAGCTTGAAAAATAAGTTTTCTATTTCACTTACCAGCATGATAACTATTCTCAAAGTTTGTACAATAAACCATTGAAACATCCTGTATTATAAATCCTGTATATATATATATATATATATATATATATATATATACATAAATATATACACACATATAAGACTTGGAAGCCCCACGCACGTGCTTAATGCACCGTAATCCCTAGGAATGGGATTTCGGGTTGCTACACGGACACCTCTCGACGATCGTTATTATTACTAAGCCAGCAGAAACGGAGAGAATTGATTTCTCGCCGACTCACCGAAGACAATCGGTGATTTTTTATTGCAACACGGTTCATCGGCGGCGCGCGGTTCGTTCGAATATCGACAAATACGCGAGCGAAGAACAGTTACCGTGGGCAATAAAACCAACTGTACGTACGCGCGTGTGTGAGTAAACTCATACATGTACCTATAATATACGGGTATATATATATATACACACAAATACACATACATACACGAATATACTCAAAAACTCAGTCGGAAGGGGCTTTGAAACGATCAACGTCGACGGCTTAGAAGTAAAATGTGCTAGTTTTATCATCTGACAACAGACTTTTGTTGTTTAAACAGCCAAGGAAATATAAATTAACTGCGACGTTAAAGTATTGAAAGTGTAAAAGTCAGTGTTCATTGGCAAGAGATTCGTTATTATATTAATAATTATTTGTTTAGCGTACGTGTCCGTTATAATATGTGTTTTATTGTGTTCGATGCATCTTAGTCTAACATAAAAAAAAAATCAGAGAATATTCATACGTGTATATCATTGCTCCATTTAACTATTATGTGGTTTTAATAATGAATAACTTAATAAATAATATTTAACTTTTTTTTTTATAAATCTACCGATTTTGCAGAATGTTTCTTAGTCAAATTAACATGACGAATATCTAGCTTTTTTCAAATCAGCAAACAATTCTTGAATAATTGAAAGAAAGATTAAAAACTAAAAAGAGCCGTCTGTGTATTCACTTACACACAATATGTTAACTAAAGTTTGAGATGAATTTGTTTATTGTTGCGATTGAATAACCACCATCGACAGAGTATGAAAAATTATTGAATATTTATAAAAAATAAATAATGCAAACAATGTATTTCTACAGTTTTCATTTATACATGAGTCAGTTTGTTTAAGTGTAATACTTTATTGAATTTATTGTTTTTAAATACAGACATTCTTCATAAAAAAAATACTTAAAAAATAAATACTTTAAAATAAATTGTTAGGAAAGTACGCATAACATATTACTATTTATATACTACAAATATGATATATGTATATTTTAGGTATACGTATTTGAATAATTTTAAACGTGTAACTAGTTAGACTAAAAATAACATACTGAATGAAATAAAAAAAATAATTATATTTGATTATGAGTAAATTGGTTTAAATTAACTTGAAGTTACTATAAATAGAATAATATGAAAAATATTTATTTTTTTTTTTACATTTCATTTTTTGTACGCCTGACGACAATTTTACAGAGATAAATTAATGATATATATAGTTTTTTGAATAGGGTCGTTACATAAATATATAGTTTAATGAGTGTCAATTTCAAAATCTTGTTTATTACAGGACCCAATCATAAGAATATGAAATGTATCCCTACTGGGTAGACAGATATCATCGATGTTACAAATAATTGAATTATTAACAAATTGTATGTATAGTATTTTTCTTTTGATATCAAGGTTAGATAAGTTCAGAAATTTAGATTCCGATCTATAATTATGATGAGGTTAAAAAAAAATTTAAAAATAACCAGTAAATGAAAAGAAACTTTTTTGAACCCTTTCAATTATTCTTTGAATGTATTTCTGAATATTATAAGACTATACAATATACAACACACACATATTAGTGTGTTATGTGTGTGTGTATGTGTACACATTATAAATAATATGTAATTATTTATTATAATTACATCATATATATTGTCATTACCTATGTTGAAGCTATACGGTGTAATTTACATACACAGAAATTATTACACAATATACCTATATAACCATTATAGTCATACTTAGTTTAACGGGGCCCTCAATGTGTATCAGAAATTAAAGTTTTCACATTGGAGGTTAAAATTTCCCGACGACAATAAATATTCCAAATGACCACACACGGCAGTGCCGCGCTGTTGGTCTTAAATAAAGGGTCCCTTAGTTAAGTGGTGATTTTCAAAAGCATAATTAATGGCCGTAAGTCACATTGGTCTCTTTCAATGTGTGTAGAAACACTAGAAACTGCGACCATTTATCAGCGTAAAAGTTATAATTACTTTAGTGCGCGTGAACAACACACACACACTGCAAAGACTCTACCGGTGCTGCGTGTTCCATGTCACATTTGGCAAGGGCCAAATCATTGTGTCCAGTGGCATGTAGAGCAACAGGTAGTATGGAGGCGGGTAGTTAAAGAGCAAATTCAATTTTTTAATTTTGGTCAGTACTTATTTTATACAAATCATGATATAAAGTACGTCCATAATCTTAAATAATTGGATCTTAAATCATTGTCCAGCTATTATTTTTCTTGCACTTACTTGTTTGAAAATTAAAAATTTTGAAATACGAAAACTGCTAAAATCTTTACTTATTCTTATTTAAGTGGGTTTGAGCATAGAATGTTTTAAGGAGTTATATTTAGGTACCTAGTTTATATTATATGTATATTTGAACGGTGTCATTATATGAGTATTGAATGAACATTAGTGTGTGTAATCCATAATCTGCGCCATTATCACGTTGTCGTATCACCGCCTATCTATCGGCTGCAAAACGCAAGTGTTCTCAGAACTACGATAGTAATAAATTATAGCCATTTATAAGTATACGGTATACTGATCGGGTAAATTAAATACACGGTGATAAATACATATAAACATTTATTTTGGTTATTATAAAAATGTTTATACGTATTTATCACTGTGTATTTAATTTACCCGGTCGGTATACCGTACTCTTATAAATGGCTATAATAATGTTTCAATATAATACTAATTAGGAACTAATATTTAAAAATTAAAACACAACTATTTTATGAAGATAAATATGTCACCTTGAGGCACGCCGGCATTTATAGCAGCTATATCAGAAAGAGCGGATCTGTAGCGATCTTAAAAATGTCGATCCGTTAGATAGAATTTAATAAGTAGTAAGTGGACGGTAGGAATTTATTAATTTTATATAATAGACCATTTGTGAAAGAATTGTGAAATGTCTAGGAATATACAATTACAATAATTTTTTTTTTTTTTTCAAAGAACACAAAATGGCATCTACAACTCTGTATATTTGGTATATAGTCGAGTGAAACGCATAAAATCCGAATTGGGTATTAGGAAGAATATTCTTTTCAGTAATAATGGGTAGAATAGGTTTCAGAATTATCGTTCAAGTATTTTAACGAAAAAAGGCAGAAGGCTGATTGATTGATGAGATGAAGTAAGTACTGTCTGGTGGTTTATTAGGTTTAGGAAACAAGATTATAGATAAAAGTGTTCAAAATAGAGGAAAATATGAAAGTATAAGTAAAGCATTAAATATGTAAGTTATGTAGACGCTAGCTTTAGATAGAAGGGATCTGACTACTTCTGCAGTAATGCGATCATAGCCTAGTGATTTATTAAGTGAGTGTTTTAGTATAGCATATTTTATATCATTTGGTGTAAATGACTTGACAGGGGAAGATAGAGGAAGAGGAGAATTAAAGTACGTTTCTACTAAATTCATATTTTCGTTGTCTATTATATTCGAATGCGGTTGAAAAGTTTGAGAAAGATAAACCTTAAAAAGTACAAATTTTTCAAGATCAGTTGTAGCTAGGTTACCATATTATGCTTTTTTAATAGGAATATTTAGTGATTTAAAACGAAGAATTTGTTTTGTTTCTCTTAAGAGACTGCCATATTTGAGAGTAAGATTCATTAGATGATTTTTCCAAAGATTTGCTTTAAGTTTAGCATTAGCAAAAATTTTTTTTTCAACGAATTTTTGTAAGACATTTGTACATTTGTTTGTGGGAAGGGAAACGGGTGTTTTGGAAGAGTGCTCTTGCTCTCCATTTTTCAACTATTTTGTTACGTATGTACAATTGTTAGTTTCTTTATAAGTTGTAAAAATATTAGAAGTTAAAAGCACCGATAAGTGATCAGAATTTAAATCCAGTAAATTATTAGTAGTGCTAAATATGTTATACAATATTTTGGTCACAAAAATATCAAGAATATCAAGGTTTTTACGAGAAGACGAAGACCAATACGTTGGATCAGGTGGGGCTAGAACTTCAAATATTTTTATGTTGGTAAAATTGTACAAGGTGACACGTCAAAGATTATTCACATTGAACCCACATGATTGGTGTTTGGAGTTTAAATCGTCGCCTATAATAAAGTTGCTATTAAAATTTTTAAATTTTAATAATTAATTCATAATATTGGATATTATTTTCTATAATATTGTTGTTTTTATAAAGAAAACAAAGCGATTGAAACATTGATAACGAAAAATAAGATACTCGTAGTATTATGTTTAATTTTATTGAAATTCTATTTAATACTGTAATACATTCTATGTGGTCCAATTATACTGATAAACCACTCGATATTATTAGTTAATAGAGTATTACGTTTATCGGACAGACGATAAAAACGAAAAAACGTAGAAACAATAAATCAGTAGCGCAACCGAATGAATTGTACAACCAGTATCTGTAATACATTTTTTCGTCCCGTAATCTATGTGTCGCCTAGACGAGATGGCGGTGTAGATTTTTGGAGTAGACATGAAAAAAAAAAATGCTTATATTTATCGCGACCATTTAACGTTTATGTGATGTGTACGATATTCGCGTGTATGTAAGAGATAGGTTTATGTGCATTCCAAGAATAGGAAAATAATAAAAATAAGGAAAAATCAAAATAAAATAAAACAAGCAAGCGTGTGGCGATAACACAACGACAATAACGGAACGAATTCGACCCGGGAGGTTTCCTCTACTTTAGCTTTTATTACGTTTAGCTCGGTGGGGTAGAAGACCCGCGCACTTTACTAAAAACCAAAAGCTAGGGGGTGTCGATATTCCGTCGAGTCCGATGATTGATGTGGCAACCTTTCCTGAAACAATAGCCCATAGGTTTTCCACCGCCAACGCAATGATTGAAAATTGTTTGTCGTTTGTTGTATATGTTATATTTTATTTTATTTGTCCATAAAATTTGTAGTTGTCTATGACAAGATAAAATAAAAATTAACTGATAATAAATTATCACATTACTATTAAGTTGCTAATATGTTTATTTTAGGTACCGACATAGCTTTTGCTGTAATAGTAAAATATACAATTTAATGGGTTTTTGTAGTATCATAAGAATACAAAAATAAGACGTTTATAAAATTATAACAGTAATATATATATATATATGTATACAATTACAGTTGAATTATGTTCTACACATTAGATATATCAATAAGTATAGATCACACTAAAATATACAAACAACTTTAATAGTACACCAAATTTAAAGCCAGTGAATAAGCTTTAATTTTTTTTCTTTAATACTTTTTTAAAATAAAATAAAATATATATATAATATAACGGGTACGGTGATAACACATGAAAACACAATTTACAAGAGAAATAAAATTGCCTACGAATTACATTTATTTATGAAAACCTTTCCCCACGAGATACGCTATTAACGCCAACATAGATGAATTATTTTTTTCTCTATCATCTTAGCCTTAAAATGTAATGTTTTAATATGCTGACGACACTGCGTGACAGTTACATATTAAAACAATAATTTAGAATACGGTCGTAAAACTTTGAATGGTACAGTCGTGTCGTTTTTATAGTCATAAAAAAAAATTGTACTGATAGTCTGCTACATGCATACTGATACATGCGAATATAGCCCAGCTTGGAATCGATTCAGTGGAAAAAACAATTATACTACTTATAGTTTGGTCGCATGAAATGTTGGCTAAAAAATTTGGGTCAGTTAATTGGATATAATTTATGCACGAGGAATGCAGTATAATAGACTAGAAGACTAGATGCTATTTATTGTTAACTTAAACAACTACAAACAAAATTCTGAAGATAATGATTGAAATATAATAAAAATGAAAACTATTATAATTTATAATCCTCTACCGAATTTCTTCATCCAATTATTTAATCATATACTGAAAATTTTTGATTTATTTGAATTAATGATTGTACTATGCATTTTCTGTGAATTAATAACAGTAAACCATAGTCAAAAATTAACCGAATAATATTACAACAGTTTTATACGAGTATATAACGTAATTGTAGCACAACAATGCAATTATAATTTGGATTTGGTCGACGTTTGTTCGTAAGACTATGTGAATATTAATACTGTAATTAAATCTAAGTTTACCGTGTGTTAATTAAACATTGTTAATAAACACCGCAAAAAGACCAGGGATCTATGTAATTTAACATTATAATATGCGTACTTCCCTGTGACTGAATCTTCGACGATGGACATCCTTAGTGTTTTTCTATTTTGATCTATAACTATTATACGCAGTGATGTATGTAGAAGACGAAACGACGCATTGAAAAGTTTAAGAGGACTTCCGATGCACGCATAACGTGTTTCACCTAAATTAAAAAAGTAAAACATGGCGAGTTTGCAAACATCAGAATTTATTTTGTGTTTCTTATCTCAACATTACGGTAAACTAACAAATATAATAAAAAAAATTAATAAAATTTAAAAGTAACCATATGGCTGTGCTCTTTTATGTTGATTTTGTATGATTTAATTATAGAGCGATTCTTGAGAATTTTCAAAATTTCTAATAAATATAGTTATACAGCTTTTACGTGATTTTAATTATACTATTTTTTTTTTTATTACATTGCATCAATTTATCACGGGTAAATTTTTGTTTTAGAATTGACAAATCTAAAAATTACTAAAATATACATAATTTATGTATATTTGTTTTTTTTTGAAAATACAATAAATTATTGAAAGCATCTTTCTATTTAATCAGCTTATTATATTTTGACCGTAATTTGTTGCATACTTTCACATGTTAAATTTTGTCAAATTTCCTTTTGTTTACTTAAAAATTACTACTTTAAGTCTGTAAAAAAATATATTTTAAATATTACCTGTATCAATAATAAATTAACTCATACTCCAAATATTTGTAGCTTTCCTTGAATACAAATGTCATCAATGTTTTAGACAATTTACTTTTCAATATGTATTTCTAACATGCTGCATAATTTATTATCATCTCAACCGTATTACAATAATAAAATTGCTGAAGTAAATATTACTATTATGATAGTACTGTAATATTCCATTACACTTAGTAGAAAAGGTATGTATAATATTTAATTAAAATTTGTAACTGCTACTGTAGTTATTGTTGTTTGTGTCAGTGGAATTAAATTTCTTTCGAAAAAAAAATCTATTTATAATTGAATATATTTGTTAGCTATTTTAATGGTTATTAAAATATTATTACTTTTGTTACAAATTGTATTGCTTTGATGTATAGTTTGCATCAATTTATTGAAACATAAAAATACAAATAACGAAAAATAATTTACATAAAGCCTGTTTTCTAGTTTTAATGTTCATTAATTGTTATTGTTTAAAACAACGGTTTAAAGGAATTATTATTATTATTTTATATTATTTTAACTGTTGACAGACGAGAATTTTTTTAATTCAATATGCGCTGATTCCGCACGCACATGTTTGTATTCGGCTTTAATATTTGGTATTTATTCAAAGATAATTTATTATTTTCATTGTTATTACTTTTCACGGATTAAACAAATATTAACTCTTAGTATTTAATTCACTATTTTCATTTTTCGTTATTAGTAAAAAGAATTTGGTTCCATTTAATAATAAACATTTCAGATTTTAGCTACATCGTTTCGTATTTATTTCGAATTTATTATATTATGAACCCATATTTTTTTTTTTTATTCGACCAAAAAATGCCCAACACATTTTTATCTTTACAGTCAAACCAAATCCTGTTGATTTTTAAACAAGTCATAGTATTATATTTGTTAAAGCTTTATTTTAAAAAATATTGTGGTTTAGTGGCAGTATATTTTAAGTTATAAACAAACAATAAAATACCGTATACGCTATGCAGTTATTAAAAAAATAATAAAATATCAAGAAATCCGACCAAAAAAAAAAAATTCAAGTGACTTTTTATTTTTTAAATAAAATCAAAGATTATTGTATTAATGAAATATAAAATTCTTTAACAAATGACGCAGGTTGAGTGAAGTTATTTTCATATTTTTCTTATTTTTTCTTCAGCAAACGTTAATTTATAGTTCATACATGTACTGAGTAAATCGAGTCACGTTTAATAATAAAAAAAATGAATATTTAAATATAAACAAACCTGTTTATTGTATGTTAAATAATATAATGGATATATTATGATGACCTAATTTGTTCTTGCAGTAATCTATTTATTATTCGCATACTGTGAATTTTTATAACATAATGTATGTAAATTTCCCCGGTAAAACTACCAGAAATATTATTTATTTTTTTGTAAGTATCTAATTTATTGATAATATTAATAATATTATTTAATTATTTAGTTGTTTCTCAGCGAAACTGCTACACTCTCTATAAGTTAATTTATCAAATATTTATGAATCAACTACAATATTATAGTATGTTTTGCGAACCTATAACACACATAATCGCGTATAAATTTAATACCTACTGTAAATTTCCGATTTTCAAAAGAAAGTATAATTGATACAATTATCATCCATATAATTTGTGTTTTATAGGTGCGTGCGTTTAACGCTTATGGACAGTTACATACTAAAATAACAATAAAGTATAGTCTAATTTATGGACGTTTGTCAGTTTTATATACAAATATATACATGTATAGTTTCACTTATATATAGATACACCGATATTGCTACGTATAAGTACAGTTTAATGTGATATGTTGACAATAATTGAATATATTTCAAATAAATGTTTCGATGTAGTTTTGAGTAAAAAAAAAGATAAAGTAAAGTCGGACATTTAACACAGACATAACGTAAAACAGTTTCAATAGCATTTTATTACAAATTATATGAAAATATATATTAAAATATGCACATTCGAAATAAATCACAAACAAAAACCATCGATTTGACAAAAACAATTCTAAGTGGAGTTTTTCAATTTAAATTTTAAACTAAACTTTTGAACATGTTATTTGTATAGGTTGTCAGTATATCTTTTTGAAACTTATAAACAACTATTGAAAAAAAAAAAATAATGAAAATTACCACTTCAAAGTACATACAATAAATATAGTAATAGAGTTAAAAAATGTAATAAGTTAAAATTGATAAGTGTCCACCACAAAAAAAGTAGATTAAAAACATTTGTAGAATAATGCATTTTTGGTTATTTCTGGGTCTTTACCATAACCTGGATATTTAAATAGTTAATAAAAAATTTTGAATCTTTTTGAAAACTCGATAGCTGTTCTATCTTTGAATATGGTTACTCCTGGTGACTATACATCTGGTAACTGTTAATCCATCGAGTCGATATACAACAACGGGAACTATGTGTGTACATCGTCACACACACTAACTTTCTGGTGGACCTCAAAATGCGATTAGTCTAACATCCGCACATACATCCGTTGTATTATAATTTAAACTATAGCACAGCATCCGGAGAGCGTGTGTCCATCAGTACGCTTCTAATACTAATTGTATTATACATTATTTTGTATATGTATTATTACATATTATAGGTAATTATGTTATGGCATGGTAGTTAACAGCTGTTTTTGTATGGTGTACATACTGGTATGAATACGTTTTTATTGAAATATTAACATAATATATTATATAATCATATGTACCTAAACTGTAATTATGTTGTTATTGTGATTTTTAATTTCGTATACTGTACAGTGTACCATGCATATTAAATTCTCAAGTTGAATCAGGATTAAAATTAAAATTACATTTTTCGATTTTAATTTAAATTTCACTTATTAATATTTATTTTTTACTGATTTTAATTGAAAACAATTTATAAATAGTATAACTTGCCACTTTTATAATGTTTTGTATTATCGATTTAAATATTTTATGTTTTGTAATTTTATGTTTAACATATTTTTATTTTTTTTTATTTAAATTTATATTTTATACTAACAAGCCATTCGCGCGTCCCATACGTCTTGCCGTTACGTCCGGTTGTAAAACGATTAGAGAAAACGAAATGTTTTTTATTACTATTACACCAATTAACACCAGTTTAATAGACTTATAGGCTATGATTCAATTTTAAATTAAATTTCTGTTTTGAATTTTTCGTTTTTATTTTATTTTTATAAAAATGAAAATTTTAAAAATATTTGTACTCAGGTTTCATAAATAATAATACAAATTTGACCGATGAATGGTTTTAAACGTTTAACCGATTGAATGGATTGATTATGTCTTGAAAAAAAGCGTTGAATTTAAATTGAGATATGTGAATAGGATAGAGCAGGTACATGCTTATATAACATAATATCGTTTTCTATAAAGTTGTAGAACCGCGTAGGTACGGTGACAAACAGGTATTGTTACGTGACCCTCTGTGTCCTGTGATCCAGGATCTTCGTGGGTTCCTGCGATTTCGACGACAACAACACGTGACCTGCGCATATACTCTGTATTCAGCGAGTAGTAGGTACGCACAGTGCGGACGAGCGGGGGTTATTTGGACGTTAGGGGAGTGGAAGGCACGAAACCGACGTGGGCAATTATCACGCACATTGCATGGGCTTTACGTTAATCGCCCGCGGATCCGTTAACCACACGGACGTCGGCTTAATGAATTGTTAGTCGCTCGGCAGCGTTTGCGTTTGCGTAGTCTCTCCGCCGACCGTCAATCCACCCACTCATTTAGCCATCCGCGCCCGCTAAAAACGCACACAATTCAGTCAACTTGTGCGACCCCAGCCCGTTTCCAATTGTTCCTGACAATTGTATACGGTCTCGGCGTCTCCAGAATTACGTTTACGTACAATCAAATTATTATTATTATTACTATTATTATTATTATTCATATTATCAACAACAGCAGCAGCAGCAGAAGTAGTAGTAATAGTAGTATAAAGGTATATCATATTATTGTTATGTCATAGTTGCTAAGTACTTTTCATTGTTTAGCGATTCTACTTCGCATTAATTGTCGCGTTATACGCATAGCAATCGTTGTGTTTGCGGCTGTCTGCGTTGCAGAACGGAGGGCAGGGATGGTTGTCGATTAATGGATGATAAGGAGGACAAGTGTGGTCGTACAATGAGTGCGCGGGGTCAGACATGGTCGGTTGTACTCAGGTTATGTGTTGTAAGATAAGATCCTAAGAGCTTGGGTCGCAGGATTATCATCGGTGTGCGTAGTTATACAATGATATTATTACGACGACGGACAAAAGCGATAAACCGCCAATGTACCTATATTATATTATTGCAGGTATAACGGTGTTGCACGGTTGTCTGTCAACGAATGATGTTCGTGAGGAGACATTATTATAATACCAATACCGCGTTACAATATAGACGTAATATAATAATAATAATAATAATAATAATAATAATAATAATAAAAATTTGTGTATGTATATGGCCATAGGGGGTACCAAGCGATTGACATTTTATTTGTTTATCACTGTAGATAATAATATTTCAGTGATAATCGTAAAACGAATGTTGATAGCAAACGTTTACGTCATAGTTTTGCATTATTGTGTGAAACGACGAGCCAATAATAATAATGTGTTTTGATAAATTAAGTCAAACTGTACTTATTTTCATCAATTTACAGTCTGGAAAAAAAAAGTTATGTTCGTACTGTGCTTTTTTCTATCGTTGTATAAGATATATTTATTAACACACATCAGTTGATGGTTAGGAAATTAATTTATCATAACAAACGTAATTTACTGTAACATTAAAAGAAAGTTATTAACGCACAATGGTTAAAAGTTATAACGCTTGTTTAAGGACTTAAGTTCCAAAAAAATAAAGACAAAAATATGTATACAGTTGTATGTAAAGTAAATTACCAAAATATGCGACTGTCAACTAAAATTAATATTTTTAAGTTCTCATTGGAATAACCGGATCGGGTATGATTCAAAATTTTTGGATTAAGCAAGGGGTGAAGTTTGACAACCCACATTATAAACTTGCTTACAATTATCGTTTTAATTTTATTTTGGGTTTCCCGTCCAAGCAAAAGTGGCATTTCACGAATTGGTATTTTATATTTTGCAAAAGTTTTAGCATCGACATATAATAATTGTATAGTTATAAGATAGTATTTGAGTACTGACTTTTGTTTCCGATTCAATTTTACCAGCTGTTTCAAAAACTCAAAGGTTTCTGGACGGAAACAATTTAAAGTTTATCCACCCCCGTTAAATATCAGCACATTGATTTCAACCACCACAAAATTACGATGCTAACATCTGTGATTCTACGACACTATTCTGTTTTTTTATTAGACGAATGAAAATAGTCGCGCACATTTTATAAATAGTAAATACTGTTTACGCCATTAAATATAATGCATTGATAAAATATTCGATTTAAAAAGTATATGTTATAAATATTCTTATCTGATAAAAACAACAGCAGCTTAATCATATTAAAAACGAAGGTCATGATTATTGCTTACAATTATCGTTTTGTACACAAAAAAAACCAGTCATACCTTTATTTATCATCGAGGTAGTGTCGTAGTGATATTTCAACATGTACAACATATTATAATATAAATATATACTACAATAATTATCAAGGAAGAACCTTTTAAATTTAGTTATCCAGGCCAGCGCCGGATTAATCCCAGACGACGCATCTTCCACAAATAAACCATAATATCAGAAAAAAGGTATAATACCAAGAAATATAATAGAAAATATGAGTCATTTACGCGTAATTAAATTTTCAGACGATATCACCTTTAGGGGTTGGAGGTATTGTAGGGGCTTATGCAGATCGTATAACAATCATCTGGCCGCTAGCAATTTTATTCTAATGGAACTATTGCGAAATTACATTCATAAAGTTGAAAACCGAGTAGAAGCAATCTGCTTTCGAGGTGAATTTGACAGGATTTTTTTTTCCGTGTTCGGATAACAATAACAATTATGGTCGCAACCACATTTTCGAAATAGTACAAAACAAAAAAGTTGTAGCATTTTTCATTTATTCATTTTTTTAGACATTAAAACAGTTCCGGTTGGTTTAATTTGGCGTTAGAAAAAAAAAAGTTCCGTTTAGGGTGCCTCGTTTTTATTTTATTTATTTTTTTTTTTGTTATTTGTAGTCCGTGCTCTTGTCGGAATTATTGTCTGTCCTCTATTCAAATAAATAAAAGACCTTTTAAAAACTCGTTCCCGTTTTTGTATTTAATCGTCATGCTGAACACGTATTCTGTTCTGATGCGACCGACGTTGTGCAAGGCTAATTACTCGAATTATTATTAAGCCGTTTTCTTCTATTATGTAGGCTTTGCGTAACGGGTTAATTCGGTTAATTCCTATGCCTAAATTTCACGAACCACCGCTTCACCAAATACGCCTCAACTAACGTTATCTTTAGTTAATCCCAATTTCTAATGAACAAATGTATAATAAGACAAAGAGTGTTTATAGTTTGTTGTTTTTTCATTCTTATAAATATTAAAAGCTTAAACCTTATCATATCGTTGATTATCGTGTTAATCAAACCAATCTATTCATCTATTCCAAAAATCTTATTTTTACCGTCATTGCTATAACATGTTTGAAAGATTGGAAAATAATAATTATTTTATTATCGCTTATTGTTATATTTGATATATTTCACGTATTTTAGATCCGGAGCGTAATTACGATAATAATTTATAAAGTAAAAAAAAAAATAACACTAGAATATTTACACATTTTAAGTTTTCCTAACCTAACTAAATTTAACCAATAAATATTTTTACTTATCTATTTATATCACCATTTAACTCATTCTACGGTTAGACAAAATTATATTAATTTATAAATAAACAACATTAATATATCATGAATAATATGATACAAAATATTTTATTGTTAATCATTATTTTAAGCAGTTTATAATGTTTTGGAAAACGTTTAACTTATATTCAACCTAACAAAAAAATAAAAAACAAATTCATTTTCGGTTTTATATTTTTAATAGGTACATACGTTATTATTAAATAACCTCATAAGTATAAGCCTAGTACATACTATATACACATAATTTTCGTTGAAAATTGTTTTTCATGCTGTGTAATTATTTATTATTTAATTCTCATTTTCCTAAGTAGTTAAAAATGACAATAAGTGCACTCGAAACTCACTATACGACAGAGCAACTTGTTCAATATTTTTTCAATAATAGTTCACACCGTCATTATTTTATTGACTATATCCGTCTCACGTGTAACGTAGCAGCTAACGGAATACTTTTCTTACTTCAACAATTACGACTCTACTTATAAATACTTAATTATGTTGCGCCGAGACCGACAAAAAACACGTCAAGTATGTGTGGTGTGTAATGATCAAATTGCGGAATTTTTGTGTAAAAATAATCATAATGTGTTAATGTTTATGTCCTTATTATTGCAAAAAATATGTAAACATTTTTAAGACTAATATACACATAATAATGATAACAAATATATTAAACAATATGGTTAGTGTTGTCTGTAACGTATATTGTACTATTTGTGTATGTTTTAACAATTATTTTGTTGATCATAATCATATGCCTTTAAGCCGAAGAACAGAATTTTTCATTTTGATAATATATCCTTAAGGTTTGTTGTCTAAGTAAATGGTTAAGAGATAAAACACAAAGTAGTAAATAATGAATGAATCACAACACTTTCATTTTTTTTTCATTTGCATTATCTACCATTAACATATGCTTAAAGTTTTATGTTATAAAAATATCATCAATCAATAACCGATATCAATCAAAAATCCTACTATAATAGTGTCGAAAGCAACAATAATTAATTATTAATAATATTAACTATATCGTAACACATTTTTTCCCCCATATATATCACTGTATTTTATTGTTATGTTTCTTTTTCTTTCAATTTATGTTGTCACTGTTTTATCTCTCCCTCTCAATCTCTTTCTCTTTCACTATCGCTCTATAAAATCATTATCCATGAATTTATAGGTCTGTAGGTGGCGGTTATACATTTGGAATTATATTTGGTAAAATATAATATTAAATGACTTGAAATTGATTGGTATGGCTTAGAATTAGGGGTTAATGCTACTGCATACGGGCATAATACTTATTATAGAAGCCGTAAATCATTAATTTTTATAACATTCATTTAGTTATATAACAGGTATATATGAGTAATGTGTATTGCATATGCATATTCATTATGCATATTGTATACAATGTAAATTATACAAAGATATCACAATAAGTACGTAATGCAAAACAATAATTTAAAAATTATTTTTGAATTTAAATTCTGACACTATAACTCACAGTTGCCAACTTCTATGAATACTGTAGGGTTTTTATGGCATGATATTTCACATCAATTTTTAAATATGTACACACTATACTTTTTTGTATTCAACCCTTTATATTGTTGAGAGCTATTCATACGATATATTATAACGTACTAAACAAATATACCAAGAAATAAAACATGGGTCAGGTATACAATGTCGTTTATTAATAATATTGTTAATAGAGACATAATAATATGATATAATAATGTGGCCGATCAAGCATAATATTCGTTGTTTCTCGGACACGCATGCAGTTATTTTTCACGTAACTGTTTATTTTGCATAAAAATATTCAGTGTATTATTATCATATAGCGTCTATAAAGTGCAACAAATACATCATTACCATTGAGGTGAACGATTTTTTTTCAAACATTTTTCAATTTAAATTTTATTGAAAATTATGTAAAAATTTTCTACTAGGAAACACATGTTCAACCCTTTAAGCCATACACAGTAGATATGAATGTAATACAAACTTCTGAAAAGTCATGAACAGTTTAACTGCATGATATAAATTTAGTTAGTTAATTTTTTTGAATTTTTAGAACTATTATTAATAAAATTTAAATTTAATATGAATTGAAACGTACTTATCACTACTCTTGTCTAAAAAATAACGACGTTTATTACTAAATAATATTTCATAGACTGTTTTTTGAATTTAAAAAAAAAATTTAAATATGTTATTAGGTAGACGTGAGTTGAAAATAATACCTGTAGCTTCAGAAATTTGAATCTTTGCAATAATTTTGTTTAATACCTTCTATTACATTGATATATTGATTAATGTTTGGTAATACAGAGTTAGCTGTTATTCCTGCAAAACTTTTATTATGAGTGTTTTCTTTTCATACATCGACGTTGTTGAGAAATGCATTAATATATTTTATAGTGGATTGGTTTTGAGTGAATTTTAAGTGTTTTCGATTTGTTATTTTAAGTATACTGTTTGTTATATCTTAATCACTTATCATTAATTTTTGTGAACCTAATGCATATACATATGACGTGTTTAACAAAATGTTACTCACTATGAGTAATTTTTTTTTTTTTGTGTCAACTATAGTTTAATTTGCGATCAAATATTTTCTATAATTATAATTTATAGCCATGTCATCAATATTTAAGCATTTTTTTTTTTTTTTTTTTGTTCATAATATGATATTTTTGTGGAAAGGTACAAATACAAAATATACAATAATGATATACGCATATTGTTTGGGTAGGTATTTTACATTTATCTAATTTAAATTATAATCTGATCTGATGTGCTAAAAATATGTTTTTTTTTTTATACACAAACACTAGTATAAAATTGTATCCTTACAAAAAATTGTTTCTTTGAAAAATATGATTTTAAAAGAACTAATTTTAGCACGAGCAATATATATTTTACAGATATTAATATTAATCATTATAATATTATTATAACGTTAAAAGCTATTTTTAAATTGTACACTTAATAGTATGTAAAAAATGATACTGTTTTAAAAACATTTATTGTTGTTGTTGTTTTTTTTTTTAATAAGTGTATTATATTTTTTTTTCTAGTATTAAAACCATCAACCTTACCTATTCCATAATATAAAGAACTATCTCGAACTATATATATATATATTAAAAGCAGCATGTCTAATGTGTGCGTATACACACCAATTTTGTTTTTGTGAATTATTATCTAAGAAACACCAATAACTTGAGTATATAATTATTATTTTTTTTATATATATTTTATTAATTGTCATAAAAAAATATGGTCGTTCTATTAATGTGATACAATTTTAGTTTTATATAATATTTTTATTATTTTACAATTATTGTATAACATAAATCGTCAAATATTATTATTCTGTGCGATCGCAAATTATCGTTCTTAATATTATTTTTATGTGGACTAATGTTGGCTTTTAGTTATAAACTTGTGGATGTGAATCGTTGAAGAGTTTATTGTTTCACTTCAAATTTTACACAGCCACATTCATATTTTGCAAATTATTATTATACTATATCTATATCAAGCTCTGTGAATCACTAATATTTATTTAGATGCGGTAGCAGCTGGTCAGTCTGCACTCTGAAAAATTGTAAGTTTCCTTTTATTTTTATTTACTCAATAGTTAATACTATATATTATACAACTCTATAAGTTAAAATGACTACTATTAACCCGTCATTGGTCGCGTGGTGAGAGAATGTCTCACCACGATAGTATTTGGTTAGGTAACTGCCTTTTATCTTAGTTTATTGCCTATTAGTTATGCTATACCTTATCAGACACATTTAATCTAAAAATAGATGGACATTAACCGACTTTGTAATTGTTTATCTATTGTCAGTATCCGTCTAACGCGGTTCGTATGCACACGGCGAGAGAAGTTCTCTATACGCGACCAAACAAGTTTATTTTTTCTGTGCATTATTTTACTATGGATAATAACATTGATAACATATTTGCTTGGCTTGATGAAGCTAACGATATTATGTTAGATGATTTTTACCCTGATGGAGATGACAGTGGTGTAGAAATATCAGTTAATCCAGAAAGTAGTGATGAATCTGTTGAAAATGAAGGTAATACCGAAATGTGTTGTTTTGACGAAAATGATTTGTAATAACAATAATATTTTTCAAATTTTAATGTGTAATGTATATATTTATAAGTGATCATTTACATAATATATATTAGTAATAAATAAAGTAATAATAATAGTAATAAATAGTAGTTCAAAACATATTAAAGAAAATGAGAGAATCTCTCACCACACGACCAAAGAGGTATAAAAAAAATACGCGACCAACGACGGGTTAATTGAATATCTGGATTTATATTGTTGGATTAAAAATGTCGTATTATTATTATTATTATTATAATTTTATACAGTTAGTCGAAATAACTATTGATTTTTACCATTTATGCATTTTTTGTTACATTAGTCCTGCATGCCAAATAGCTTTTGTGAATATTTGTATTGCCATGAATTATATGATACGGTATCATATACTTTTATTTTTGTTGTCAACAATATACGTTTTATTTAGTAATCATTTACTGGTTGTATTTACTTATTTACTTTACCTTTCTAATTTAGTTTGATTTAGTTTGTAAGGACACATTCACCATAATTATGATACTTGTCAGATTTTTGTTGCGTTCTCAACCACGCTAGCCGTGTCAAATTCACGCATATACACATATTTTATACATAGTGTATTGGACACAGTTAGAATTGGTAGAGTATAAAGATAGTATGCGTAAAGTGATCAAACTTGCAAATTATTATTATTTACTCTAATCCTTCCAAAACACTTAGTATTTTTAATGTTTTTATATTAATATTAAAAAAATAAAAATAACTAATGACAAAATTGTGTATATTATATTTTTATAAATGTATACTATTTATTAAATTATTAATAATACAAGTTAGTATTTCCATAATAAATTTAAGTATCCACGGAAATTAGCCAGGTCACATCATTTGGCATTCCGCTACGTGTTTGATTTAAACCCAATTCTTTCTCGACTACACTCAACCTCGACGAACATTCGTTGTTTGTCCAACAGAGCTTTTATAAGCCTCTTAATCATCGATCTATAATTTATTGTTTTAATAAAAGTATAGTGGTTTAACCTTTGTGCGTATATTTATTTTATTTGTTTTTTAGACGTACATAACAATTTTTAAAATAGCATTTTACTTTATTAAATTTTTCTGAGTACAACTCAAATTCATGATTAATGATAGTTGTTGACATTCTGGTTAATGGTTAGTCAGTGTTCGATTACATAATACATTAGTGCCTACTTAAAACGCCTTCTCATTATTATTCATAGTTACTTATATTTTTGATCGGAAATAAATTAAATCCTATCTAAAGTAGTAGGTACTATTATAATATAATGAACTAAAACTATTAAATAATTAACATATATGATTGAGTGTTGCTTAGAAAAAAATATGAATTAGACTTTTATGTATTATTATGTTAAAAAACTAATACAGTTTTGAAAACGATATCACTTCTCAGTGCATTTTATTAAATAAACCTATAATCATGAATTTTATTACTAATAGCCCCTGCAATTTTAGTGAAATAATTCTTTTAAGCTTAATTTAACTTAAAACCATAATAATTATTATTCGTGGAATGCATAATTTTATTATTATTATTTTACTTTGAAATAAAACATAGTTAAATCAATAAATAGACTTGATAAAAATATTATATTACAATATTTATTTATACATTGAACGTTTAATATTTCTATATTATATTTACAAAACGGATTTGAATGGGTAACTTTCGTTTGTTCGGATCAAATATAACTTAACTATAAATTATTTACATAGAAAACTTGTTTAAAATTTTGTATATCATTTTAAATACTTAACATACATTACCACAGAATATTAACGATGAGCATTAATGAGTTAATAAGGTAAAAATAAATCGATTTTTACTATATTTTTAGATAATAACATTTTTTTTTCTTTCATTCTTGAATAATTATAATTTATTCATTATAATGTTGTATAATGGTTCTTAGATTTTTAACGCATTATCAGTTTAAATAACTATGAAATGCTTGAATAGGAAGTCTCATATTGAGACCACTAACTTAAAGAGGTTTTGTCAAAGAAGATTTCCACGAATTTCAATGTAATCTCCTTGTGGAATTTTCTGTAAGAGTTCTTAGGGCGAGCTGTACTTATACAACAAATGGATTATCCCGATAGTGAAATTTGTTATAGAATCTGTTTTACAACAATATTGCTATTTCAGTAATCGTACTAAATTTGATGACGGAATAAAGTGATACATTTGCGACGTATCAAGATATTTTTAAACGTATATTATTCAAAATATTTTATAATGTCGACCGGAGCTCATTATTACCACGTATTCAGTTAATAGTATAGTTATATTATTTTGAAATAATTCCGAATTTCTCAGTGATAAGAAAATGATTGATAGCCTCAGTTGCATACGTATTATATTATTTTACCCTCAGTATTTAATGCATGTGTCAACGAAACGTAACTTGGTACTTTTAACATAATAATAATTTATTAAACAATAACAATTTATACGTAGTATGGTTGGGCCAACATTTTCATGAGTCTGTAGAAATTAAAAACATCGGCAGCCTACCAAGTCTATGTCTGTTTAAATAATTCATTCGGTGGCGGTGTCGAGGTACATCAATTTGCAGAACCGGGTCGAGATAGATGTTTTTGGGTGTGTATGTAGAGAAGGGATGGTAGTGGCGGTAGAGCAAAAGACGGTGTGAAATACATATTTCATCAGTTATCGTGTACCAGCCGTTTGCGCGCGTTTGAATCTTCTTAAGCGAAGTCGGGAGGGCGGACGTATTTTCGCTTAATTAATTTCGTTGGTCGAGCACCCCGAGTGTCCGATTAAATAATGGACTCCCGAGCGAATTGCTGCAGTATTCTGTGCGCAAAGCTCTCATCCTTATCGGTGGCTGCGTGACACCCGGTGGCATACCTATATACATATTATATCGTATCATGTATAATGTATAAGTGTATAACGTACAGTCTCTGTGGAAAGTGGTTGTGGTGGTGGTGGTATTTGGTGATAGTAGGAGAATTCAATTAAAATAGCCTACTATAATGTGATATAAATAACACGTGAGATCGATGGTCGAACGATCAGTGATTCGATTAAAAAAAAATAATATGCACGCGACTAAAATACAAATACTTCATGGGTCAGAGTTAACATAATCATATGAACTGAATTTTATAATACATTAAAATTATGTTATATGAAATAGTCAATCAAATACTTTTCATCGTCCTGGCATTATAAACTACAAAAGCAAAATTCTGGCACACCAACCTCATCTATGTATAGTATTAAAACAGGAAGAATAATTTTACCGCAGAAAATGTGACAAACCAATTAAAATAAAAAACATAATCTTATATTGCCGTTATTTGTCACTGCAAGAAACATTCTTAACAATGCTCCAATATTAAATATATCATTTAAGTAACTAAACACTCACAATTTTTCAAAACTATATCAGTATTGATAGCAAAATTTAAAAATAGGAAACCATGTACATTAGTAATAATATATAGGTAAATAGTTAAGTAAGTAATTAACATAAATTAATGCCAATGTGAATGTAAGCACTGGCTATTGAATCATTTATTTTCTATTAAAGGTAAAAAAAAACTTTTATATGCATATTATGAGCATTTAACTTTTAAGAAATCATCGTATTATTAGGTCTTAAGTATCAATTATAATATATGTTGGTCATTAATAATTTAAAAAAAAAAAAAATTTTCTATTCTCCCGTCATTGGTTCTTAATGATGTGTGTTTTCACCACATATCTATACTATGTAAATCCAGAACGTGAGTCTCCGACGTACATAAGATTGGTCACCACCACTCAAGCACGAGATGGGTTATTTCACTCAGATAGTCAAAAACTGTATCACTCGGGGCCGGCACAGATTGAGTGTCTCGGTAATTTATGCAAAACCTAACAAATTAAGGTCTGTTCACCCATATTAAAACACTCGGGAGCGTAATTAATTGAAGAGGGGTTCGCACGCCATTGCAGGACAGTAATTAGTGTTTTCAGCCTACTCTGTCAACCACCCATCAAAAACTCACGACTACACAAGACGGTACGTGAATAATATACATTTAAGACCCGCGGCCAAATCTGGCTGCTGCCTATCGAGTCTCTCGTCTTGTAAATTTAAACACACATACATTATATATTTTGTACCACTCATTATTACGAAATGTTTTTGAAAATTATAGCTGCAATAGTTTGACTGATTAAAATTACCCTTGATGGTTCAATGGTTCATTAAACAACATAATTTTACAATGTTCATATCCATGTTTATAAAAATATGGTATTTTAATAATGAAATAATTTATATTATTTTCATATTTATGATTTTAATTATAATGTACCAACAAACAGGTAATATTTTTAGGACAATTATTATTATCAAATTATCTAAATTGTTCTAAATCCGAATTATTGTTATTATTTGTTTTACAATATAACTGTTGTAAGGATTATTCACATCATCTCTTAGCGTAATTAAAATGAAAACAATATTATTTTTAACCATTTTTTCTCGGTGACAATAATATATTTACATTTGTCACGCAGTTTTGATGATATTATTTAGGTACGAACAAATAATCCCCCACTAGTAGGTCTTAAACATTGCGTTGCATTATACATTATTTTTTTTACATTTCGATTGTTAAAATTAAAAATGTATTTTTAAATTAAACTTAACGGATATTTGCCTTAAAGAATTAAAAGATTAAAAACGGACAACAGGTCATTGTTTTACTTGACATGAGCTACTATATAGATGTATACAAAAAATATATACTACTCGTACAATATAGATAGATATGTATTTATAAAATTTATAAATGTTTAATGAAGAATTAATACATTGAAAGTATCAAAAAACATTTTGTGGACCCGCTATGGGTGTAATATAATAATAAAAAACAGAAAAACAGTATTGACTACTGATAGCTTAAAAGCGATAAATGTTATTGTTTGAAATGTCAATATGTTAATACATGCTCACCCTGAGTAAAATAATATAGGTAAAAAAATATACAGGACTATATTATCATAATGATTATATTATTAATTTTAGAAACGTTTCACTAGTGCCTGCAATCGCTCATTTTGAGTGCAGTTAAAATAAAAAATAATATTTATTACATTGCCATAGATATATAAAAAAAAAAAAGTGAAAAAAAAATACAATATAATATCGTTGGTATATTTTATGGCTTGTAAAATTCATAGCATTATGAGTAGTGCGGAAAAAATAACCAAATCTATGTTAAAATACGGTAAAAGTTGTAATAAAACCATGTATTACATTTGACGTACTAAATTTCCAAATTAATTGGACTAATATTTATCGCTATAATAAACAATGTTTTTTTACGCGTTTGAAATACATTTACAAATCCAAAACAAAGTATTTGAATTCCAAACAAATACACATCCATGTAAAAGAATTTTATTATAATATAATTATTCTGTATGTTATTTAACATAGTATTGCAGTATTGTATTGTAAAAGGTGATTTTTACAATACAATACAGTTGTATTTGTAAGCAGAGATCTTTTAAAACATTATTTTTATAGTTTAGCGTAGGTGTAACGTTAATTTTGATTAATGACACTGAATCGGAATAAATGCAAAAATTACTTCATTAACATTCAGACCATAAAAAAACCTGAAAAATTAATCGAATCGAAAGAAAGAGATAATCCTGAATAATAAGCTCGTTTAAAGTTAAATCGAAATTTGAGAAGGAGTGAGAAAATCGAAAACAAAAAAAGACGAAATGTTATATGCTTATTATTACTAGCCAGAAAAAAAAGTTTAAATACTATACGATTACAAGCAGAGTTTTAAAGATCATTTGAATAATATTATCAGAGTTTTTCATAATAATTGCGTTTTACGAATGCCGATAAAAAATTTAAATAAAAAATGAATCGTTTAAATTATGTGATATAAACTGAATCGAAAGCGATTTAACTATGCAAGCAACTTTCTGATTATTTTTGATTGTCAATTAATTATTTTCGTTAGGGTTGAGGAAGATTAAAAACAACTAATCTATTTTAATATTTTTCAACGATCTAGATTTGAATGCTCTGATAACGAAAAATATTAAGTAAGTCATAGCCTGTAACGATAAAAGTAATTTAATAGCAAATAAGTAAAAAATATTTATCTTCTATTTTTAAATAATAAATTGATGTAGTTATTTAATTTTACTACTTTAAATATAAACGTAACAAAACTATCATACCTACTTGTTATAAAAGTAATGTTTTACACATAAACATTTGTTTATTTTACGTATTTTTATGTTTAAGAATGAAAACGATTTATATCATTTAAACTAAGCTTAACTCTGATACTGAAACGAATCTGATATTTTAAATACCTATCAAAATAAATAAAAATAATATTTTAAAATTTGAAGCTCATAACGAGTGTACCTGAAAATAATAATTACTTATTTTCATCAATTTTTAATGATTTTTTATTGCTAATTTCACTTGTTTTATGTACTGTTAATAACAATAGGTATTATAACATTTTTTGTTGACATTATAATATAAAAAACTTTGTAATACAATGCTTAGAACAAAAATTTATATATGTATCTACATATTATAAACATACGTTTTGAAAACTCATTGTTTTTTTAAAAATTTAATATTATAGGTTATAAGTAAAAGTATTTCAATGTAACAAAATACCTTTCGTCAAAATCGACACTAAAAGTTGTAATGGAAAATATAGTTACTATTTTTCATAATCATAGGTTAAAGTATTTGTAGACTTGATAAAGTATAATATTAAGGTAAAAATTGTATTTGTATTCACAGTAACCAATTGTTTTATGACTAACTTTTTAATCACTGAATAAATAATTATAATCGATGAGCCTTTTAAAACAAAAAAAAATATACAAATTTTATATAAAACAGTGCAATAGTTTTATAGTGTTATTTTTGTCACGGCGTTTCGTGTATGCAATTATAATACAAACTGAATTTTGGCGTTATAGCTTATAAATATTACTATTATGATGTAGCGTGACGTTAATAAATGTTATTATCTATTTTATTATTCATAATCAACTACTATTAATAAACAATATATAATGTATAACTACATAATACGTATAAATGATAATATTAGCAATAGTGCTCTAGCCAATTTTTTTTTTGTGGGAGAGGCACTTCATTTTTTCCCCCTAATTTTGAAATTTTAGTGTACTTCATATTATCTATGACCTTATGACTACTTTATTCATTACATATTGAATACACATCTACTTTTTTTCGTATGAATGTTAAATTATGTTGATAACTTCAGTATATTGTATTTTTTAACATAACGATAAAAATTGTACTAGGTATAATTATTTTCAACCATGGATTATTGTGTTACTAAATTAATATAAGTATATTAATATGACGTGTTATAAACATGGAATTTCATTTTTAATTTTGATATCATTACTAACAAAAATACAAGATCATAATTTTAAACTTTTACAAACATATAATATAATATGAAACAAGTCATAGCTAACCTTAAATAAATGAGATTGCTGAAAATAAAAGAGGTTATTATGAAGCAACTAAGCAAATTAAATGATCAAAAACACAACAAAAATCACAGTTTATAGACGAAGTTGCGATAAACAATTAATTGTGTAACTGCGTACGTTTGTAGTATTCGTACGACGTATTTACTAAATGTACGACAAATGAAAATGAACAGTAGTCTCCAAGGTACGTTATTTTAATTTATAACATAACGTTTTAAGGATTATTATGGCTATTCACATCATTTCTATATATGTAGTACTTTAATTAACTAAAATAATATATATTGAATATAACAATAAAATTGTTATTGATAAATAATGTTAACATCATGCTTAAAGGTATTATTATTTGCCAATTAACATTTATGAATAAAATCTACGAATAAGTTATTAATTGATCATAGATTTACTTTGAATTATACAAATATTATAATGGTATAACTTATAAGAAGTTTTTGTACACTATACAGTGAAAAAAAGAAGATTTTTGGAAGAACATGCCCGCAGTGTCCCTCACTTTGGTTACAGCACTGATTAACAAAAGAAGAATTATAATTTAAATAAAATATATATTATTGTTGTGTAACAATTTCAACATTTAAATATTATTTAGATGAATTAACTAGTAGTTTTAAAAGAAATGATAAGTATAAAATATATGATCATTTTAAGTGTTGTTGGTGATAGTAAGTAATTTTAAAATTTATCAGACGTTATAAAAAACTTTCATAAATTTCATTATTTTGTGGTTTGAAAAGAAAAAAATCGTAGGCATTAAGCAATAATTCTACATACTTTAAAAAAATCGATTTTGTTAATTCATAAGACTTCTTTGAGTAATTTGTTTATAGTTGTTGTTTTTATTTAAGTTCCGATTGTCCGTCGTTGATTATATAATAAAATATGTTTTTTTTTTAACATAGATTCTTCGCCCTAGTTGCGCTTTACTATTTGATAATATCTAATTGGATTCTTTTCGAGGGAAAAGTTTGGTTTCTGTAAATACTTGACCACTTCTTGGACCCATTCACAGATTCATTCCCTCCTTATTTCTATTATAATATTTAAACTTGGCTTAAACAATGTATGTATTATGATGAGTTATCATAATGACAATAATAACAATTATTAATGAGCAAGATTGCTATTAGTGTACATTGACATTGACATGATGAACGGTATAGCTTGACCAGAGTTCTCAAAAAAATAAAAAAATAAAAAATAAATGTTAAAAGTATTATTGTCGTTGTTTTTTAATATTAACACTGATACTTCAACTATATCTGTACAAATAAAATAAAATTGTTAGGTGTATTCTTATGAAATATATCACGTTTTTCTAACCACCTCGTGGAATAGTTCGCTTTATTGGTGAATGATAGATTCGCAGTTGATTAGTTACAAGACTTATTATTTATAATTTATTTTTGTTTTTTTTTTTTTTTTTTTTTTTTTTGAAAGTTTGCAACACGAGGAAAAATTTAAAACAGATAATCGTAAACGTCTCCTTTGTAGTCCATCCAAAAATCGGTTATCGCTATCGTCACTACACCACTTTGAGCTTCAGCGTTTGTAAAACCCGTATTTATTCACTATGCAATTATTGATGGCGGTAATGGTAGTGTATCTTAATAGTAAGTTATATTACTAACGCTAGAATGTCTGACGTAAAATAATCTAACAGAGTTGTATAGAAATATTATCACAGTAGGAACTTACGTGGAATGGAAAAATAAAAACAAATAAAAAAATAAATGATACACAAAAACGGTGACAGCTGAGGCGGAAACGTTTGTATAGCAGATTATATATTATATAATGCATAAATTTATTATAATATACGCACGTGTACATCATATTAAGCTCGTTTTGTAATTTTTTACCTCGTTATGCGCTCGAAATAGCGTGAAGAGCAGTTTTTTTCGCCGTCTCGCGTCGCCTTTGCCGTATGCAAATTCACATCGACCTAATTGTAATAATATTATAATAATATTATCATAAAAAAAAAATGCATAATATAATATGTCTATGTATATATATGTGTGTGTTTACTGTAAACCGATATTGTGTGCGGAGTCGACGTCGGCACGGATTTCGATATAATCTAAACGGTAAATAAAATCCAACTATAATAATCGTTTTAGTATGCGCTACAGGAGAGGAAAGAACCACTGTGAAATCGCAGGTTGCTACTGCTAATTACAGGTATGCACCGTCACGTACAACGACGTTTTATATTACAGAGCAGGTAATCTGCTTGAGCCGTATTTTTGCGGTTGTCGCGTTATAATGATTATTATACTCACGAATGGATACATAATATAATATTACGTTACACGTATGTATTAAATATATATATATATTTATATATGAAAATAGGTATATTGCGTACGCGTTAACACCTTAACCCGGCGCGTCAACGTAAATTATGCGCCACCCCAAAATTATGATTAATCGTAAAATAATTTCCACCGCATTCACTTGAAAACCGCGATTTTATGTCCTACTCGCTTAACATTATATAACTATATTATATTTTTGTCGTCTCATACAAACGAGTAAGAAACTACACACTATACGTGCCATTGCTTACTCGTTACGAGCGTACGGCGCACGTATTTTATGCATAATCAAATACACACGACGAATGAAATATGATAATGTCGCATGTAAAACTAAAATGAAAAATATATTATGCTTACACTGATATAATAATGTTTACTATTAAAACGTAAGACAGCGCATTTCAATAACGTAATACCAGATAATTTAGCAGGAAACGTTATATTTAACCGAAAATTCGACCGCATTATAATAGTATTTATTGTGTTTGTGAAACGGTTGTAACGATACGCTATTTACGGGAGTACGCGAACGGTCCCCATAAAGACATTCGATAAACATACTATACCTATGTACGTAAGACACTCTGAAGCGAAGATTCATTGAAAGTAATAACGGTTCGTTCACTAAACGGATTTCAACATATTTTGCGTATCGCAGTAGCCATGCCGATCCGATTATCATGCGATTATAATAATAATATTATTAATGACAATATCCAGGGTAGATATGCGCAGTATTTCTCGTACCTATCGACGTGTAACGCTTGCATGGCGTAATTATTATTATATCCGTTATTTGATCAATCGTGGCGAGACGAGGAGGGGAGGACGACGGATCTATACAATAATAACAATGATATTATACGAGCAATCTAAACCCGCTATAATATATTAATATTTTTTTTATATACTGGTAATGGAAATATAATAATTTGTTCGGCGGACGAACTTGAAATCCGTTTCATAGCTTATACAGGAGCTTAGAAGGCAGCGCGCGCGGCATTTCGAAATTCAAAACGAGGTTTTAACAATTAATTTGAAGCAAAGTTATTATATTTATACGTATATATAACGGCGAAATAATAAATAAAACCGAAAACAGCTGTGCCGCGTGCCCGTCCGTGGTTTCCGCGCCGTGTCGGAATAACGTGCAGGAGAGCCGAGATTTCGCAACTATATAAAATTGCGAGCGTCTCTCCGAATAATCTCACTCCGCGACCGAGTGTTAATCTTTCGGAGAAACAATATAATTTTACGATAAAACACTCGCCGCGAATCTAAAATTGAAGATATAATATTATATTATACTTGAAATTCTCTCGTCAATATAGTACGTAAACAGGTAAACATAATTATATTATAATATTATATTATACATACACGCCGTACAAATGTATGGGGTTTAACGCTAAATATTTAGATTGACGTGACCATTAATTCAAAACACAATATTTATTTTATATAATAATAAAATTCATTTTTCATTTACATTTTCTGAGTTATAAGCGAATCACTATACTATTCAATATCCACTTTATTTTTCTTCCTCCAAGTACATATATTATTTAATATTTTGTAGTTAATCTAATAACAATTGCATTCAAAAACAATTTTATTATTTTCATTGTAGTTATAATAAGGTAATAAAAAAACAATAATACAATACATAACATTTATAAATATGTTTGCGTGATCTCTAGACTATCCCTGTGTCTGGCTCTGAATCCTCGTATACGTTACCATATAACCTACATAAATGTTATATTAGATGAGTATACAACAACTTGAAAATCAACGCAAGGTTTCAGCACACTAATTATCAAATTTTTTTTAAACGAATTAAATATTTGTAAAATTGTATTACTAACATCACATATATTATACATAGTATTATAAAATCAAATTAATATTTAATAATAATAACTATATATTTTAAATTGTAATTTAATACCTAGAAACTATTTTTGGAGGATAAAAATATTAAAATTATCGAATAGTAAATTATAAGAAAAATACATATAATTTTGTGATATATGTTTAATTAGAAATATTTTAGTTTTAATTTTGAAACTGATCGCCGGGCTGTTGACGTACAGCAGATGCTATAGTTGTATAAATACTCACGCGTGAGTCCCTTATCAGGTTTGTGGTACTTTTCTGTGATAAAAATACTAAGTAAAATGATCATTAGATAATACCGATGTATAGTTCTTTAAAATTTCAATTTTTTACAGTTAAAAAAATGAAATTTTAACTTTTTTAAAGGAGAACTTTCAACCTTCTCTTGAGTTACTTTTTAATTGTACAAACATATTTAAATAAAATATTATATATTATACACACAAAAAAGGATTAAAATGTAACATTAAAGAGAGTATACAAATATTTTATTTTATTAGAATATAAAAACAAGATTTAATCAATATGAATATTTTAAATATAAACCATGGGACTATCAATCTGATTATTTCAATTCACCCAAAACATGATGATAATTTTAACCGTTTTAGGTGAGTTTCATTAGTTTCCTAAGATGATTCGCCCAACGCTCGAAAACACTTAATCATAACTATAGAAACATATTTAGTCTGTGATTTTACTTCTTTTTTTAATGTATATAATATATTTTGGAATGTATACGTGACGCAATTGTTATTTTAACGTTGTAGACAAAATGGTTTGAGATATGACATGCTGACATTCAATCAATTTTAACCACACTACTATACTTGTTGGTATTCATTCAATAAATTTACAAGTATGTATGAGATATCTCATTGTGGTCTTCAATAATATAATATTATTAAAAAATTTTCAAAATATGATTTTATATTTATGTATATAAATAATTGTTTTTATGAAGTATACATTTTGTTTCAAAATCAAAGGATAAATACAGTTATAGTGTGTGGATAATAAAAATATGGTATTAATTTACATTGCACTTTTATATATCATATTTGAAACAAAGCATCGTTATAAATTAAATTTTTATTTTTTATTTTTTATATTAATAATTATTTAAAACATAACAAAAAAAAAAAAAAAAAAATTAAAACAGAAAACAACGTTCTTAACAATAAAACCTATAAATATATTTGTTTTGTATTATTAAGAAAAAATTCTAGCTCTAATCTGATTTAGAAAGTGTTCTATTCTTAGAACCACAGTAACAGTATTTCTGTATTTGAATATGGTTATTGCAAACAATTTGTTGTTTCTAAATCAGTAAACTCCAAAATACGCGCATAGTAGAAATTACACGAAGATACGATCTCCATTAAAAAAAAATAAATTAATTTGACTCTTTTGCAGCATCTTAAGCATAGATATTACATGCGTGAATGTTCTCACGAGTTACAAAAATATTTGTATGGTCGGCTGAAGTGAAAAGTACATATAGCTTTTCACCGATTAAATCTGTGACTAGGAACCATTTAGTACTAATAGTTATTTTTATTGATAGTCATAATAATTATAATTTATAATTTATTGAATCTTAGAGTAACGTACATATTATACGGTAGTTAAATAAAATAATTATGTCTATGTATAACTTAATAGTTAATTACGTTCATTTTGTATAAATCGTTAATGTTCAAACAGCACATTCTAAATTATGTAATATAATCGTAGGTATATACCAGGGGTCTCCAACCTTTTTTTACGGCGGGCCAAATTTGATATACGCTTTGGCATTGCGGGCCAACATTTTTAGAAACGTGTTGTCTAAAAAAAAAAAAAAATGTTGTCTATCTAGGATTCTAGGAATATCTGATAGGTTATGAAATTATTGAGAAATAAATAAGAATAGATGAGATTTATTTAAAAAAATGTATGTTTATTTATATAATTTTTTAATTTATTAATCAATTTAATAAAAAATGAATTAAAAACAATGAAAATTAATATATTATTTTCAAAACATTAATTAGCTTGGCGGGCCGGTGCAAAAAGCTTGGCGGGCCGGATCCGGCCCGCGGGCCGTAGGTTGGAGACCCTTGGTATATACCATGGGAAAATAAATATATCTTGTATTCTGAAGATCGTGGTAGTAAATTACATCGAACATTATTATTGCTTGGTAATGATTCGGAAGATGGAATGTCTGTATATTATACGCAATTTAAATAATCTAATTATTGGCTAAAAGTTGAAGTTTGAGTTTATTGAAACCATGAAATTCGCTTAAAACACAATAATCTATGCAATTTGTTTGAATTTTAAAAACAAATGAAAAAGCCACGTAACTTATTAAAGTCTATTTATCACAGTCTTATTGGTTTGTTGGACGCGAGTGTACTATTTCTCAAGTATATTATTTAATTTAAAGACATTGAGTAATTTATAATTGTGTGCGGAGTCGAACACTGATATACGATGCACAATTTGTGCGATCGTTTATAAACTCGATAAATCCAGATGAAAGAAAAATACAAAACTATTTTTTTTTTTAATTTTCATATTTATTATGGTGATTTGCAACACTCCTGGCGATAATTCACCGAATACGGTAAATGGGCATATACTTCTTATTATAATAGAAGAATAACGCTCATACTGTGGTGTGTGTGTGTGTGTGTGTACATCTAAGAGCGTGTACGGTAGAGACAAGAAGGGTAGCTCTCTGTTGCAAAATTTTCCACCCTCGACATTTTCTATCAAACTATTTAACATTCTTCAAAAAATATGCATTATGCGAACAAATTATTAAAGTAATACCATATTATTATACATAATTTTATATTTTCTAATAAGATAGTTTCAAAAGTACTCTCTGATATGGTTTTGTGATAATAATGGCTGCGTTAAAGTGTAAAATATATACCATAACCACTCAAACCTGATAACGCAATTTAAATTCCAGAAAATTGTCATCATAATATTTACTTACCATTAAAAATATCACATTGGAAACTGTTATATTTTTGTATTCAAACTCATAATCGTATAAATTAATATATTATACATAATATGGTCTAATATAATCACGTGCACGATTTTGTGTGAGGGTTGATTTCAGCGATAATTGTCTCACCTTAAGGCTGCGCATAGTCAGAAAAAAATCAGGATGGAATCAGTCCCCTAAAGCCCCAAGCTACTGCTCATATTCCCTCTGTTGTTGAAAATACCTGCGCACGCTTGCTTTGTGTGTACACATCGTATTAACGGCTCTCGGCGGAAATAATTTATCACGAACGCTTGTGAAATGGTGGTTGCTTGGAAACTTTGTGAGAATAATTTCGTGTTCAAATCGTTTTAATACGTCGTCGACGTACGAACGATAATAGTTAGCGTAATGATCTTGTGTACATCTGCGGATTCGCCGACCCCGCCGAGGACACATGCGTAATTTTTCTCGCCTGCTAAACATCAGTTGTCGGGGTACACAAGAATATATACCGCCGCAATGAGGTATGCACCACGATCTATATCGCACATGTCTCGCTAGTACGCATATAGTATCCATCACCGACGGGCCTCGCATTGTATATATTATTGCGATTATGCGTTACACTATACGTGACACGAAATTGTGTTATATTATTGTTATACATAATAGTTTATATATGTATAAGTGTTTGTGTGTGTGTGCGTATCAGAAAACAACCTAGTGCGGGTAATTTATTCAAAATATTCCTCGCGCGCTGAACGTATATAATAATATTTTATGCGAACGAGCGCACCGAAGTAATTTCCAAGTCACACCAATTAACTATTAGGTCGCTGTTGCAAGGCGGGCACGCGTCTTGTAAACGCCAAAGTTATTCATTATTCGCGTTTTAACAATATCCATATTTGTTTAATAAACGTACCCATGATCCGCGTATTATTTATGTTAATTCCATCGATTTACATTCTATACGCATTTATATAAAATATATTAATATATAATATTGAGATATCTTCTCTTCGTTCAGTTAGATTTTCGTTGAAATATCACATCATAGAAATCCACTTTAATAAAATACGCGTGTACGCGAGTACTCATCTAATATTATAATAAAAAATCCAAAATTGTATATTATTTTACGTTCAACCAACGACCATTATGTATTTCAAAAGTATTCAAACGCTATTTCCTTACGTCTTTCTTTCGTGACTTATATTGCGGTTGTATCATGCGGATGAACGTAATCGCAATAAATTGTATTGATTTTCTTAAGAGTTTTTGAACACTTCTAGAACGGTTTTCCGACACTATAATATATTAGATTAGGCATTTCACGTTAGTTAGAATATATTATGTTTAATATAAATAAATAATTTTACTTGGTTATGAAGTCGAAAAAAAAATAATTAAACAATTTAAAATGTATAGTTTATTTAACTCGGACGAGCTAATAAAAACCAAGAATCACTCGTTAAGTTAAAAAAGTTTAAATCGTCTTAAGTCTGACCTCGTATTATTTAACTTACCAAGTTTTTTTTCGACGCTCAGTCTCTGTGGTTTACGTCAACAAAACACGAATCCTTTTTAGTCTATAATATATAGCTTACGTCTATAGTAATGATATAGTTATTGTGGCACGATTGGTTTTTTAAACCGGTAAAGACGTCTTTATTGTGCCCGTCAAGTCTATTTGTGACATCGCATATGGAAAGCCGTTAGCCGATATAGTAGGTAAACTAAATCGACGATGAACAAAAAATAAAACGGATTTTGTATTACCTAGTATTGTTATTATTATGCCATTGAGCGATAGGTGTGTCTGTGGAATTCGATTGCACGTTCTTACGCGACTGAGTCTACGGAACAAATCGTTTGACCTAAACGATAAGCCTGCTGGAAATAACAAATTGTCACCACTCGACTAAACACATTACACACGTATACCGCATACTACCCACGTCGAGTTTACACCATATTACAACTCGATTATTATTAGTGTTTTATTAGTGACTTTGGTGTAGTACCTATATAATACGTTTCCGAGATACTGATAACGGGCACAAAGCATATAAACTTACTGCACTGAGCGTTTCGGCCACGAATTCCTTTGATCGAAAAATATATAATTTATATTATATAACCGTATCTGGTCGTTTAAATCGCATTTTTTTGACATTTTAGCGATAGATATAAAAAAAAACAGATGAAAATCTTGCGGGGGTGACATTGGAACACTAATGATCCACGGCCAGTGTTCGTTGAAGGGTAGTTTTCCGGAAAATATAACGAGGGGAGAAGGAGTGAATAATAATATGTACGGGCGCAAGAGTTATAATATTGTTATAATGCAAAACAAATGATTAGTATGCATGATGAGTACGCATAGAAGATGGGATACTTGGAGGGGTGTCGTGTATTCATCTCGTTTCCCTCAATAATCTAGGGGCATTTAAATATTATTTTAAATCCAAAAGCTATATTATAGTAATGTATCATAAAAAATAATTGTGCTGAGATTTTGGACCTGCGTGAACCCAACAGTTAATCTAAAATTTTCTCGTAATAATTGATTGGACATTAAAACAGATATTTTTCAGAGGGAAATTTATTCAAATATGTACGTATGCTATGAATTAGAAACTGATGGTCTATAATATGTACCGATGTTGAAGTACATCTACCCGATCACGATAATTTTCATATTTTGAACATTTTCACAATCGATATTTAACATGTCATTTATACGAATTTGTATGACAATTTTCAAAACTTGTACGATTCCAGTTTTCCATTTATTAAAGAAAAAATATTGAGAGAAGCCGGAATGATGTGATTTCAGCATTACCATATGTTTAACTACGCCATAATTCAATACACAATAATGCGTATGTATGTTTCAACCGTTTTTATATTTTATACGATCATCGTTCGGCCATTCTAGTGGTTACTCAAAAAACTCTATAACTCCAGCCCCACTCCCGCACAAAATTTCAGAGTTTTTGTTTTTATTCCAATGTTATTTTTTAGTACAGAATTTTTAAGCATTTGTACGATCGTTTTTATAATTTTTGCAATCGCTGTTTAGTTGTTGAGAAGTTTCAGAACTATTTTTTATATTATAGTAAATTATTTTTTTTTTTTTTTTTTTTTTTTTTTCTTAACAATAAAAACACATAACCACATTTATTTTTGTGTTCAAAAATAAATTGCAATGTTTTCATTATTCGTTCTGTTCCATATTTTGTATAGACCTATGTTATATTAGCTACATTATTTTTTTTTTAAATAAACAGATTTAAATACTATACCATTATATATCGAGCTATAATATATATTTATTATGTACGTCGATGTTAATGCCACATTAACTATTTTTGATATTGTTAAATTATAAAAATTAAAAAGTTTTTAAAAAATATAATTTCCATTTCAGTTCTAATTGTTCTGAGTGCCGTATTATAATAATATTATCTTATTTAACCAATTTTATAACACGCATTTTCGATAAATGATTTTTAATATTTTTGAAAGCTACTTTTAATTTATTTATAAATTTCATGCATTTTTAATTAAGTGATTTTATGCTATATATAATATATTTTGAACCTTTTTATGATCTGGATAAAAAAAAAAAAAAAAATTGAAAATAAAAAATTGTATTATATTTTCTGCTGAAAAATGGGAGACAATACAACCCCAAAGAATAAGGTATTTTATTATTGAGATAAAATCCACCTAATCTGCGTTTAAATTTTATGAAGTTTTACCCAAATATACACGGATATTGTTAATAATGGAAAATTTTTGGATACATACCCAATTACTGTGATCTTTTTTTTTTTTTTTTTTCGATCGAAAATGTCATCAAATATTTACAACTAGGTGTCTGTAATTGAGCGGCGTACTATTTGCAAATCGTATTTTAAAGAAATTGTATGAAAAAAAAACCACTTGCAAATACAAGATAATTTTATCTTTGAAATCCCATACAAGTGACTGTTATTTTAAGTGTATTGTATTTAGAGATATATTTTTTTTTTATTAAAAAATAGTGAACTTATAATATCATAGTTCCCAAATAAACGTCTGATATTTAAAAGTTTTCGTAAGAGAAGAATTAATTAAATTGTTTTAAATAAGTATAAAACATGGTAAGTAAACCAGTTTGCGTTATTATACGACCATATAAAGTAAAATCTATACGCGATTGCTAAACTGTTATTTATATTGGTTTTAAAATAAATAATACATTTAACATGACTTTTAATTTGAAATTTAAACGAATATAAAAAATGTAGATTTTAGATAGTTTCATAGAGGTGGTATTTCAGATTAAAAAAAATATCTAGATTGTATGAAATTCGTTATTCGTTGTTGCTTATTTGTTTAAATAGTTTTCGATTTTATTTTATTTTTTGGATGGGCTTAAACATAAATATAGAAACAACTTCTCTAAATTATTACGCACAAAGTTCGGAATCTAGGGAAATATATGAAACTTTTTAAATCAGTATTTTAGTACAATTTTTTTGCATAAACCAAATAAATTTTTTTTATATTATCAATATTTTATTTGCATACATGATCATGAATCTACTATAATTTAAACTGAACATACTTTGAGAAACTTGAAAAGACGCCAACGCTTTAATAATCAAAGATATTCAGACAAATGAATCATACTTCACGTATTCGTATAATAGAATATAAAATTGAATTTGAAACTGTTATTCATGGCATAGGGCTTGATCAATTTTTTTTCCACTATCATACTTGAAAGCAAAATCAATTGAATAAAAATTATGATGCTACTATAGTTTTGTAATTTTAATTTTTTTTTAAATATGAAATTGAAAAACCAAGTATATATTTCTTTATTAAGTTCTACTTTAAGATCAGAAAAATTAATTTAGCTTTACTACCTATTAGTAATATATTGAGCTAAAGATAAATTAATGTGATTAACTAATTGATAAAAATACCACAATCAAAAGTAAAAATATACGAACAGTTATTAGAAATTCTTTTAGCAGTGATACAATGGTCTATTCGGTACTATTCACTGCAATATTATATTATTGATGTTTGTGTTGATTTGATTTTAAATAATCTACCAAGTTATAAACATTAAATTTTTGGATGTTTTATTAGAATGAATATTTTTCACTCTTTAAAATTAATTACTAAATGGCCCTCACTTAAAATTGTAGCATAAAGAGCTCGAAGCGTTATATTACGGCAATTTTATGTATTCTAATAAAATGTCAACCTTTAAAAGATATGTATTCTTTGTTATTAAGTTTATTTATTATACTCACTAATGAAACAGACAGAACTAGTGGTATAAGTAGAGAAGAAACTCCGAGTAGAATACATAAGCAAAGAATTATCTATATTAGTTCAACTGATTTAATGGACAAAGAAACACTAGTGGAAAATCTATTGAATCTCGAAAAAGACGGAGAAATTTATTTAGCAGAATTTCAGGAAAGTTTGAATGAAGCTCTGAAAAGCTTAAATAATCCATTTAAAAAAGGGTTGAAAGAATTTTCGATGAAAGTAAATCGTTTTTACAAACCGGAAATAATATCAACCCGTTCTATTTACCTGAACTAATACCATACATTATAAAATGTATGAAACTATAGTGCCTCTATAGTTATAATGGTTCTCATTTTTGGCTATGGAAATAATATTGAAAGTTAAAAGCTGTTGAATTAAGCTTTAAAAAATTAAAAAAATGTCACATTTAAAAATACTACTTATAGATATTTAATTGTTTTTAGAATATCATATATCTTCACTTCATGGTATGTCACTTTTGAAATCAAATCACAATCAAAAATACCTCATATCATGACGTCGATAAAAAAAAGAAAACGTATAGTGAGTTAAAAAAGATTCTACCAGTCTTTTCATCGATGCATCTTTGAACTCTTTATTTAAGAAGGTATTTTATAACTGCTGTACATTTTTTAAAAATTTTATTTAGTAAGTTATAAATAATAATTTAATTTTTCTTAGTAAAATGCAGTCTACAAAGATACGAGCATAGAAATTGTGCAACAAGCTCAAGTATGTTTGGAAAATTTGCTTTTATTAATAACTATAAACAACATAAAGCATGAACTAAGAGGTCTTTATTCACATTGACACAGAATGAGTAATTTAAGGCGTAGCGTTGGACATTATCAATCTCATTGCAAGAAAAATCACACGAACAGTTAAGAATTTATAATGATTTAAAATCTAACCCTATGCTAGCAAAACGAAATTCAAGTATATCTTGCAATTTTTTAATATATATAATATAATATTTAAACATAAAAGTTTTAAACATAAATCTAATATAAATGATACAAGGGTTTTGATTAAAACAAAGCATTACATTGTATATAAATAATTTTTTTAAATTTTGAACGTATTTATTTTTAAATCTTATTTCATTTTTACTATACACATTGTGTATACAAAATAATTAATAAAATACCCAATGAAAAAATAGCGTTTAATTTATGTAGCACTCATTAATGTTTAACCATTATTGATTCTATTTGTATTTATTAATGCTTAACTAGAATTAAAATTATGTATTCGTTTTTAATTCCAAAGTATTTTGTTCAATATTATCAGTTATAACTATATTTGGTTATTTAAATCGATATCATCGAAAACTAATACATAAACAAAAGCAATCACTACTAATAGATTTTTTGTTTAAATTAATATTTATGTCACAGTACAATAGTAACTGCAAAAATTACTTAATATAAAACATTAAATTAATTTCTCCCTTTTGGGAAAAAATTAAGACCATTTATATGTTTTAGGTCAGAACAAAAAACATAGTACAAATCTTGAGGTTTATTTATTTATATTAAAATATAATTTAAGTAATAGTTTATGAAAGGAAAAGTATGAAACATAATTTTGTATTAGTAAATATTCAACTTGAAAATTTTTAAAAGTATTTACGGGGGGAACATATTATCACTTTGTTAGTTTTTACCTTTTAAAATAATACGTTAAAAGAGAAACCAAAAAAACATTGAATTTTTTCGTTACAAAATAGTTTGTTTATCCCCTGGTCATAAGAAATATTAATATTAATAAATTAATTCTGAAAATTATATCAGTTTATATGTATTGTACAGTATAATGTATTACTATTGTGCGAGATACGGCTGCACACTAGACCGGGCGACGTGTGTAGGTACGTGCATGTGTGCGCAAGCGGCAGCTCCACGCAAAACCCGACGCGCTTATTGTCTTCGTTGTGATTTGTTGAAGGTAAGAAGTGGACTGTATGTGTTGTGTATCAACAGGGCGCTGTTGAATAAAGGCACCCAACCAAAATACAAAGGACAATGGATCTTTGACGATTAACAAAATATATACAAATTTATTGCATCGTGTATACCAACAAAGTACTACTTAAAACTAAGGTCAGTAGATGATAATAACAATACGCGACCAAAATACGATCGGAAGATCAATACATCGAAGAATAATAATATATTTACAATACGTCGGAGACGAAATAAAAGGAATAATTATAATAATAATAATAATAATGTCGAAGTGACGAGTTTACAAAACAAAACAAATGATAACAATATAATACCGTGTGTACGACCTGGTAACCGGATGGGTCGATGATAACACGACGATGCCGCTGGGCTTCTGCAGCAGCTGGTCTGGCACGACAATGAGACTCCGGCGGTGATGACGTCACTCGCACTACCGTTGAATTCGACGAAACGTCGAATACACCACGTACGTATCTGCGTAACAAGGACGGCTGACGGAACACGTGGGCGCGTGAACGAGCGGGGCTCGGCTTCGCACGGTAAAGATTAGACGGACGGCGGACACGCAATAAAACTTTAACTCTGACACGGGCGGCCGTGACTCGAATCGCAGGAACAACTCCGGTCCCCGAGGGCGATGAGTCGGTGAACACGAGGGGTTCACGGTAAAAGGTCAACACGGTTGACTAACGACAGCACGGTGATATGCCGAGAGGCTAACGGGCCAAAACACACGTTACGTACATGAACGCGGGGCGCAAGTTCACTCGGATATATAACAACATTGCCAAAACTTTAAAAAATGGCGAACAAGAAACCGGTGACGGGGCACCAGACCGTGGAGCGGAGACATTTTTTTGAGGACAAGACGGGGGACGACGCGAAACCACGCGGGAGAGAACGGTTGCGACGACACGCGCCTACCGGATACAAAAGGCACTACAAGAGTGACCGCAGCACACCCCGCGGCCAAACGCTCGTACCGGTGATCTGTACCCAACAACTATAATGATTAATGAACACATTTAAATGAGATAAACATTTATTTCCATTATAATATTACTACGAGACGTTATTCTAATACAATTAAAAAATTAAACAAAAATATTTTATTAATAAAATACATTAATCATGTATTAACAAAATTTTTAAACATATAATGTAATGATTAATTTTAAGACAAATAACTAAGTTTAGACAAACAAATAATAAATGGTTTTAAGTAACCAAAATAACCAAATAGTCACCATTATACAAGCAATCGTGCAAATTCAATTGTTTACTAAAAATGGCATTGGAAAAATAATGAAAACACTGAAACTTTGTAGAAGAGTTGAGTTTGGTTAACGTAATTTTTTGAATAACGGTAATAGTACCCGAACAATAATAGTACATAATATTATAAAAACAATTGTACCCATCCATACAAATCTATGATTAAAAAAATTTTAAGCATGAGTGGTTTTGAAATCACATCACCTCATCCTCACCCACTGTTTTTCTTCAATAACTGAAAAACTGAGATCGTAAAAATTTTGAAAATGTTCAAAAGTAGTAGATAGTTGTGGTAAAATTGATTTATGTTAACATCGGTTCGTGTTATGAATTATCAGTTTCTTATTCATAACAAAAAGAAATTTTTAAATAAACCATCTTCTATAAAACATCATAGGTTTTAATGGCCAATCAATTATTAAGTGAAGAATTTAGATAAAATATAACGTAGTCTAGTCTCATTAACAGAAAAAAAAAATGGTGCATGTATAATAGCAGATTTATAGCTATTAGTGTAGTTATTACTGATAATAACTTATTCATTATTCGAAAAATTTAATTGTGGTGACTAAAAACATTTTAAAACCATAAGGTACTTTATGCGCCACCACATTATTTTAAATATATGTATACTTTTAAACTACTAAATATATATGTTTTTTTACATATTTATGTCAGTGTTTGCGATTACGAAAACATATACAATTTTAATCTAATCCATATTCATTTTAATGGATTTATACATTAATTTTTAATTCAAAAATTCTGTCAAGCATTTTGTTTTAAAATATTTGGTTAAAATTAAAATTAACTCTGCTATGTAAAATCTGTACTCAATATTCAATACTTGCAAAACTGAAAACTATAATGGTGAATTTAGTGAACGAAATGACATGCCGCATTGGTAATACTTAACATATGTCGTTAAATACTGGTTGAGTTAAACTACCATATGATTGAATATTGTATATTTTAATTATTTTTAACTAATAGTAGATGATTACATATTGTTTTTTATAAGTTTAAAGTTGAAAAAGTGAGGTTTGCCTCCCTACGAATTCGTTTTATTTTTATTTCCATACAAATATTTAAAATTTACATTATCATTAAATTTTATAATGATTACATTATCATAATTCCTTTGCATTATTATTACTGTATTATAACGTCACTAAATTGTGTTTCAATAAAAATTAATCGATTTAATTCAGTCAAATCAATTTAATATACATTCATAATGATTTAAAACATCTGTTGGGATAAAAATTATTTGTAATTATAATAACCACCAATTGAGAAAAAATCATTATTATTCATCACTGCATTAAATCCGCACGACTGATTAACTCGATGTTTTTATCGTCAATATATTTATTTTTTATTCATTATACAATAGTATTAACTATTCATTGACCTAAAACTGGTTAATACTGATTAACATTTACAATTTATGAATCACACTAATAATTTTACAACTCCTAAAATATACAACTGACCTATAAAACATACATATTTGTATGATATTAGACTCTCAATGCAACGATGAATGTATTGTTTTAAAAATGTGGTATGAGCGTATGAGATAAAAAGCGTTTTTTACTAGAAAGTAAAAATTACTTTGATATCAGTTTGATGTACCTAAACATTAAAAAATATTTTATCATTTTCAATAGTAAATAATATTTTTTCTTTTGATAATTTTTGATGTTTTATCATAATTTAATATCGAGTTATTGTGGACACTTAAAATGTTTACTTAATTTTTAAGTATGTGATTTTTTTTTTTATAAATAAGATGAATCTTTTTAAGGTATTAATATACTATTTAAATTTCCTAGTTTTTTTTTTTTTTTTTTTTTTTTTTATGTTAATAAAAATGTTTTGCCAATAAATCAAAAAGCTTAAAAATATTATTAAAGTATCTCAAAAGTTTTTAATATACTAGTCAACAAATATCAAAGACATGGTTTTTATTTATTTACAATTATTTAAAGTTCAAAATTTAGTAAAATTACGTATTTTTGTGTTGAATAACGATGTAAATTATGTACTGTAATTTAAAAATATTGACAGTAGAAACTTATAAATTCATAAAAATTAAATCTTCTTACCGTTATAACAATAGAAAAATAAATTACTACGATAGCAATATCGATAAAAATATCATGTTATATACTTAGTGATGTTTGTCAATTTATCAACTATCTACGCTCAAAATCGTGTTTCGCACAAAATTATTATATATTATGATTGGATTTAAATTTAATACATTTATTACTGTAAGCTAATCAATATAGTCTATTTTAACTGCAAAGTGGAGATCCGCCTTTTTTAAATTTAGTTTATCGATTACCAAACTAGTTATATATTTTTTTTATTTTTACTGTTTTCCATCAATTCAACGTTTGAAATAAAAAAAAAATCATTTATTATAATAAGGTAATCAATCGTATTATACACATACTACAACAGTAGTATGAATAATATTTCCTGGTATTAATGAGAAAAACAGATTATTTTTATTTATTATTCAAGGGAAAAAAATCATAGAAACTAATAGTAAACTTTTTAACGTACGTTTATGCGATAAACGTTTTAGATTAATATACATTTATATGTGTGTGTTTCGAGCAATTAAATAAAATCTGATTTTAAACATTGGTATAGCATTTGATAATTTGTGCATTGTTTCCTCGAGAGCTGTTAAAAAACTATTGACGAAATGAGAACAATTCTGTAAATATACCGTGAGGCTCTTTTGAACGCATTTCGAATACATTATAATATAATAACAACTGTACTGTACAAAGTTTATATCGCTTAGCTCATAAATGATAATAAAAATAATTGTACTAAAAGATTTGTTTTAAACGTAACGGTGTTCATATTATATTTTAAGTTAAATAAAATTAAAAAAAACAATCGTACCTAACTAACTCATAATTTTTTTTTTTTTTATCCAAATTTGGGTTATGCTTTGTAATAACGAATACATTAAGTTATATTGTAATAATATAATAATATTTAGGCACGTGAAACGCGAGAAAATATTTTGTTTATTTATAGTATTATCCTGAATAATTCTTGTAAAACCATCGAGTTGCTTAGTAATGAGTCAAATGAACGTTAAAAATTCTGTTGCATTTTTCTTTTCTGATAGTTAGTCTTAAACGTTGTCTTCAAAATTAGTTGAAGTTGAAATGACAGGCTAAACTCAGAAATTCCCGTATACTGAAACACTTTTAAAACTCTCCTCTGTTGTTCAATCACGCACCAATCAGCATTAAATAGCTTCACATGTGTCAGAAATTTTATTTTTGTGAATACACTCAGTTTTTTTTTTTTAATGTCCAATTCAAACAAAAGTATATTGCTCTGTAAGCTAATCCAGTACCTATCCATTTGTAAAGACACCTCGTGTATTGTATTTTATTATGGGTTTTATTTTTTGTACGCCCTGTATTATACATACAGTAGTATTATATATTATTATGGGGTGTTAAAATCGTATTCGATCACCCCACGCTACAATCACCTCTGGTAGTTCCACAGCTGGCGTACTCTGCCCAAGTTTTACAGCCGGTGACGTAAGAGAATGTAATTGCGAAATCTTCCCCTCTCGTCTCTACAACGTCCGCGTGTCGTCTTTTCGGCCAGCCACGAACTACCCGTTGCAGACGCCATTCGACCGATGGTGTGATTTATCGGTGACAACATTTTCACAGAGCTCGAACAAAACCCCACAACCCTCCTTCCTATATCCAACTATCAACCTCCCTCATGCTATCTCTATCACTCTCATACTATGTCTCGCACTCTCTTTGTCTATTCCCAAAACAGACACATATAGTATATTTGTAATTATATAGGATGGTGTCACAAGCTTTGGTCCACACATTTTACCATTACAGCGCAAAAGGATTCCGACTGTCAGGTGTACGCGCGTATATATTGTTTTAATAAACGTGGCTGGTGGGCATGGACGAGGCAATCGGTGAAGGCGAAGCGTACCGTAAAATAGCAATATAATAATAATAATAATAATAATAATAATAATAATAATATAATAATTTAGAACACACACACACATATATATATATATATATTCGGATTATTGGCCGATGCCGACCGAATAAATTGGTGGCATCAGTTTTGATAAAGTTAATCACTTTTTTGGACTCTGGGTCGTCCCCTCCCCTACACATGCACGTCGCAGTTGCCCCGGCGTGACAGCGTTAATCAAAATAACGGGCATGTATACGTAGGCTGGCGGGCGGGTACGTGCACCACCGATGGCCGTATAACCTAACGGTGGCGGGTGGGTGGGTGGTCCATTTGAACCGAAGGCTGCTGTGTGGGAAAACGTCAGCGACGGCGAGCAAAGTTTAAATTAAACCTTTAATCTTGATGATGCCCCGGGAACGGTCGTTTTTGTTGTTGCAGTGCGTTGCTGAACCTTGTCCACGGGGCGCGCGACTGTACACATACGAACCCCGAACGAGTGTTCCTCCCCAACTCTAAACGTGTACATTTTGCGCGCGTGCATGTGTTTGTGTATGCGTGTGCGTGTGTATGTGTGTGTGTGAACCGAGTGAATTATATTTCTCTATTGTCGTGGACGGGAGAGGGTTGGCAAGGGTCGCGTGAAAAAAATTTCCCATATATACTATACCTTTATATATATACATTCGAATCCGTCACGCACGCGCATGCACAATATATGCGTGTCCGTGCACTTTGTGTGTAAGTGTGTCAGTGTATGTGTGTATGTACATAATAATATTGTAATTTAATGCTCAGCACCCACCACTGCCAGCAGAGGGTTGACGAACGGTTCAGCGACGGCAGGACACGCACGGTGATGTCCCCGGTCGGCCGTTAAATATACTATATACGTGCGCGTGGCGCGGTAGGTTAGAAATGCGGGGAAGTAGAAAAAAAAATGTATATATACGTTGTAACAACCCGGGTGCGGCGTTCGGAGAAACCAACCGCGGGCCGTTTTTGACGAAACTCGCGAGATTATTGGATTTCAGCACTCGGTTGACCTTTTTTTTCTGCTTCTTCTTCTTTTTCTTCTTCTTCTTTTCATTCTCAAACACTCTACCAACCTACACATTTATATTATATGTGTGTTAATATTATGTACACTACAGCTAGCCGGTATTATATCCGTCCATACTATCCATCGCATCAAAATTCAAGGGCACCATTTGGCGGAGAGGGGGTGATGACAGGGTTTACACTGTCACCTTTAAATTTTTTGCATTTTATTGGCCTTCCATAAAATTTAAAAGTTCGCTTTACAGTTAAAATATGAATAGAAAACCAAAGTAAGATTAATATAATATACATTAAGGTAATGTATACTATTTATAATAGATCTGAATTATTCTTTATGAAGGCCAAAATTATTTCCAACATTCCTATTTATTAAAACTATTAACATTTTAAATGTATCACTGTTCAATCTCATACATGCATCATATATGTGCAGTTGGCTAGGACAAATTGCACTTGTTTAAGTTGAATTTCACTTTGATAAAAAAAAAAAGTAATAGTCAAACGGCACTCAAAAAAGGGATTTTGACAAAATATCATGCATTAGAAAGGGTTTAACGTTTAGAAAACACTCAATTTCTTTAAAGGCTTAGGGTTGACAATGATTTTGATCATTATTGTGGTTAATTTGTTTTATATATATATGTGTGTGTTGTAAATGGCACATGTTTTTTTTTTTTAATACGTTTTTTAAACTTGTCAATTATTTTTTTTTTTTTTTTTAGTAATTTTAATACATCGAATTTAAAAACTGAAACCTGTTAGTTAATTTTTGAGCATAAAAGTTATTGTATATTTTTCAGTTTCACTTATTTTTTTTTAGGACCATATAATTGAAGGTCTTGTACCAGTATTTTTCATTAAATTATAATAGTATCTATTTTTATTGTGTTGAAACATCAATTAATTAAATGGTATACTTAGATGCAGTGTTGAAAATAATTTTTAAAAGTATACTTAAAATGAATATTATTTATAGTTATCTTACTACAAAGTAATAAATCTAAGAGATATTATACTATAAATCTTAAAATTAAGTGGAAATGTGCATCGTTAAAAATATAATTATTTACTAAATATTTAATAAAGTTTTGAACAGTTTGGTTTTTTGGAATAATTTACATAAAATCATCTATACAATTTTAACTGAATTAAAAAAAAAAAAAAATTAAATATATCACGAAGCAAATATCTAATTATTTTGTATTTTTCAGTAACATGATTGTAATAAATAAAGTTTACAACCTATTATTTTACTTAAAAAATACATTTCATAGACTATATTATTATTATGGATTATTTGTTCGACATTTGCTACAAATTAATTTGATATAAATATTAAACCTAACGCATTGTACTTTTCACTTATTATTTTAAATATGTTTTTATACGAGTGTATAATCTTATTTGAAAGAAAAGCAAAAATTAATTGTTAGGTAGTTATATAATATATTATTTGTAATAGGTACCGTTTATAATAGTTGCGATCCGCGATAACATATTTTATCATATTGCTATCTGTGGACTATTTCTTATATTCTATAATAAGTCAGTCTCTCTGCGACATCGTTGTCGATTGGAACGTTGTACTACCGCCCATCAATATCATATTAAAATAAAATAATTTAGCAAGCAAAATTTTACAGTCCATTTATTTTTTTTTTGTATTTATTTTTATATTATCGAACATTAATGGAATATAATAATTATTGTGAACTGTATGTAATATGAATATTTGATAAAGATAATTTGTATTTGTGTAATGTGAAAATGTATTATCATTTTTTTACGTGTATATTTTACATTTTATCGATTGTAAATATAATAATGTTGAATGCAGAATAAATATTTAGTAAAATATTGTCATAAATATTTGTTTAAATTTAAAATATATTAATAATGTTATGTTCATCATTAAATAATTTTGATGAAATCGTATTAAATTTTAGTAATCGATTTCTATTGTGTTAGTTCTACAGAATTGTTAACAATTTCTTCTGTGATAACTTTTAATAGTTTGGTTAACTTCTTTTTTTTTTTTTTTTGCTAAATTTTAAAATTATTTTTTCAGGTAAATTAACTGATTCTTCATGTTTATGTATTAACTTATATCAAAAAATAACTGTAGAACTTTCATTTAGATATAGTTTTGAAACACAACTACGATAGGTTAAATACCATTTAAAACTATAATTTATATATTTTTCTTTTTAAAATTTATACATTTGAAATACAATAAGTCACGGCCTCATTCACTTTAAATAATATTTAAGTCGTTAATATTTACACAATGACGTTAAAATGTGTACTAGTTGTAATACTTTAACTTTTTATACTATATGGTATAGAAATAAAAATATAAGTATTAATCTCAACTTTCACTTATATATACATAATACATATATATCAGTATCTGGTTAGAATGGATGTTTTTGTCAATCTATGACAACAAAAATTTCCTATTTTATCTACACGTAATTCTTTAATATAACGTTATTAAATATTCCGTAACATTTGTAAAGCAATTCGTAATATTTTAACTTTATAAGTTTATTTTTCGAGTACTTTTGTTGAAACTCTTTTTTTTTGAGCGAATACAATTTGGCTTTTACCTGTTTTTTACACGAGTGGAATTGTACTATTACTTTTTTTCAGTCCAAGTGCAATTTTATCGTTTATTTTAGGTAAAAAGTGCAATTTTACCATCCTAATGCAATAACTCACAAACACAAGACACTTTTTTTGTATGAAAAGAAACTCAAAAGGCGATGTTATTACATACGAAATATTCATTGACTTGAAAATCCTTTCTATATCCGATTTACGAGTGATTTCAAAGTGCTTTCTGGACCGTTCATTAATTTTACACCACAAAACATACACTCACACATTCCAATTGAATTCCGTTTTTAAAATCTATGTAAATTTAGCACATTATGACAATTTTTTTCCATACGATCTATACTGTGTGTACACAATCCACATTATCTGTGGCATATTTTTCCAAAATTATTTTACCGATTATTAGATGCATATAATATAGTCGCATAGATTATCAAATCTCTATCCGCGCATACCAACTTAGACATATTTTTTTGACGCGACCTCAAAAATATTTGCGTCTATAATAATAATATTTTATACATGTAAACAATGTCTACATAATACACTACGAAAAAACTACCCATTATGATTCCACCAGTTATATTATACGAAAAAAATAAATAATATCCATACCTGCTAGATAAATCGATCACAATTTAAGTTTTTATTTTGCTTTAAAGCAATAACAAAAAATGCATATCTCGTTTTATTTTTTTTACCAGTGTCTGTTCCTTGGTTCCGAGAGAAATTACTTCCGTGTATATCTAACACCTTTTGAAATGACAAAAAAAAAAAAAAAACTATCATTGCATAAATGCGTAATAAAATATTGTTGTAAAATCGTATTTTTAATGTTACGATAAAAACGTGTTCATTATTTTTTTTTATGTAATCAAATGTTGTTTATTAAAAAGGAAAATGCGTAATGATAAAAAAAATATATATATAAGTTAAAAACTAAATGCAACGATAATGATAATATTCGAATTCAGAAACGTGTTTCAAGTTAATAGTCCGAGACAATATTAAATTACTCGTCCAAAACTACTAAACGTTTACGTTTACAATAAACAATTACGGAAATATGACAAATAAACATTAATTAAACTGTTGTATTAAACAAATGTAATAATTTATCAGATAATTAGTAAAACGAATCTCGGATATAAACCTAACGCATTAATTTAACTTATTCATTAAACGTGATGATCAATGTCATTACTCATTTCACATTTGATTACATACCTATAATTGATACTTTGTGTACATGCTTGTAACAGTACTTGTAAGTATATATACCATTAATAATAATTTATTATTACCTGCTCTAGAGTACATCAGTGTAACTGAACCCAATTTCGTCTGAAATATTTTTGATCAAGATTAAACATAAGTGTTATAAGCGTTTATACTTTTAAAAATTGCATGTCTGATGATTATATGTGTACTCTAAAAAAGTGTGAAGTCGAAAAATAAAAACAAACGATTTGTTGTCATTTATTCTCAATGTAACTAGAAAAATCGAATTTGGTTTGGATAAAAGTCTATTGGTTTATTTTCCTTTAAGTTTCAATAATTTTAATCTTAAGATTTCTATACATCATAAATAGTGATATGCAATACCCACAAAATTATTTTATTTAAACCAACTTTACCGGAATACTATATTGCTACTTCCTGTGATTTTGACATTTAAAGATTTAAATTACTATAAATACGTCTTGTTAATATAAGTTTTAATCTAGAATTAACTAGGTAATATATTTATATTTTTTTAAATCTTAAAATAAACCTATAAAATATTTTATTGGAATTTGAGTACTAAATCTAACTTGGTTATTTACCGGGTCTATATTATTTTCAAAATCGCTTTCATGGTAATACATTTAAGTGATCGAGCACCTGATAAGTATGAAAAGATGCTAATATCTAAAACATGAGTATTATTTGTTTTTTCTTACTAATTTCTAATGACGTATATTTAAAATTAATATTAATAAGAATTTCACTTTTTCAGAATCTATTATTTTTGAAGAATGGATTCAATTATAATTAATAATTTTATAATATATAATTGTATACTTAATACTATTATTCGTGTAATAAGCAAATTCATAACTGTAAAAATACTCAATAGAATTTATTGTTAAATACATCAAAATCATAAAAAAAAGAGCTCTTTTATGAAAAAACTTAAATCTGTATTTCCACAAGACACCTTTTAAGTTTAAATAAATTTATGTATAAAGGAAAAGAGGGTTGAGTATGATTGAGGAATTACCCTGTATGTGTGTATTATATTAATAATAATAATAGTAGAATTGTAGAACGTATACTTACTATACTTATATTTAACTGGCTACTGCCTCAGTGGCTATCTACTCTTCCATATGTAAGGTATCTGCAGTTGTCAGTTAGGAAAGACGAGTCGATCAACCAATGGAGGAAGATTCAATTTCAAGGTTTAAATCAAAAGAGGTCTCATATGTATAATGGTTGTCTCGTTTTACAACGCGCAAAGCAAATAAAAAAAAAAAAAATGACCTTTTTTAAATCGATTTTCGCTCATCCTAACATTCTAGACATATACATGCACCTACCCTTGTAAATATTTTTGGTGGGATACGTTTCGACCTTTGACGTCTTCAGGTAGGTTAGATATTTACAGTCAACGATGTAAGTGTAATTTCAAGTCCCACAAATCGTAATGAACGCAAAATGGATGAATACCTATAAAAATATAATAAATTATGTAATAAAAATATATAATATAGGTTATCTTCATATTATGTGATATAGTCAAGATAGCGTGTATATTTCAGGGGTGTAGTCAATATGCACCAAAATTGACCCTAAATATTTACAACACATGTAATTTGCACCAAAACTTTGAAACTGCGTTTATGATTTGCACCAAAATAAAGATATGTAATTTTTACTATCTCAGGTAGTAATAAAATAGGAAATGTAATTAGCACCTAAATAAAAATCGATTAATATAAGATAGGTAATATCGAAAGAATAATCGAACAATTATCAATATTTGAATGTAATAATATACTAAAAAAATAAAAATATAAAATGTATAAATCAAACTGATGTTGCATTGATTGTCAGATTAGTTAGATTGCAATTTATGTTTTGATACTTATAGGTTTTTTGTATTTGTATGCTACTAATTCAATGACTGAAGTTTTTGATATCAATTTATTATTATAATGGTCCAAAGCAACTTGAATTTAATTTATTCATTCATTTATTAAGAAGTCATTCAGTTAAGTTTATGTAAAGTCGGTAGTTTTATATACGTTTCAATTTGAAAATCGTTGAGAACTTTAATGAAGTAAAAATTTTTCTCAAATATTAAAACTTATACGATTATTCTTTCGATAGTACCTATCTTATAGTAATCGATTATAATTTTAGTGCGAATTATATTTCCTATTTTTTACTTTCTATGATGATGTAAATTATATACCTTTATTTTGGTGAAAATTACAAACACTATTTTCGGCTACCTGTAGTGGTGCAAATTACATATCTTTAATTTGGTGCAAATTATGAACTTTCTATTTCAGCACATACGTATTGTATGAAATGTAATTTTTATGAACCAAAAAAAAAAATCACTCCACCATTAATATATACATTACTTATAATATTATAAAATAGCTGTTATTATTTTATTTAAACTTATGATAAACAATAAAAAATGTTCATTTATAAATTTAACAAAATTAAATCAAATTACTTGAAATATTTTTAGTTTTTCATCTGTGCAGTACAGAAAAAAATAAACATATATTAAATACATTATTGTTTTATCATATACAACGACTATAATACGATAAAGTGATTACTCTAAAATGATAATAAATGAATGGTTATTAAAGTTATTTGTGTAATAATATTACAATTTATAAATAAATTTAAATCTACAATTTTTAATTATTTTTTGGATACTCGATAACTGTTAAGACAATAATATCAATCGAAACAAGAATGTATCATAAGTTTAATGGAAATAATAATACAATATTTTTTATTTTCAATAATTTACAATAACAGATATGCTATTTTGAAAACCTTGTGATACATATATTCGTATAAACTTATCTACTCGAATAAACTGTAGATATATCTTACTATCTACTGCAATAGGTATTCGAATCATATGAAATAAAACGGTCTGCGTGATGAACAAACTTTAGATTGGTTATTATTAAAGTGTTCGAAGTCGAAGACGTATTTCGAACAAGAAACATATGTACATTTCTATATTAATTTTTCTCTGCTACAAACACATACAAACCAGAGAATGCAGTAAAAAGTATATTTCAAATAGTATAATATATTATGTTCAGGTGAATTGATGTATTCATATATTTTTATTTATCGGTGGCAGTTAATAACCACAATTATTTTTATTTTTTTATTATTATTGTTTGAATAAGATTATAAAAAAGACACATGATTTGTCGAGCTTTACATGCTAATAACATTTTAAAAATATTATAACCTATATGGAATTTACACTTTGTACACTAATTAACAAGATTTTCTATAATATATACAGTTATAAATATAATTGATCTAAAAAGCGGTTTAAGCCTTTTGTGGTAGATAGTGGAATTTAGATTGTATTCAAAAGGTTTTACTATTTTGTCTGGTGTATTATATATTTAACATATTAATACGTATGTTATGGTTATATCTAAAGCTGGGCTAATTAATGAAAAATATATGCTCCAAAAATCAAGTTTAAAATATAAATTATAAACAATGAGGTCAAAGTTAACTAATAGTTCATTTTTTTCAACGCAATTTTAGTAAGTGTTGAATGGTATTATGTGTCTAATTTTAAGTAAATAGTTTATTAGTGTCGAAGTAATAAATACAATAAGAAAAACTAAAAATAACCATAAGTAATTCGTGAATAGAAATTTAAAACCATACTATTCGTCCCGTGCTAGAAGTCCATTAAACCTAATTACGGGCACTAAAATCAAAATGAACTCGACTTTACTCGGTGTCACATAACTTAAAAAAAATACAGAAAGTGCTAAAATTAATATTTTGATATGTGAAAATCAATTCTACTTTTTAATATAATAGCCTCTGTAATAAGCTTTCGTTGACGTCCAACTGTTAATATTATAATGTATTAGCTTAAAATTATATTTTTAGCTACAATTACGTATAGAATATACAATTGAAACGTGTCAATAAAATCACATTTCGTATGAAAATGACGTGTCCTTCAAATCCACGTAAGTACACAATAGCTTGTATGTTTATAAACGGTTGATCCATATATTACGTATTAAAAAATCATTGTTACATAATATATTTTGTTTACCCTCTAATGCTCGGTGTGCATTATAGTAATATTTATAATATTATTATCATCATAATCCAACGCTCCGTCGGCGGTAACGGTATGGTGTTTTTTTTCGATTTTAATTTATTATCTCGTCTCGTTGGTTCACGATAATATTACGTTCTGTCGGTTCGAAAAAGTAAAAAAATAAAATAAAATAAAACAAAACAAAACAATACGTTATTAATGAATAATGATTATTATCGCAGCATTTGATTAATAACGTAACCCCCTATACGTTTATTTTTTTCATAATAAAACGCACCGAGTTCATAATAAGTATAATAACTAATACTTATATTATTATTATGATTAAAATGTCTATACCGTATTATTACATACGTTTTTCATGAGAGTTAAAACATTATGGTTGTAATAATTTGTCAAAAGTATTGAAAAATGTTATTACTTTTATCATTCCATTTAATCAAAAAATACAGTATCTTATTTTCGTTTCACGTCCTCAAACAAAAGTTTCATGCATTTTCTATTATCAACTACTACGTATACATAAATATGAAAATTAAAATACAGTAATATAATTATATAATACACTAATGAAAGCCAAACTTTCAAAAGATGTATCCATTTACAGTTTTAAAATACATTAATAAAATTTGCATTTGTTTCTATACTTGATGACTGCTTTTAAATTCTAAGTAAGTCAATGAATGATGAATGTATTTGTTTAACAATGATGCGTGTTTGTGTTTTTATTTTCTATGCTGACCTACATATGGTACTTTAAGAGGTTAAAAATAAATAATTCTATGTATTTTCAAAATAACTGGAATAATTCAGATTCTGACGGATCATTTAGCTAAAAAGGTTATAGTTATTAATGTTGGCTGAAAAATAAAAATATTTATAAAACTATTTTCTAAGCATAATATAAATTTTAAAATATTTTAGAATATTTTGATCTATTTATAACCATTTTTATTTTCAATATTTTTAGTTTTATTTTCGTTTTAGTACTATTACATTTGTGAATGTGAATTTCTCATAAGTTTTTGTAGCGACCTACATTTCATATATTTCATATTCCGAGGATAGAAATTTTTCAGAAAACATTTTTAAGAAAAATATTATAATAATACCTTGTATTAATAAATATAATAATATTTCCTGTATAATAAACAGATATCAGTTAATATTTATCATAAATATATAAAAAATAAAGTAATGACAGCTGTATGATATGTTGGAACTAGCACCAGTAACAAGCTTCATTAAGGGCCAAAGAACACAATGGTTATGTTACATAGCCAGAAGACGAGAGAACAGATTAGCTGAAGTAGCATTGGAGTGGAAACCACAAGGTAAAAGACCAAGAGGTAGACCCGGAAATAGATAGATTGACGTGGTAGAAGAAGACTTATAAAGCGTCGGAGTTGAGGATTGGAAAGAGACAATCCAAGGTAGAGACAGGTGGTAAAGTGTGATAATGGCGGTAAAAACTCTTAGAGAGTAAAATGCCAATAGAAAAAGAAGAATAATACATTTTATAGTCAGTAAATTATAACTTATCTAATCAAATATCTCTTGAAAATATTTTTTTTTAATTTTATAGTCATTTTACCTAACTAAGTTCAAACTTTATGAAAGAAAAGAAACTAACTGTGAAATCTTGTATGTAACTCATTAGATGTGTATAATATATCTTATAGTATGTATGTATGCACTATTTATATATAAAATATTATTAAATTGTTTTTATTATCTACTAACTGACCCGGTAATATTTTTTTATTCATAGATTGCATTAAATATATATATATATATATATATATATATATATACAGTGTTGGGTAAGTTACTATTAAAAAGTGGTAAAGTTACTTAGAGATAAATTTAATAAAATTACTTTACTCGTTACTCAAATAAATATATTTTTTTAATTTCTTAGCAATTTTCATTCTGCCTAGCAATAATTATAACTAGAAATATACTAGTACACTATCTACAGTAAAAATGTTTAATTTGAAAAATACGTACAAAATGATATGTACAGTTAATACTTAAGGATATAACAATATTATTATCAATTAATTATACTTATCATAGAAATTAATTATAGGGTATATAGGTAAATATTATGAATATAATGTCACAAACTCACAACATAAACGATAAACTTACTATTTTTGTACTATATTATTACTATACAAAATACTAACATTAAAATAAATAACGATTGATACTTAATGAAGTAAAATAAATTGTACTTACTGCATTTATGTGGAATATACTATCCAACTAATAGTGTTTAGGTATAGACATAACTACATAGGTTAATGCCAAGATATTTATAAAAACGTTCCGTGTAGGTACATATTTAAATGAATCAAATTAAATAATACATTTAATTAACTGTTCAAGTGATTTACGGTTCAAGTATTATTAGACATGTCAAAATCATGGTGGCGAGTTATATTAATATATAAATATAATATATTTATTAGATTGGTATATATATTACGATATTACCCTCACTATTGACATATTTTTGGAAGTTTTTTTTTAAATTCTTAATAGGTACTAAATAATTCGAAATTGTAACGTGTTATAGTATGGAAATTATTTATCAAAAGTAATTTCCATTACATATTCGTTACTAGGAAATAATTCTAATGAAATTACGTAACGCGTTACTTCCGTTACGTTACTACCCAACACTGTATATATATATATATATATATTAAGATGAATTGCCCGAAATTTCTCGGGTAAAGAAAAGTTTATCGCATATTAATTTTAAATATTTTATTTGAAATAGCTTTACCCTGCATGCGTCATCATCGTTATATTTTAAACTATTAGCATTAATAAATACATTTTATTTGAGTGCTTTGAGAATTAGGATATACATATATTTACGTTATAATATATCCTAAAAAATTATATATTATATAATCTGTCTTCAACAAAAACAAATACGCTTTTTGGCTATTCCATCATAAACATACAAGATATAACTGACCATATGAAAAACATACATTTTCTAAATTTTACCTTCACTTTTGAAGTGATAGCCTCTAACTTAACTTCACCTTTTTCGCAGCAATATTCCTGTTATTTCGTTCTCATACTTTTATGTATCATATTTCCTACATACATAATTTATGTTTCCAATGACTACACTTGAATATAGCTTATATTTTATAATTGCTATTATACTGAAACGCACAAAGTTTCAAATCAATAAGAACTGTATGTCTACATTGAACAACTTGTGAATGAATTTGCATATGCAACCTTGCTGCATGTTATTCTTCCAATTCCGATGATCAGGATTGAATAACTCGTAAACGATCTGGTTGAAGTCTTGCTATTGTGACTATTTTGCACGTATCTAAGCAATTCATAGGTAGAATTATTATTCATTGCTTGTTTGTCGTTTCTCTTTCTGGTTTGAAAAAAATCGTTATATTAGCTCTTTTAGTTGACTATGCAAGTGACGAGCATATATTTTTTAATAGAAGCAGTTTAATAAATCCAAACAAGTTTAACACACTTACAACTGTATTTATTTACCTATACGTGTATGAAAAAAGAAAAAAATAGAACTCACACACATATATAACATATATAACACACATATATATATATATCGTATAGTTATATAATATAATAAAATTATTATGTTACGCACGCTGGCAACAATTACATTTTTTGTTTTTAAATTTTGAAAATGTTAAAATTGTTTAAATTATGGTACTTTTTATTGTATAATGATTAATATATTGCATAAATACCATAAGTTAAGAAATCTATAAGTCATAAACATTCATTTTTCTGTATTATAAGTTATTTTTATTTAAAAAGTTATAATCTTTATATCTCAAAGTGAAAAAAAATATATTTAATATCAGCGATGATGATATAAATGGTTACCTATGTGATGAATATTGTTTTCTTTAAAACTTATATTCATAAAAATAATACACCTAGCGAATTATCACAGTTTAAAGTAGTAAGAATAAAATTTTTATTTTCCAAAATGACGAGTTCTAATAATTTAAAATGAATGTAAAAATAAACGTATGTGCTAGAAAAACTATAACATAAAAATAAAATAAAAACTACCCTTTCATACAATGATATTGTCACTGCAGTAAAGTGGTGAATTGTGTACAACGATTTAGGATTTTGTCGTTCACAGGATGTTGGCTAGACTATTTCCGATAATAATAATACTATAATGTATTTAAGCGCGGTCCCCGAACAGTTGAGCTCAGAGGGGGCTTGGGATGTTTGAATCCATTCCTGCGGTGTCGCAAAAACATGGAAAATCTCGTCGTGGGGTGCAAAACGACGCGTGTTCACCGCGTGCATATTATATACACACGATGCACGGTTGTAATTTTTTTTTTTACTACCCCAACTTTCCAACGAACAAAAAAAAAACCGATAATTTTGATGAGTGGTATTTTACTACAATCTCGTTGATGCAAACGGCAGCTATGATCATTGCAACTTGTATATTTTGTATATTATTATACAAAAACATCACTGACAGGGTGTATATATATAATATATATTTATAGGAACGTGTAAATTAATTGTACACATGTCATTTCGAGATTTCCAAATTTTAGACCACGTATAATGTACATTTTTTTTCAGACCTTCATTTTCAAGGCAAGAGTAATATGGACATAATTTTATTTGTGCATATGCATAATGATGCGAACAAACCTTGGTGAACTAAGTGTATATTTATGTGATGATAGTTATAATAAATATTATATTTATTAATGAGTATGTAAATATGTTAGAAATTCTTAATCTTGTATAAGTAACAATGTTCAAATTTAGAACTCGCTTCGTTTGCATCAGTTATGTTTTTACATTTACGTGCTTTTATGCGGGATATTTAAAATGTATAAGAGATTTTAATTAATTAATTAGTGAATAAAGGGGCCAAAACTACTGGGTTCAAAATATCGGTCATATTATAATTTTATAAAACAGGCAAGATTGATGATCGATCGTCAATTGAAAATCGCTAGTACACAACATATCGGTGTTATAAGTTTATTAAAGTATCCATTTTAGAATACCGTAATAAAGTATGACTTGAACGGAAAAATATAAAAAACTTAAAATATAACTAAATTTCAATGGTTGCAATATTCGGGTAAAGAAGCACCGATTCAGATCTCCTTTTAGAATATAATCGTTATTAGAATATATTAGAATATCATTGTGCCAAATCTTTGCCATAACCGTATCGTAACAAAATCCAAACTTTGGTCTGAATTCGGAACTGACTTAAATATTATGACTATTACTTTTGACATTTTACGAATACTGGTTGAATAATATTTGAATACATGTAATAACCTACTCAACGATTCAAAACCAAAAATATTTGCTTTAGACTAATAATAATAATATCTTTCACACCCTTTAAGAGGTTTTAGCTGTATTCTTTTACAACACTATGTAAATCATATTATAGAGACTTTTAAACGAGTGTGTCTATCCACTATTAAGTATGTAAGTAGATTTTTTTTTTAGTGCTTTCACAAGAAGTATATTATGCGTTTCAAATTTACCACGCGTGAAATTTTCGTTTAAAATGTTTGGCATTAATACTCGATTTTTTATTCGTAGATTATTTCACCAAAGTGTTATGTGAACAAAAAATTCTGGATTGAAATTTTAAAATATTTGTGGTAAGTACCCGATTTTGAATGATGATACATTAAGTCATTAAGTCTTTGAGTTCATTGATATAGGTTTTGGTAACCCAACTTTTTACCACTTTTTAACTTTTAGTCTATCAATTTATTTAGGTAATCTATTTATTTCATTAAGTAAACACTAAACATCGTGAGTTGTACTGCTATATGTTACCTATATTAAAACTAAATAATTTTGTGTCAGAACTTGTTATAAAAAAAATATACATAACACTTTAATATAGTAAAAAAATAAAAAATAGTGAAGTCTAGAGTGGAGTTTTGTTTATCTTATAACAAAACGAAAATAAAACAATCAAAAAGTTTTATCGTGGTTAACTAGAGAAGTTTCCAAAAAAAAACATCCAAATAATATATTATTATTGTAAATGTCATATCATGATCACAATAGAATAAAATACATGCTTTTATCTCTATGATACAATAATATAATATAATAGCATGTTGTAGTCACAGTTTACTGAGCTACACACACGTTAATCGCATGTCATGTTCATTGGACGTACACATCGAAAAACAATCGACCAAAAATTTTCTCGGGGGGTCACCTGTTATTATAATTTTTATGTGTTTTTTATTATTATTATAATAATTGTAATAATTATACTATTATTTTTATAATTTTTTTTTTTAATTTCGACCATTAAAAAATAATATAACAAATGAACAAACGTTTTTATGACGGCCACTTAACTCGTTCAGACCATAATAGTTTTAACATTTTTTTATTTTATATATTATTCCCTTATGCGTGTATAATGTATATACTAAATCATTCACCAAAATTTTTCCTTTATTTTCGTTAAAATTCAAGATCTGATTTTTGGAATATTTAAATATACAAGTTTTCTTTTTTTAAACGAAAAACACCCTTCATTTTTTAATGATATAATTTCATTATTATTTGCATCATAATACTGCTATATTAAAATTGTATTTTTTTATTCATAATACCAACATTTTAACCACCAAAAATTATTAACATTTTGTCATACGTAATCTCCAACATAGTTGTATTGAACTTCGTTTAGGAAAAATATTTGTGAATTTTAAAAGAAGCTATAAAGATCGTATAGCATAAATTAAGTTTTGCTAGTTTTATATTTATTAATTACAATATATATAGTTTTAACAAAGAATTAGCTATTAAAGTTTGAAATCAGCAAAACAATTAGTATATAAACATTGTAAATACAATACTTAAAAATTACGTATCATGAACAAATAAATAAAATTCAATAGCTTTAATTACGAGTATGTTAAATATTTAATTAAATAAACAAATAAAGTTATTTGAAAAAAAATATTTATTCTAAATAATTATTACTTAATAACAACATTAGGTATTAATAACAATCCAATTTTTTCTAGGGGTAGGCTTTTTATATATTTACATATTCTTACTGTTCGATTATACTGTATGCTAAATAAGTAAACAACTTTATCTTCGTGAAAGTGTGATTATAAATACAACTTTACTCATACCATATATGTTGTGTGTATTTTAACATTTTATAGTTTTTTAGAGCATATTTTACAACTTTTATGTTCATAAATGTTTTTTTTTATGGCATATAGCACTAAAGTACTTAAGTTAAAATTGTACGTACAATTTCAATAAAACTAAATTAAAGATTTTTATAAAGATTGCCAATTCAGTAAAAGCAAAAAAAGATAAATTCAAAGTCTATTCACCTAATTATTATTTTAAACCATATTTATTTATTTTATTCATTTTTTTGCATTAAACTATATCTCTTATTTTATTTACAAAGGAATCGCAATTAATTATACATAATAATAGACACATAAATGAAAATTCCTATAACTTGATTTATTTGAATTTGAGTGCTAATTTTTATTTATTTATATTTTTTTTTTTTTAACATTGTTTTTATTAGCATTATGACTATATACCTGGATGCATTAACCTATATTTTTAAATGCATATTCTTCGATGTTTTAGAGCAGGCATGTCAAACTCAAAGTATCAATTGGGCCAAATATATTGAATAGTTTACTATGTGAGCCGCATATACAAATTTAACAAAAAAAAAATTAATATTTTATACAAATTTTTCAATTTTATTCTTTACGTTTACAAACATAGCATAATATACAACTAAATTAAAAACAAAAAGGTTAACCTATCAGAAGATAAAACAGTATAATAATGTAAGCCAAATAAACTATTCTTTAAAAATCCAAGATAGTTGTGACACAGCATAAATATTTTATTATTATTTTTTTTATGTCCATTAATATTGAAAGCCGCAGGTAACAAAAAAAATGAGCTGATGGCCGCATGTGGCCCGCGAACTTCGTGTTTGACATTACAGTTTTAGAGAATATAAAACTGAGTCCTATAAATTACAAATTCTATCTATTATAATTTACAAATTTAATAAGTATTGCTATTTAATGACTATAGTTGCTCATTTTTATTTTTTATATAATTTTTATAATATATATGTTAAATGTTATTTTTACAGGAGGTGTTCAATTATTAATATTATCGAACAATATCACCCCACAACTTTTTTTGTTTGATTAAATTAATTAATTTTATTAATTTTAATTGTTTATATTAAAATTTGAAAATTCTTGTTAAAATTAATTACTATTTTATATTTTCTAAAAAAGCCAAATTTAAACGTCTTACTATACTTAATGTCATTATAATATAAACAGTCGATAGTTTGTAAAATTTGTTTTTGTAAAAACTTAATACACTAAATATTACATACTTTCTAAATATTATATTATAATTCATTAATAATTAATATCCTCAATATATTAAGTTTAATAACTTAAAAACCAATCGTTTTTTTACTAAATAATTTCAAACAATCATGTTATGCTAGGGTGACCATACGTCCAATTTTATGCAGAATTGTCCTTAATTTCAACTTTATGTCCTGCTATCTTGACAATCTTCTTTAAAGACGCTTTTTGTTATGTATTTTAAGTCTGTCCCATATTAATCCCAATTTTTGCCTTACTGTTATAATTTATAACTTTTGAAATTGATTTTAGAAAAGTCATTTTTTTGCGGTATTTTTTTATGAAATTATTGAATAGGATAGTGTAAGAATTCATACTTTTTAGTAGTATTTTTGAATTCTTGTTTTTACTGTAATTATTGCTGAATCACATTATTGTTGGTGACGTAAACCGTACTTACGTATAATAGTATTATATTTATCGACCAGCGCAACTGGCCACAACCTATTCTTTATAAAATGTTTATTATTATTATTGCTATTTTATTATTTATAAATAAATATTTTGTCGCTCTAAGTATAGCCCAATTATAATAGCTCCATGTTGAGCACAAGCGTCGTCACACATATTTTGAAATTAGAAAAACTTCACTATGCTATAATCGGATTTCAGACTGATAGAAAAAACAGTATGAGTAAAGCAATGTCATATTTTAATCATTGTAAAATTAAAAACTTGAAGGTTTATTTAAATTTTGAAGTATTCCTCTACGAAAATGTTCAAAGCGACTTTACTAAGAACAAGATGGTTATATTTTATCACGCATATACCGAGTTCCAGAAATTTTAATACGATCCTGATAATGTTATTTCTCTAATGACTCGATCAGATTTGAAAAAACTATCGTTGATTATAGTTATGAATATGACTATATGAGCAGTCAGAGAAATAATGTAAAAAAATCAACTGTTAATCTAAAGATTGAGATTGAGACCGAAAAAGCGTTACAGCTTTCACTTCAGCATATTGCTTAATATTACATGACCAAATTATAACTTATAATCCATTAAATGGCGAAGTAAGAACAATGTAAATATTTATTATAAAACTTAATACTATTTCAATGAATAAAAATTAATTTATCATGTTTTTTTTCATATAAGTTATTAATACAACTGTACTTAGAAGGGTGAATACAACACCATATGACGAGTGGGAAGAAAGGGCACAACCGAGCACGTAAGTGATAGACATAGATGCGAGGGGAGGGGCCGGACCGAGCATACCCGGGTACGTACGTAATAGCATAGAGCTAATTGCTGGGCAGGGTAGCTAGATTCACTGGTTTTGCGGGGGATCCAGGAAATACTAAAACATACTACTGACATGAATCGGTGGTGCTTGTTGGGTTCAGAAGATCAACCGGCAACTCACCGGACGACGTGACTTGTGAGCAGCGGTTATTATGGACTTGTTTTATTAAGATGGATCGTGTTATTTACATAATAATTATTTATGTTAATAACATTATTTGACCCAATTTTCGTTATATTAAAATGTTCTTTGTATTTCGGAATATTTTGTCCTGTGGCTTGATATAATTTGAGAATTTAGGAATAGCCTTCAATAAGAACAAACAAAATGCTAGCATATCTTTTTATCATCGGTTTCTATAGTTGGTAAGGGTTTTTTTCCAATTCGTTTATTTTTTTCTTTAGTCCATCAATTTCTTTTAAAATTGCTTTTTTTTTTTTCTATAGCCGTTTTATTCTTGGGTTCACAGAAAAAAAAAATAAAATTTATAATAATTTTTATACATTCTAAACCTAGTACTTAAACTAATTTTTAAAATTGAATACATTACCAACCAAATTAACACATTATAATAAAAATAATATAATATATTTCATGTTCATTTTTTTTTTTGTTTTAATATCCTCGGTATAATTATCTTCAATCTAATAAAAAAAAAAAAATACGTAACAATATTATTTCCAGTTACAAATTACTGAAAAAAATTATAATATTATTTACTTACATCGATTATACAGGAATTCATTATTTCGAACAAAACACAATTTAGAAGAATGAATTACACAATGGTAATGTATTTAAATATTTGTTTAGCCTTAAACGAAACCAAATTGGTTATTAACATTTTTTTGTTATTAGCCAGGTTATATATATATAAAAATATAATAATAACAATAATAATAATAATAATACACAACATTTATTTTTAAGTATAACCGATATTCGAGGCGACCGTGTTGCCTATACGTACGAGACTTGCGATTGGCACTCGCAATAATCATCGACTAACAGTTCACAGGTAGTATAAGATTATTTGCCACTCTCTCGTTATTGAAAATATAATATCTGATAATGAAATTCAATTACGTCATGACATAGCGCCCGCCTTGAAATACCATTTCAAATCTACAGCTGACAATTATTTAATAACATATAAATAACGATTTCAATGACTATACCATTTTTACAATTTACATATTTGTTTTTTTTTTAAGTAAAATACTAAAATACGTAATTAAAGACAATTTTCAAAAGTATTAATTTAATTTTACCATGTTATTTTGTGTTTTTCAAAATAATGTTTTTATGAGTCTAAATTTTAACTTTTAATAATTTAAAAAATATATTTTTTTACGATTAAAAGTCAACAAAAAAAATGTAATACATATTATTTTAAAAATATTATAACTATTAATTTTGTTCTGTTTTTGAACCTAACCCTATATTATGCTAAACATCCATAAGGAAAAATAATTATTTCTTTAGTTTAATATAATAAAATTATCCTTAAATTGAATACTTATCAATGAAATTCAAAATATATTGTTGGAAATATTATCGTTTTTCTGGGTACTAAAAAACGGTAAATAATTATTTAAAAATCTTTCATAAAACAAATTTAATAACTATTATAATTGTTGATTCATTATTCATGTACACAACGAGGTGAACACATTTAATGATATTAATTATTCCCATATCTATAGTGGAAAATTGTGATACGCACTTGCGGGCACAATGAACGTTTTTTTTTAGTATATCAAAATTGAATTAAATAAACAAATAAATATTAAGTTATTACGCTGAAACTTATTGACATTTGAGTTAGCAGTAATTTTGATTTAATAGTATGTGCTAATATACCGTTATTTTGATTTAAACATTAAAACATTAATAACTATTATTGTACTTGAACTTAATATTTGGTTTCCGATATAAACTTTTTCATCACAATTATTACTTATACAAATGTGAAATGAATATATACGTTTTACGTTCGTTGACTATAATATACATAATAACTTTAATCGGTTTTAGGTATGATTTTTAATCAATATACACTATTCGTATTTTTTCTATTTTAGTATTATAATATATTTGTGGAAAAATTCAACACAGTATATTTATTGAGTACAAAGAATGATTAAAAAATAAAAAATGTTTACTGGACATATAGTTTTAATCTGTTATTATTTCAGGTACATATTTTAAACTTTTAGTTGTAAGTGCAAAATATTTGTAGCCTAATTAAAAATTATTACCAATCCATATAACATGAAGAAATATAAATTATACATGCATATGTAGACGATGAATTTTAAAATTTTTAAAATGTAAATAACTTTTAAATTATATTATTTCTTATATTTTAATAAAAAGCTATAAATTTGTATGGTTGTATAATTAACCAATTAGAACTTTTAGATTGTCCATATCAAAAGTGATTGCCATAGTATTGTTATTTACTATGCCTTCTTTTCTTCATAATAAATAAAATAAATAAATGTCATCACGTAAATACTTTTTGTACCACATATAGGTAGTATGTACAAATTGTAGAATAATTAAAGTTAAACAAAAAAAAAAATGAACTTTTTTCATGTCTTATGATTAAAAATAATATGAATTATTATTTTTATTGATATATTTATCAGCATTTTTTCTTTATATTACTTTTATCAACGTTGATAATTAAAGCAAAAATAAATTTAAAAAGTAAAAAATTCTTTACAAAATACTGACTAAATCATATTTAAAAAATATATCGGTGTTTTCATAACGTTTTTGCGTGTCAAAAAAAAGGTGTTTAACAAAAAATAAGTGTAAATACGCGTACTGTACCTCTTTAAAATTACGCAACCGTGACTTATTTTAATGACAATGAAACTAGGCGGAAAAACAGAGTAAATCACCCATAACAATTTAGAAAACATCAGTTAATCTTTGAAATGCAATAATTATAGTCACCGAATATATTTAGATGTTTTTCACTACAATACTACAATTATTATAACGCTGTAATTCTTTAGACGAAATGTTATAAATACTATATAATAATATTACTATGACTATAGCTTGAATTTTGTAGGGAATACTACTTTTTAATAAAAAGTGATAGAGTGATAATTCTTTTGTATAAATATATTTTGAATCATTCTAATTTCAATGAAGTTACCTTTATTCTGCTTTTTTCCACAAAACCTGTATCTTTTCCCCCATTTGGTCCTTTTTATATATTTTACTTATATATATTATATTTCATAACAATTTTACATAATAATTCTGTGTATATTATATTTTGATTATATATTGTTGTTTATTATCGTCAGCAACTTTATAACCAGTGAATAAACCAGTAGTAAATGGAGGACTGGTAAAATAACTGTCACTGTTGTGTTGAAATTTAACTTTCATCAAAATTATCGTAATTTAATACAGTTTTATTTACGACTTAAAGAAATGGAAAATTGTCAGTATTAATAGCGTATACTAATAACTTGTTCAAATACTTAAGTTGATTCGTAAATGCCAATCAGTTCAAACAGTATTCTATAAAATTTAATTTAAATTTAAATTGGACTTCAAAATGTCAAAAGTTAAAAATTTTAATTAAAAATTAAAAAAATCGTGAGAAAATTCGGTGAGGAAGTGTTTATGACTGTTGAAATTATTATATTTTGTAAATCAATGTGAAGTAAAAATAAATTCATATAAAAATTTAACGTGCAATTACATATTGGCATATTGACAGAAAAAAAACTTAAAAAAAAGCATTGAAAAAACGTTATAATATATAGTGGAGATGTATTATATCACAAATCTACGAAACATAATATTGTAAGGATTGCGTCGTATAATACACCTATAACTGCCATTCAGACAGTTTGGTGGTTCTTTAGACTTTTTGATTTTACGCATGTATTGCAGCCGCCTAAATAAATTATTATAAATATCTTTTGAATTGTTATTAGGATATTGTACTAGGGGCTTTCCGTTTGTTGTATAGTTCTATAATGTAATCGCGATAGTGTCGGAACAATAATTTAAAATTCTAAGCCAGTAAACGAGTTTTTTACATTTGAGTAAAAAGTTAAGTAAAATGTACTAGGACGACGGACTATTTTTATATACCTACGTTTTGCTCTCTTTTGTTTTTACATATTATTATATACAATATTATATTGGTAGATATAATATAATACATAGGTGGGTGAGAGGGTTGCAACGCGTTGCTTTAATTTTAAAAGGTAAATTTTCGTTTTTTACCTTACGGGCATGTGTTTAAAAACCAACCCCGTTTCATATACACAAGCTACTTTTACAGAGATCATTATGTGAAACTTATAATAACTTATATAATGCGCATACATACACATATTATATATTATGCTTAATACACACACAATATAATGCACGTCGTATTAATGCTTTCGTTCGCGCGCGTTTACATGTAAATTCGTCGTTAGCAAAGCGGAACTGTGTACCTTTCTATATATATATATATATACATTGTACGTGCGTTTGTATCTGTGTATATTTTATATGCGCATCGTCGCTGGTACACGTGTGTGTCTGTGTCCGTGTTCGTATAATAATAATATAATAATATATTTTAGTGGCTGTGACGGAAACGGAACGCATTTTTAAGCGTTGCAGCGGAATAATAGAGATAATAGAGACGCGCGCACGGTACGCGTAGTTTACGAAACGGAAATTCGAGGCATTCGAGGAGCCAGACTTAAATGTGCGTGTGTTTGTCATTGGAAAATATCGTATATTAGCATTTTCCCCGTGAAAATTCGATAGAGCTTACGAATAAGGGGGTGGGGGCATCCACCGAACGATCAGGCTCAGTACATAATATTGTTGTACACGCACGCAATGAGTTTGACGCTCCGGCGTCATGTTTACAACGAAATGTCCGAGAAAAATCCGCCCGAAACGCTATGTGTAATCGTTGTCGACGATGCTTTTTAATAACATCGCGTGCCAACCGGAAAGCGTAATAGAATACTATACGTGTGTGTCACTATACATGTATGTTGTTGTACTATTATTGCGTGACAGTTGGATGTCTCCGGGCGACGCCGATATGTTTATACGACGAGACAATATATAATATATGTATATATATATCAAAGCGACGTACTTATATTAAATCAGCGATTTTATATTAAGATGTATAAATAAGGAGCAAAAAAAAAAAAAAAAATGTAAGTTTAAAATTTAAAACGCAATTTCGCAATTTCAAAGCCGTCACAGCGTAATAATAAGTATAGCCAGTAACTACGTGACGTGTGTGCTAGCCGGTGTGTTGCATATCCAATCTTAATTTGTCTGAATCGGTTTATCTAATATTTTTATTACCCGACCAAAACAACTGCACACACATGCACTCATTTATCACCTCATACTGTCAATCACAGATGTATTTTTCATATAAAATCAATCATCGTTTCGAGGCCAAGCAATCACCGTCTTGTTGATATCTTTAGCCGATAGATACTGTACGTATGTGTGGTTGCGTCTTACTTATTTACGTCGTTTCAAATTTACTTACTTACTAACCTGACTATCATCAAATGATGTAGGTTCCTAATTCCTCGTCGAGCACAGGATGTTTATTTTAAACAAAGTCCCTATTGTCTGCAAAATTACTCTTATGCCTAGCACTTGTGCTTATTGTTATACACCCTATTGACGTATAATTTAAACAGTTGTCAATGTTATTTTTTTTTTTTTTTTTTTAATAATACAAGAAAAATAAATTTTTAGCAAGTAAAATATTTTATTAAAGTAGATCAGACCTATTAAGCAGGTGTGCTGAGGCGAAAAAAATTATATAATATATAAAGGAGACTCCTAGTCAATGGGGAGTCTTGGTCGGTCTATGGTCGTCAAGATATTTGACGAGATACAGAAGGACAACATAGAAGTATTTTTGTTAACAGTGTTTTTTGTTTTTTTTTTTTTAAATGAATTGTGTTTCCTACTTATAATCATATATTTTGTTTAAGTAACTACGCAATTCTGTCGTACTTCTTTCAACCCCACCTGAAATCGGTTAATTCATGGTCTTTGAGGATTTGAGATTTAAACGACAAAATAAGTCATACATTAACTGTATTTTTTCAATCCGATCTGAAACCAGATAATTTATAGTCTTTGAGAATTAAAAGTTTAAGCAGTTAGGTAGCGATATCGACTTTTGAGAGCTGACCGAAACCGGTTAATTTATGGTCTTTGGTAACTCAAGTGTCAATAAAGGTATACCACACAGAAAGATGGAAAAATACGACTCTATTTAGAAATACCAATTATGATACTTGTTGCAGTTTTTGGGTGTCCTTTTATACTGACTATGAAGCATTTTTCAACTCTTCTTCCAACTTAAACTAACCTTGAATTATTTTTAATGTACTGCTTGTATAGTCGATCCAAAAACACTGTTTCTTGCACCTAAACAGGTATATATCCTCAGGAAAAAATCGTTTATCATTTCTCCCACAAACGCTGATATCATGATTATAATCTTAAGACTCCAAATCTTACAAGTTGATATCATAAGCTCCTGCAATAAACGAGAAACTTGCCGTCTAAAGAATTTTCAAAGCTCTATTCTACTTTAGTGTTTTTTTCTTCTCAAACTGTCGAACCAAAACAGAAAAAAATCATTGATTTAGAATGAAGTATCTGCTCTCAAGATTAGAGACGACCTAATTTTAGAAAGTGGTACAAATACAACAATCATTAACTCCCAGTTTAGTCTTCTAGTTCAAGTAATTACTGAAATTTCCAGTCTTGAGAGCTGCGCAAATAATGTCGTTATTCATGATTTACCTGTGCAGAAATTTACTATACTGGCTTATAGAATTTCTGTGAATAAAATCAAATTATCTGAGTTATTCTCTCCATTGAATATTTATTAATGATATCAAACAAATAATCTCTAATTTCAGTTTCCAAGTTTCGATGAAGACTTAAAAATTGCTATTAGTGGCTTATCTGATTGTCTTCTATCGCAAAGTGAACTTAAATCAAATAATGTAAAAAAAAAAATCTTTAGAAATGTGCCCTCACAAACGGACATCTTCAATTATTTTTCATTTTCATTTATTGGTAACGTTTAAGTGTTTCGATATTGAGTTGGAATTTAACAAACAGACAAAAAAAATTACTCAATCTTTAAAATGTACAATAAAACTATAAGTGTTTGTATGTTTATATCAAAAAAAAAATGTAGAATTGAGAATGTAAACCAAATAAATATTGAAATAATTATATTAATTAGTATTTGATTTTAAATTATGTTTAAAAAAAAATATATATATATATATATATATATTTATAATCATTTTTATAAAATGTCATATTTCTAATTATAAATTAATATTTATGTAGTTTTTAACCAATGCTAGTTATTTAAATAAATACAAAATAAAATAGTGAGTATTCATGAGCAACACTAAATTCTATGTGTCATCCATCCGATAGCAACCTATAAGAATAGAAACAAATACTGTTCAATTATAAATAAATCTTTTAATTTAACTTTTATTGAAAATGATCCAGTAGTTTTGAGAATATAGAAGTCAAACTAACAAAAAAAACAATTATTTTTATACAATTTATAGATTTTTAATTTTTTATGGTATCTATATGTACTATATCTGTATAGTGTAAGGTTTTTATTTATAATTAACTAAGTAATTTTACTATACTTATACATTTGTTACGTTCTTAATACTTTTTGAGCTACTATCAGAGTACTCTATAAACTATAAAGATATATTGTAGGGTTCGAGTTCCCATAATTTTAGGGGACGTAATGCTTACGCAGTTATCCCTTATATTACGGTTCAAAAAAAAAAAAAAAGCTTTCAACAATTGTAGACTAAGTTTTTATTTTTTGCGCTTTTTTTTAATATAAAGCTGCTAAGGTTTTATTATATTATATTTTTACAGAAGTTTTTAATTTTATCTTTTATCCTTATTGAAAGTTAAGTTTTTTCTGTATCATTAATGAGCTGAGTTGATAGTAAAGCACAAACTAGAAAGCTTTTAGTGTTATACTCAGTCAAATTTATTCAAAAGTGTTTGTATTTTTTTTAATTGAGATGCCAATACCGGGTAGCTGTAGGTTATTAGTGATCCCGTTATATTCATGTAAAAAATTCGATACATATTATAATTATTTTAAAGTTTTCTGCGTGTGTTAGTAGTTTTTTATTTTTTTCATATGTATTTTAATATCACATATGATAAATTATAATATTATACACATACAATATACCGTAGATGTAAAATAAGTATATACTAAAATAAAACAAAGCAGATTTTTATACATACTAAAAAAATAAGGTTAGCAAGAAAGTACTCGTATATTTCGTGTTTAAAATAAATGCATATTTATTAATACAAACACAATATTTTGTGCTTACAAAAATGTAACAAAATAGATACGTTCATATTTAAATCAAGCGTCTATATCGGACGCTAATAAATTATACTAATAATAACAAAACGGGGTGGCAAAAACGATTTCCCACTGGCATCGCTGATGATGATCAGTATGTCATATTGATTGCGTATATTATTATAACGTTAAATAATCATTTACCGTATAAAAAATCAGCTTTAATTATCTCTATCTATAGGGAATGTTATATTTATTATATTAATACATATTTATGAAGTATAAAATAATTAAATTATTGATGAAAATCTATATATTATTGTCACGTAGTTATCGCATGCACAGTGAAAATAATGGAGTGCAAAAAAAAAAAAATTACTATCGTATGGTCTAATATCAAGGAGCCTGTTGCTCTTGTAATTAAATTTGTCTTTATATTTTTACTTTTATTTCAAAGACTGGTATTATTGGTAAAAAAAAAAAAAAAAATACGACCAAAATAACGCTAATTTTTTAAGCACGTTTACTACGCTGTTGGTTCAACGTAAGCCATGTAGGTAAATGTAATAATCAAAAACATTCAATAGCAGATATCACATAAATTGAGTTAAATTAATTTAATCATTGGCAACTGCAAATTACACGATAGTACAAAAATAATTCTATATGTTATCTCTTTGTTAAATTTAACGTTTACTATAGATTTTCTAGATCGTTAGATTATATACATTGTAAGCTGTGACGTAAATACTGGCTGAAATTCGATCGTACGCGGCTCATATGATATTCCACAACCAATTTTCAGTCTACGACGAAAGTCAACCATAAATATATGACATGGTCAAAAATACTGAAACCACGTCTCCGATATATACTAGCTCATATGAACAATCAATAAATAAATAAGCAGAAGTGATCAAATGATATTACTAATATAACACGAGGTCTTGCGTATATCTTTATTTTGTGTTTATATGTTTACAACGAACTCCGCGTGACACTCTGTATGACGTAGTCGTCGTTTTGCGTGTGTTAATCAGACACTTTTGAGAACATTGGAATACTCGAGTACAATAATAAATAAAATATTTGAAGATACCACATTTCCGTGATACGTACAAAAATACAATATCGATGTGGCATGTGATGAGGACAGGACGGTGATTATGCTATATACCAATTAATGGACAAACTTCAAGTAATTGAATAATAAATTAAATATTTCGCTTTAACTTAACACAGCAAGTTTTATATAAAGTCACGTGTGTATCACTGCTTCAGTCTCATTGAGTAAAACTCTTGATAAGACACGATATTTTTAGCCTACCTCTCCTCAAACCAATTTAATTTTTTTCTAATATTTTTGAACACTTCCTTAGTTCTCACTAAAACCTTAGTCCTTAGTCCTCAACTTGGAATGGTTATTACACGTAACGGGTCACGTAAAACAACAATTAACCAACACCGCAACTTTGTGAATAACCCAAGGTTATGAACGTTATGGCAACGTATAGCAAAACCCACGAAAAAGTTCTACCTATATTGTAGAGAGAAAATAAGTTTAATTTAAATTAATATATGGATATTTACAAAGAGTTTGTCTTGTCACTTTTTTTCACAGAGAACAGGAAGTTGAATTAAAATCACTATCACTATACAATTGTATTACATAACAATAATAATCGATTTTATGCAGCCCTTTAAATAATCAAAATACTTGAATCTTCAGAAATATTATTATCACCCCCCGACAAATTACAATAAAACTGTAATTGGACATTTGTATATTACCAGCAAGGCAGAAACGATCGTAGTATACTGATTGTAAAATTATTACTCAAAGTTTGACATTACCAGTCATATCTGCCACGGAAACGAGTTTTTCACTTACGCTTTATTCAAAAATAAATATCAAGTTCATAAGAATAATGACGTAAATTGATAATAGTCGTCTGCTAAAGCCACCACTGCATGTGATATTTAATGTTTTATAAATTTACGAGAAGAAGGTATACTAAAGATTAATTAATAGTAAAATGATATTAGTTTTACCTTCATTTTTTTGAGTAGAGATATAATCATATAAACTATAATTTGTGTCACATAAAAACTAGTTTAATTCATTGTAAATTCAATGAGGAACCACACTTAAGTTACCTAACCTATTCAATACTTCATAGTTCATACTATAATAATTTAAATATAAACTATTCTTGATAAATTATTAACACTTGATATAACTAGCTATTTTCAGTTCCAACAATTTAACATACGATGTACGATATAATTTTTTGTTAAAAATAGGGGATCTCGAATTTAATTTTGTACACTGCCTCGTGAACTGTTTGTGACGTTAGAATATTTACTACTCGTATTCTAGAATAATATTCTATACTGCAAAAAATTTTGGTAAATGTCGACTACACCGACACCATAATAATGTACATATAGTATAACTATTAACCACCTATGTGAATTCGTGTTGTATGTCCCTAAGTTTTAAAAATACACGAGCTTAAATGTTTGTGAGTATGATAAAACACTCCAAATATGACATATTATATATATACATAAATCACGAAATTTTCAAATTGTTTCCATATCATTATAATATTGTGCTAGCAACAGATGTATGACACTGAACTTTTATGTTAATATATTATCAAATATAATATTATATATGCCATGTAATAATTTAATTAAAATAATATATTTTTTGCTGGTGATACAGTAAAACATATTATAATATTACATTCATGTACGAACGCACGCAAAACTCATTTGTAGTGCATATTAATAATTGGCACAGCTCGTGTTATTACTATAGTAGTATATAGTTTGACGAACAGCGTATCGTCATACAACTAGCTTAAAAATGTATGCATTATTTGAATATCAAGAGAAATGCACTAGCGAAATAATGGATTTTTTTCCTCCGCCGATCCTGAACGGTGTATAAAATAAAGTTAACTATACATACATTATACATGACGTCAAGGAGCACTACAACACCTACGAGATTTGTTTTCGTCTCTCTCGAAGTTGTCCCAACGGGCGAGTAAAAACTGTATGTGTGAGGTTAGACATTGTGGAATAACCTTTGTGTTTTGGTCAGCTCTCGAAGCGGTATCGTATTTGTTAGATTTGTGTATGTATTTATAAAGTGAGAGTAAAAGTGTTTCCCAAAAGTAGAAAAAAAAATAATAATAATAATACAATAATGCGAGACTCGGGCACAAAACATACTTATAATATACCTATCATATAGACTGATTCACCAAGCAGAGCCACCCATTTTCCTTCAATTAATTTATTTGAACTCTAGTCATATTCTATAAGTATATTCTAAAATTTTTATATGGTTTCTGATTTATTAAAATGTATTTACTTTAAAAGCATTATAGACTATAGTTCATAAAAAAAAAAAAAAATAGAACAAAAATATATAACATAAACATAAGTAATTCTAAAAGATGACATACTCGTAAATAGTAAGTTGGTGATATGGAAACATAGAAAAAACAAAAATTGTTCAAAAATGCATATTATATTAAAACTTTAAGCTAGAAGTCAGTAGTTTAGTACACTCGATTATAAAGATCATCATGTTGGCCTGTGTAGATGATGTTGTCGTTTAAGAAATAATATGGGGACAGTTAAGCTAATCATTAAAAAATTAATAAAAGCCGCTAATATAATTTTCCTGGTGATGAATAATAGAAAAAAACTAAGAATATGAAACTTTGATAAAGAATGTGTTAATAAATACACGACAAAAAAGTATAGAATTATAAGTGTTTTTATTTAATAGCGTACCACACTTTAAATACTTAGGAATTGTGTTAACTCAAGACAATGAACTAATTAGTTATAACAGTAATTAAAAAAAGAAAATTAATGGCAAATAAATTTGATTTTTGAGCTTAAAATATCTAAAAATTTAATACATATAAAAACCTAAAAATTAAAGTACATGATATGTCATTTAAAAAATGAAACAATTGAAGTTGAAAACATTTACAAGGAATGTTGTATATGCACCATCCGGTAATACATATCTATCCACAATTGAGTCATAAAAAAGACTATAAATTAATTGGTTAAAGATCAGATTAAAAGAGTACGATAAAATTGTGTAGCTATTGAATTAAAATACATAATTTTATTGGTCAATAGAACTTTTTTTCAAACATAAAAACAGTCATTAAAAAAAAAAATCTTAGTCCGTACTACGACTATGTTTTTGGGTTCATCATTTCCTATCTTCTTTAACCGTACCTACGTTTCCATAAAATTTTTGACGAGTACGAAATTATTGGTGCCTATGCGTGTGGCAGTGAATTTTGTCACTTCAGTACATCTTGCTTCACAGGTCTGACGTATCTTAATATCCTAATTGCTAAAAATATTACCACCTATATTATTTACATATCTATAAAATTATATTAAATTGACTACTGTCTATAATATACGAAATGAAGTATCTATTAAGATAAATTTATTACCAGCTGTACTTGAGTACTGAAACACAAAATATAGTGAATGATAAAGAACTAAAAATATGGTCCATCAGCCATCATATAATAATAATAATAATGTTATGAAAAATATCGTAAAATCGGATCAACAATCTTTCAATAAAAAAAAAAGTTATTCTCATATTTTGTTAAATCTTTCGGAATTATACGCAAACAGTAAACCGCAATTCAGGTAAAATTTTTAAAATTTATTTTTTATGGTTATTACCCTAATGTACGTTTGATATATTCAGTTATGTTTGTTTTTAAATTATAAGAATACCTATTATGATCTATGAAATACATAATACAATAATTATCCATGCTCTTCATTATTCTTTTTTTAATTTTACCACTGCTTTTGAACAATTTCTAATAAATATAATATTGAATCTACCTATAATCAATCACTTAATTTTCTAAACATTTACTTCCGTTGAACTACCAAAGCTCCATTTTAAGTGCTTCACTAACAAACTTACTCAAAATTCCAACCTTCTTAGTCCTTATCTCCCAGTCATCAATCGCAATTATTCTAGATAATCACAAAAGAAGTCTGATAACACAATACTGTCGTGATTTGTTTATCTAAAATAAAACCTGTAAATCGCTTACCCGTATTTTAGCAAATTCTAAAATAACTTATAATTATTTATATTTTATCACTGTTGGTATTAATATGAATATTATAACTTATATTTCACCATACAACCACTGGGACTCTACATCACTGTATTATTCTCATATCATTATTTTATTAAACGATCTTATCGTTTGAACTTGTAACAAGGTAGTCTAATTAATAAAAAACTTAGAAAAAAATTCATAACTCGTTTTAAAATAAAAATATCAAAACATCAATAACAAAAAACATAATTAAATAGTACCTATTGAAAACAAGAAATGTAAATTTAGTATATAGTGATATGTATGTACCATTGAGACAAAAAATATGTGTGTAGAATGCAATTATACTATTACGCTCGTCAAGTTTCCTGAAAACAAAACACAAAAGTAACCATGATGGTCTATTTTATTGTATACATAGTACGTCACACAGTTTCTCACAATAGGGTTCCGAGTTCAAAGAGAGTTTCACTATTCATTTTTTGTTGTTATTTTTTTCATCTTGAAGTATATCAATACCTCTGCAATTTCACCCTCCGATAACATCTGACACGCTCCTCGCACGTGTTGTTTTCGCTTTTATTCTCGTTCACCGGTGAGGTCAATTAATTTTTACAACACAATAACAAGGGCCTGTATTTATCTACGAGTATATTTCTACAGTACACATAACCTATGTAGAATCATAAATCTAATTAGAAAACTTCAACATTCATATGAATAATAAGATTAAAATTTGATTTCATACATATCTTTGCATGCATCTAGGAAAATGTATAATAGTTACATACATAATAAAATGAAAATAATTTTGAAATTTTTTAAAAAATTTTCAAGTATAATAAATATATTTTATTTAGATATAAATTGACCTTTTTTTTTTTCTTAAAATTTAAACTACGCAACCATAACCACGAATATTGCTATATTAGAAATTGATTAAATACAACTTTTCAAATCTACTATCAACAGATCATAAATACTATAATTTAATTTAAATTTGAAAAATAATTGAGAATTTACTGAAAAGGAGAAAAATTAAGATCAACCAGTTTATGATATAAAATTGATCACATAAACAATCGTGATATTAAGAGCACATTTAATTCAGATAATGAGTTGCAACTGAATATAATAGTGATTACGGACAGGATTTCGTTTGATCGTTAGATTGAGTTACTCCGCATAGTACGTGCTCGTTTAATAAATTATACAGTCGTACTATAAGTACACTTTAAAATCGAATATGTATACTCTAGTGTCCGACCAACGAACACGCCATTTGGTGATTTTAATTTAAGTATATAAATACTATTCGTGAACGCGTGTCAAGAAAATATTGTTGTTGTTAAAACAACCAGCAGTGCGATTAAAATAATATGCGTTAACCTTTTCGCAGTCGGTCGACACGTTCGTAATCGTAACATATACACTCATTTCGTTCAAAAATCAGTACTTAAAGGTATCGTTTAAAATGGTCGGTACTCATAAAAGATTCACATTTTTCCCAAAATCAAACAGAGTAAGAAAATATGTGTCCATTTAAATGTAAAATTGGGTTTTAGAACGGTGACTGAGATGAAATTCGTTTGCCGCGATAAATAATATCATCTCGTGTAACAACATTTTAACGCAAAAAAAAAAAAAACCGCATCATAATAATACTATATTGTATAAAATTGTATTAATATTTGTTTGTAAGGTGCACTTATGTGAATTACGTGAACATTTCAATAATTACTATTAAAAAAAATTATAACGTTGCCATTTAGTGTACACCTTTTCGTCGGACGTCGGTTGTAAACTCGTGCACAGCGTTTGCAACGCACATCTAGGCATTGTTATTGCAGACGGCGGATTCGTGTTGAAATGATTTTCCGGAATAGGATCTCTTCGCCGAATCTTGCTTTTACCATAACTCATCTGTTTGACCATGTGACGAACGTATATTTTACACTACGAGGAACAGTTTAATAACATTACAATACATTTTCAAAACGTTACTCACGACATTTATTAAGAACAAGAGTGTGCGCGATTTGGTGGTGGTCACGTCTGTAAAATACTGCACAGAGCAAGTACGCGAAAAGCATTCTATAAATATACAATGTTATCATTAAATTTTAAAATATTTTTATATTTTATCTCACGTCCAATGTAAATAACATATTACACGCCATCGATTGCAACTTATATCATATTCACGAGTTCAAGATTAAACTATTGATATAATACACGCATAGATAATAAAAATATATTATATATTATCTAATAGGACATGCATTGTTTTTAAATATACATGTGTTCAAAGAACATGCTAGTTATAAAAGTGGTTATATACAATATTAAGGTTGTGGTATACTCGTTACTTATAACTTTAAGTAATAATTAATAAAAGAGATGGCAAGTGGATGTTTTTCTTATATTCGTGGCATCAATTTGACGATCCTGTTGAGTATTTTTCAATTCAGCAATATTATTATGTTACAATGCTATAATATGAATATCGAAAGTGATAAAAAAATGACTGCTTCAGTATTATGTACATCGAAAATATCAACACAAAAAATTAAGTATTTTAGTATTATTATTATTTTATTTTTTTTTTAACCGTTGACAATAAAAATAGTATACAATGTAAATACGGTATTAGTAAAGCCTTATAGATTATAGGTATTTTGATGAAAAAAAATATTTGATAAATTTATTTACATACAGCATTTAAAGTTAACACAAAAAAATAAAAATTTAAGCAGAATTTTGAAAAATTTTATTACACAAGATTTTAAATGACCTTTGTATACAATCGGATTAAATGCAATACATATTATAATGTTAGTATAATTGTTTTATAAATTATCATATACATACATTTTAAATTAAATCACAATCATTTTTAAATTAATGATTAAAACTATAACTATAACTATTTTTATATCAATTACCTATCATATTTAGTCGTGCTATACAAAATATACAATATAAAATGAAATAATTGGAATTTACTGATACATGCTCAATTATAAGACATGCTGTATTTACAAAAGTATTATTTTGAATTATGATAAAAAGTTAAGCTCATCGTCGTGGTATACTTACTTGCTTATTTTGCTAACCCATATCGCTATGTCGGTAAATGATGTTCATTACTAACTACTGAACAAACAGATACATGATCTGAAAATGATAATACCTACACAACTTCCTCACATTAGTATAACTTAGCAGAGTATTACGATTTATTACTAAAATGACACACAAGACATATTTGATCGAGTTTAATTTTTGCTACACATAGACACACAGTTAGTTAATCTTGATGGTTAATTAATCAAAAAAAAAAAAAAAAATTGTTTAGGAAACAAAGTCATCCAAAGGGGTTTTATCAATTACGCCGGCTATCGATTCCTTTAGATATTTATATGAATTAATTCCAGCGAATATTTGTTTATGTTGGTTGTATAAACTATATTTTTTAATTAATAGTATAGGCAAGCCCAGTTTACCATATATATATATATATTAGATTAAAACGTTTTTAAAAATAATTAATTTTAATCGAAAACGAAAAATATAACACAAGTATAGATATTATATTATGGAAAAAATATAATATAAGTTGATTTATTTTTTAAAATATAATATTGATGCCAGTTTTACATACATTAATCTAACGATTTTTTTATTTAAATAATCCTCAAATATGTTTGTTGCATGTTTTTTTTTTAATTTCATAATTTTTATTTTTGCTTATTATATTATTGTTTAGGCCTCTTATTATAATATAAGAATCAGTTTGTACCTTCAAATTTAATACATAGGAATACAACAATATACTTGAATATTGGTTGTGCTTTGGTAAATTGCGTGTTAAGTTTTGAATGGAACAATTTACAACTGTTTGTATTGTTCGTTCTTAAGAAAATGAAGACGATGCCCATATTTTTGTAATACATTTTGATGTTTCATCAATGTAATTATTACAAAGATAATCACAGAATATTCTTTTAATTTCGCGTTAAAATCAATAAGTGTAAAATGTTGGCAGAATCAATATACGGCGCAATTGATAAATTTCTTATAGATAAAAATAGGTCATTTCTACGCAATTAGTATAGCGTATAGGCCTCATACAAATTTTAGCTACAGCTTATAAATATAACCGTATTAAATTGCGATCATATTGTATTATGTAAGCGTTCTTAGAAAATTTATATAAATGTTCTTGACAAGAGTCGCATTCCATAAATGTAATATTATCAGACACGCAAACGCATTATAATTATAAAAATAAATTAATATCAGAAGTATATAGTATTTTCGATATACATGTATAATAACATTTACCTATGCCTACTGACTATACAGTGTTAATAGTGTAATTTATTTAATGTAAGAAATTTATTATTCCAGAAAACACTAACTTATAGTTTTAATTATGTTTGTATAATCGTAATAGTTTAACAACATTTTGCGGGGTATCCGGACTATTCAACTTTACTTCTCTTATTAAATACTTACTTATAACTAGTCCAAAAAAAAATTTTTGAGTATCAAAGACTCCCAGAAATATTCTGCTTTAAAATAATGAATTAAAAATACATTTTCTTACAGTAAAAGTAAAACATTTAAAAAATGATAATGATGATTAATAGTAAAATTATTATTTTTTATTGACCAAAATCATCTAAAATAAAATAACATTTATAGATTTAAAATAATGAGTGTTTCATGTTAAATATATTACTCGGTAAATGAAAAACGTCATAGGATTATGGACTTTTATGTGATAAATAAATGTCATGATGATTGAATATTATTATAAATGTTTTTCGTTGAAAAAACCAGGAATGGTCGTCCGTATTTTCCATTAAATTCTATTCACAGAAATTCTCTGTATTTAATTACAAATGTAAAACACCGAATATGTAATTTATTTAAAAGAGCACGGAAAATAATACTTATTTTTTCCCAGTATCGTTTTTTTTTCTTTTTCGTCCAATTAGTAAAGTGAATTTAATATTAAAATGCAGCTAACTGTATGGGTATTACGAGAGTGTACATGATACTCAACCCAATCGTTATTCTGTAGTGTTTTCAAATAAAAATATGTTTTTTTTTTCATTTGGTTTTGTATAATAATAAATTGACGACTTCATAATTAGTCGAATTATAAGGGTTGTATATTTTGTTTGTATAAAGCATACATTTGTTAACTATTCGCGTAGTTAGACGATAATATTACTTAATCAGAATGTTGAAAATATAATCTATTAAAAACTAAATAATGAGTATAATATTATAATTATGCATTTAAAAAAACGGTCATGTGTAAACTATATAGAATTAAAAACAATGAATATAATAACGATGTACGTTAATTCGCTAAATTATTAGATTAACAAACTATAATCACGATACGATATTATTTAAAATATTATTTTATTTCAGTGTTAAACTTCAATCGGTGTCCAATTAAACCGTTTTTATACAAGTTTTTGTTTGTTTACATTGATTGATTTTTGAGATATGTTTAATTTTAGTTAAAAATGTACTCAGTTTTCTTGTAACATATAGAATACATATTTAAATTTTAATTATTATAATATAATGTGTTAATTAATTTTACATTTTAAACAAAATTAATGAACCTAAGCTTTAACTTTTAAAAGAAATATCTTCATACATTATTCAAATTTTAGATACATGTTATTTGTTTAAAATAACTGAAACAGTTATTTTAACTTTAATTGCAAACAATTTCGTTGCCTAATTAGATTGGCATTTTATCTACAATAAACTTTCTTAATAAACAGTGGTTTAATTATTATTAATTTTAGTCAATTTTTGTCTATACTGCTAGTTGCTACTACTATTCCAGCAAAGAATATTGTATATAAATACATTTTTTTTGTTAAATATATTGTATTTTATTACAATGCTTGTTAAGTCTGTTTCATTCCTTCTCGATCATACAATCCCTTTGATTCGAGTGACTGTCGTCTTTACTATTTCCATGCCGTTTATAAGTTTTTACTTAATTGTCACATTTGTGTATTGTGCTTATCGAACTTTATTTCAATGAAAATTATTTTAAAGAGAATCTTAACTATTGACCATTCAGAAACCTTAAGTCGAAAGATCATCGTTCGTCTGAGTATTGAATGCAGATTGGTGAATACCAGAAACATGTAATCAATTTTGTGCATTATTTAGATAATTATATTCTATAATATTTTTATCTTATTAAGATAAATATAATTTAAAGTATATATTTTCACTTATCTTTTACAATAAATGGTTTTCTGAAATAAAATATCTATCTAAAACTTTTCATGACAAAATTCTATTCTCGTATATATGTATATATATATATATATTTTTCAGGATGGTGGATTAAAATTTTTAAGGTATTACAATCTTTAACTATAATATATAATATAATATGACCTATATTATCTAGTTACCTAGTTCTAGTATGTACATATTAAATATCATATGTGTTTTATTGTAGTTATTGTATAATATATTTTTCATTTGTTGTAAGCATTAATCGGTAATTGTATTTAAAACACACATGTTTATTGTTTACAAATGTAAACATTTTGACTTGTACGTACATAAATATTATATTTATAACAAAAATTCAACTTTACAAATAAATGTTTTAAATTTTCTATTTTTATGTAGAAAATGATTAGGTTTTTGTGGTACAATACTGAATATAGTAACTATTTCTTACAATACTAAATGTAGTATACAATTCCAATTTCTAACGTGTTGTGAGTGTTTTAAAAAATTAAATGTTTTTCATATATTTATGTGTTGTTTATGATTTATTATTACACGTCACATATATTATTCATTTCCGAAATTAATATCAAAGGAAAAACAGGATGTTATAGGATATGACCTATTAATTTCAATGGTGACAAAAATAATAATACTATTATCTACTTATATTTTATCATTACCACGAATAGGATTTATGTATTTTAAAATTCAACTGTAAAACTGATATTTACTAAATATATAAAATAAAAATAACAAAATAATATGTTCAAACAAGCAACAATGGTTAACTGACTAGTCGATGGACGTTTGATGACCCACAAACATATTAAAAAAAAAAAAAAAAAAAAAAAAATAGAAAATATAAAAAAAAAAAACATATTTTCCAGAACTAATGTGACGATAAAAACTGATAAAAATACAAAATAGCCATATGGGGTGTGTTTAAAAAAAAAGATAAAAGAGTACATGCGTGTTTCAAATAGAGATGACTGATAAAAATAAAATATAATTATAGTCGTACTAGATAAATAACTGTCTTATAGTCGTTAAGTCATAAAATAAAAATATCCTGATTTAAATCTTAAAAAGTTAGAAAAAATAACAAAAAAACTGAACAAATTATAAAATTCTACATTTTGATTCCTTGTATTACAAAAAAAAATTGTTTTGTCTTCTACTAAAAATCTTGGAATTTTTAAAAAAACAAAAAATAAATATTTTTATATTCTTATACAAGTTTAAAGTTATTTAAATTATTTGTTTATTTTTTTTTTTTTTTTGCTATAAAATATTTTTATTATACAATCTATAAAACAATTTACAATAAGTATATGTGATATCATTTATAATATGGTTGTTGAAGATTTTTGGAGTGAAGAGGCCACCCATTGGTGGTACTTCATCGTCGTATCTAGTTATTTAAATAATCATTATGGACTTATAATTCCATTATTAATTGTTTAAATTATTTTACAACGCATTTTGATTAATTATCAAGAAAAATATAATATTAATATTATTATATATTTTACCATTGGAAATTAATAATTAATTACTAAGAATTTTTTATGTGAAAAATGTTAAAATATAATAATTTATAATATTAGAGCTATGATAATTGTTATTGTTATTAAAATAAGTTATATAAAAAAATCAAGAGCGTAAATTTATTAATATTACTAGGTTTCGAGTATTGTATTATATGTAGTTAAAAAAATCTTATTTAAAAATCTTAGTTAACAAAAAGGTGCTTATAGGTATTAGAAGGTGATAGAATTAAATGTTAGTCAATTTACTGTAGCTGAAGGAAGAGTAGAGTATTTACCAACTTAACAGATTAAATATTTATAAATATATAGAAATTTAATTCTCATATTTTTCTAATCCATTGCCAAATATAGAACATTTGATGTTCTCTTTACGCATAATATTACTAATTCCTATAATATTATATCATACTCAAATAAAACTGACAATGACGAACGTGTTATGTACAGCCCTCACAACAAATGAACGATTGGCACATGAAACTAATACTAGTACCTGATATCAGCCGCCAAAGCAGTTGTGTATCTTACCTAATTATATAATTATATGATGAAATGACCTCCTCCTAAAATAAACTAGCAATTGTACTGGAGAATTTTTTCTAGCTTATGTTTTGGGTGTCAGTTAATTCGCAAAAAAAAAAAAATTCGCAAAATGTTTAACAGCAAAAACAATAATAAAATAACGAAAAGAAAAAAGTTCTATTTAGTATATTTTTTTTAAACTTATTATTTATTTTATTATTATAAAATTAAATTAAAATATGATATGAAAAATTATAGTCAATACCTCTTAGGTATTTTAATTTATCCTCATTTTCGTAGTCATCAACTAACTATTTAACTGTATCCTTTTTACGTTTTATGGACGTTTCGACTGTACCGGCTGCATACTGATTAATTTTCATTTAGTTTAAAATTTATTGCTTTTGAATTGATTCAATGAATTTCCATATTGTTGGATGCTTTGAACTCAATAAATTATTGAAGCATCTATATCACCCTTCTACATAATTATTTGTTCTAGGTAAACTATAGGTGGACGTTTAGCATTTCCAAAGTAAAATAAGAAACATGGTTTTTCCTTTCACGTCTATTTGGACGACTGGTACATGTATCCTCGAAATAAGAAATAAATGGTTCTAAAACATCTTCATTATCAATGTAATACATACTTTTACATAATGTCTAAAAAATGTGTCCATAAAATTATTTTTCGGAACAAAATCCAAGGCAGATAAATAATGGACTTGTAATGACAATTTCATATCAAGTTAACTTTATATTTTTTTACCATTCTGGAAATACTCAGAAACGTGTTTGATAAAAATAAATAGCCACATTGTTCAGAATTGGAAAATTATATTTTAAATACGCTTAATGAGCTTTATTAAAAATCCATCATTATTGATTTGAAATTTAAATTGATATAATGTGTTTTTATTGTCGAGAATAATCTTTTATAATATGAAATTTGTTTTTTATTTGGAATCTGAGTAAAAATCTCTAGTATTACTAAATTAAGTTTTGTATATATTTATGTAAATAATAGAGGTCATGAGTACATAATTTCAATTTTCCATCTGCAAATTAATAATCATAGTAGCCAGTAAATCTAAATTTGTATTTTAGCGAATACTAAATTAAATTTGTTCAATGATGTAATTTCTTAAAAATTTACAATCATCGTTCATCGATAGTTTAGGATTAATCATTGGGCATTGCAATATCTGATATATTTAATGAGTTAGGCGGAGAAGAATTATTATTTTTTTTTTATTCGACTCAACGCCCGTTTTATATAACTTACTAGAGAGAGATCCCCGTGAGCTGCTTGCAAACGCAATATCGATGCTTCAGAGATGATCATAAGATTATTTTTAGAAGATGAAACTCGAATTTTCATGTTGTCTTTACAAATACATTGTTTAATTTCTAAATTCAAAATGGTATAATTATATTAAAAAATGTCATTTTTTTTTTTTTTTAATTAGCAGGTAATTTATAAAGGTTTTCATTACATGCAATTTTAATATGTTTTGTCAAATCTATACAAATAACTATTACATTTTTGTAAATTGTAGTTTTTTTGACTTCGAATACATTACATTACAAGTGAATTGATCGAAATTATGAAACATATGTATGTAATACAACACTGACACAAATCGGACAACGGACGACTTGGTAATTGTTTGGTTAAATCATGGCTTACTTTTTACATGTTCCAAGACAGAAAAGTTCAAGATGACATTGAATAAGTATTTTGTAAAGTAGAAACTTGATTAACCGTCAGTCTTCGCGGTGACTATCAAGCGTATAAAAATAGTTAAGAATATTCAAAATATACGATAAAGTGTGTATATTGTATTGAAACTTGTGGCCGAAATAATAAAATCATTATATTATATTGACCCGAATAATTTGTTCACAATTATTATGTAACCCTTATTTTTTGCTATTGTTATTATCGCTGTTAAAACATTTCACTATTTTTATTTTCACTGTTTATATTTTGCGATTTAAATTGTTTCTTGATTTACCCATGATTTATAACGATAATATATTTTTGTTTTTGATTGCAAATCGATAAATTGGTAAATTTGCCAATTAAATTGGACAAATTTCTAATATTGTATGTAACGCTAATATATACTGGAATTTTATAATTTCATGGGGTGTTGTAGGTATAGAAATAATATTCTCAACACTGTTTAGTTCAAACTAAATTAATTAAGTTAAAAAAATACAATTAGATTTTATTACACTGTTACATTTTTTGGAACCTTTTTTTTTTTTTTTTATTGAAATTTTAACATATATTACTTCATTTAATTATTTATAAAGTATATACTATTCATATTAAATTCACTTGGCAGAAATATTTCTATCATATACATGAAGTAAAAAGAAGGTAAATTTGATTCACGTATAGATAATTCAGTCAGATTTCACGGTTATAACGTATAATAATCTACAGTTTATCTATGAATATAGTATTATATTCAGACATGTTTATGTTTACCCATATACGTATTTTTTTGGAATCAGTGTTCGATTTATGAAAATAAAACGCAAAGATATGTACCACGTCATGACTGTTAGCCCGTTTAAGCACCCATCAAATAATAACACTTGAGAACCGTGCTGGTGCTGATTTTTGAATAGTATATAGTCTCTACGTCTCTGCATTAATTTATATACCAACATTACTAAATATATAATCGAATTTCGAATACTGCGGTAGTGGCACAATAACTCCGGAACTTTATACACGATATAACAACAGTAAAAATAAAAATGATCTAGAAACCAAAAATGGGTAAGGAAAGCCATTAAATATGACGTATCTAACGATTCACAATAATAATTTTTTGCAAAATCGAATTTCCATGTTAAGCACGTACTTTGTATGTGTCTGGGCCGGGTACGAACAATAATAAGCCGTGAGCCCGGTCACCAATATTACTTTGAACGTAGTACGTACCAATACCTATTGACTGACCTTTGTTTATTGTGTGACGTATGTATATATGTCATATATTTAGCAACTCAAAGGAAGTGGACCGGATCGCAGAGTTTCCTCTGTGCTAATGTGTAATGGGTATATATGTATATGTGCATATTAGCATGTGTGTAAACTTAAAACTTTAGGATTATGAGTAACTTATATTAAAAATGGTAACAAAGCTTTTTGGTATCTACGGTCGTTGTATTTCAAGCGTTTTCTAAATTGTCAGTTCAGTTTGGCACAACCAATTTAATACAAATGCTATACAAAATTATAACACAAAAACACAGTAAAATATTGTAAAAGACAAAAAATACATGATTATAAAACAAAAAAAAATAAACTTTACTTGTTCGGGACAACAATATTGCATATAAATGCTAGTAACTATAATAATTGTTTAGTCATATTTATAAAAATATGCAACAAATATGCGAGAACATTTTTTTATTTATATACAATTCACGAATTAAACAACTGACAATAATTCATTACTTAAATAAACTAAGTATATAAAAAATGTTCACTTTGATATGCAATATATTTCAAATTTTGTAAAAATATGCAAAAATATGTAATAACCATTAAAATATGCAGAAATATGTAAAAAAAAAAAATCACCATTAAATTAAAATTGTTATGATTCGTGAAGACAACTGACAAAAATCAAAAAAAAAGTAGAAGGGAAAAAATATGCAATTGCATAGAAATCCGCGCTCTTGTAATAAGTAATAATAAATATAATGAATTACGACCTCGTTGGCTTTGTTGGACCGACAGCAAGTAAAAAAAAAGACAATAATTATTTAAAATATAGTAGAAATAATAATGAAGACAAAAATGTGACGATTAGCGTATAAATTATAATAATAAAAATAACGGTGATACGCGCGTTTAACTAAATAAAAACCTCTTTACTATTGGAGTGAAAGTAGTAAAACGCAAAATAAATAATGAAAATATAAAAGTACCTACCTAATACCTATGTCAATGCTGACGTTACGACGGACGAAACGGAATTTTTGATACGACTAAGACAGAAAAACCAATACAATGACGTGCAAACCCTTAAAAGGGACGTCGGCCGTTATTCCGGGGACGGCCGACAAAGAGTCGATATGTAATCTTCCTACTCACATCGTATTATTATAGTATTATAACTCACTCATTCGACGCAAACATAAAAAAAAACAATACGAATAAACCAGACACACGAGTGGCGCGCGTGTGCCGGTCTTTGGCGGAACCGGAACGAGGGCCGATTACCGATGTCTTTACCTCGATATTATCATTATAGGCGGTGGACCCCGGACGTTAGCGGGGGGGGGGGGGGTATGCGTTTTTGTGTTTACTGCGAACAAAAGCCAAACGAATGGCCGTTATTATTATTGCACGCGAATAAATACAATAATACAGTCGCCGCGTCTTACACGTTAATATCCGCCGCGTGGGTACACGGTATATAGGTATACGCGGGTGTCGGTGCGACACGAAAATATGATATTATATACTGTTGGAATGACGTTACGATCCGTGTACGACGGAGTAAAAGTAATGTACGCCGGAGAAAGAGGATTTATTTTAACGACGGGCGCATTAAAACGGTTATCGTGCCGTAAACAAAACGGTCAGATACACGTCGCGGACGTGGCAGTTTTAATCGGTCGTACGCACACGCACAATGTCCCTTCCGCCGATCACTCGACGTGATCCGTCTACGTAACAATGCGTACATCACACAACAATAAAATATAATAATATCCTTTACAGTCTATACCCGCGTTCGCCCCGTTGTTCTCGGGCCGATTAGTCCGCGCTAAATCGCCGACGGCCCGTCTTAATCGATTGTCGCTCATCCTTTCGCTTTGTTTTTCTTCGCCTCCCCTCAGCTTTAGAGGTATGCTAGATATCTATATACGTGTGCTTAATAACATCGCACCAGCACCTAAATAAATTAGACGAATCGGTGTTATGTCCCGGTCGATACACCCTCCACACCCATTAATCGACGCCCGGGAAGACGATATATATACTGTGTCGTCGATATTAGCTTTATACAGCCGATGGGCATACGCGCTGCGGTGGCGAGTTTCGTTGTTTCATTGACGATCGACATTTGGCGGTGAGGAGGACAACATTATAGACTATTGTTCAACGCGATAATATATGTTTGATGTAGGGCTTGGGCAAAGGGCCCCACGTCACACGTTTAGGGACTGACTTTTTGATATCGTTAAACGCTTAGGTTAATGCGAAAATGTCAATTATATGGAGGACAGAATTAAATCCCTCCTCTTTAAAAAAACACCAAGTCCTTCACTCATACGAGATGCCGGCGGTCTTTCTACTGTCATCCTTTCCCTATAGTGTATCATTGGATAGTGACGTCTTTACAGATTTAATGGGCTGTTTTGTATTACAGTTTTTGGCAATTTTTTTTGTACACGAACATCCGTCACCGTTTTTCGAGGCTATAAGTTTTGGTAGTCATACCAGTAAATAATATATTATCGAATAATATATATATAATATAAATATTTATAGCATAATACTCATTTGCTTTTACTCTATGATTTTTTATCGTGTATATTATCTCCTTAAATGGTATTTATCTGATTGTGTGATTGGTCTATTTTGGTTTTATTTGGATTTGATTTCATTACAATTTATTGATAAAACAATAATTTTGGGTCCAATTCATAAGGTTCAATCCACCTATCGTTATAACCTGGTGCCGCTTTTTTCTGTAATATTCATCATCCGCTGAATGATTTATATCAATATCGTATATTATTATTATATTTAAATAGGAAATCAGGAACTTTTATTTTATGGCACGTCTCACTTATGTCCGCAAACAAGTACTTCGAATAAGTATTTATAATAAATTGTGCGTATTTATATATATATATATATATATATATATATACGTACGATGCTTACAGAGCAGATAATAAATGCACAGCAACGACCGACAGACAAATGGGCCGTAAATGTCCGATAAAAACGCACCGCTCTAGCCACTGAGCTCAAACCGGACGTAATGCGAAGGTATAATTATTACATTCGGTTCTTCTGTCCGGATTGTTCGGCCAGGATTTATCTCGGACGAAATGATAGTTCTAGTCACGTCTGGTATTGTATGTCCTTACCGGTGTACAAACCTATCCGATAACAATATGCGCATTTACTTTTCATGCAGTAGAATATGTTTAAGTGACCATTGATGATCATTGATCACTAAACGGACGACTTTAGCCGGATTTAGCTGTCGGTTCAATTTTATTTGTATTTTCACACTGCTTATACGTGGAAAAAAAACGTGATATATAAACTTTAGTGGGTTTAATATTTAAAATTCAATGACAAATAAATAATGTTTCTGATGTTTCTATTTTTTTTTCTGTTTGATTTTCAGTTTATATAGTAGTGTGCAAGACAATTATTTTTTAATGCTTCTTTCTTTAATGACGGAAAATCAATATTTTTCAAAACAAGTAACAAAATCATCTTTGCAGGCAATCAGGCCGAATATAATTTCACACTCTTAATAATTTTAATAGAAATATAGAAGTAATAAATAAAATAAATAATAATATTCAAGTATAATATAATAGTATTAAGTGTGTTGACCATTGCGGGGTCCCTCGTTTACCTTGTATGTTCCGGTGGCAATTTTTGACCGGAAATGTGCAATTGGCCTTTGAAGAATCAGAAGATAAATAAATCGAATTATGAGTATTTTTAATCCGTTGTACAATCAGAGCAGCGGAAAGAATCTAATTCGTTCACTGCATAACACTGCAACTATGGGTACAAGTCCGATATATATTCTTTGAAATAACGTTACGAATATATCTGGTAGTTATAGATTTAAGCATTTAACTCAAATCGATGCAGCGACGTTTTAAAATGTTTCCATTTTTGTTCTACCGCGATACCGTAGAAATGTTTTTGTGTAATACACCTCGATATAAGACTGTTGTATTTCAATTTAATACGGTTTTGCGTTACTCTTTATGTAAAATAATAGTAAACGACCACATTATATTGATTTTTGACAATGTAGGTTACTTGTTTTAATATATACTACAATAGGTAAACATATAAAATAAATATACATTTTTATATATTATATATATACACAAAGCATTATTTCATGTAATAACTTAATATAGATAATATTTATTGATTAGAATTAAATTAAATGAAAAACAAATCAGACGTAGGTAATTATTCATCTCGTAATATGAATATGTCAAAATATTGTATTTGGGTAATATATCCAAAGCAATATATATTTTTTCTTACGATTTAACGTTGGTATTAACATATACGTAATACGTAAGTTAATAATAATAATATTATATTATAATTAAATTCATTAAGCTCACAGTGTTAAAAATATATGTTATAGTAATTAGCCCCAGGCTTCGAACTTTATGAAATTTATATTTTTATGAAATTAAATTATTAAAAATCTGAATCATCAAAATATGTATTTTATGAAGACGCGCATATTTTGTAGGTATTTTATTGCATATTTTATTATTTGATATAAATGAAGTTATCGATTTACTAACTTAGAGTAAATAATGTGTATTACCTGTTACTAAAACTTTAATAATTCAATAATATTTATTTATGTCAATCAAAATTACCTGGCCATTTGAAAATTTATATATTGTAGAAATGTAACTTTAAAATACAGCTAACAAAACAAAAATAGCATGGTGCAAATTATATATCATTAATTAATCATCCACCATAGATCAAAAACAGTATTGGTTTTAAAAAAATTATCACGTTTCTCCGAAGAATAAAATAATGATAGTATAACATATTATCTTCAATTCATTAAATTATATTTTTAATTTTATTGGAAAATATTAAGGGATTGACTGTAATATAATTCCCTATATCTATCTAAGTTATTATTAAATTATATAATATTAAAAATAAAAATAAAAAAACGATTTTTATACATATTAAGGTTTAGATATTTTGTCCATAGATAATTTGATTAAGAAACGCATAATATAATACATGAATACCTCATGACAATAATAATTTAAGGTAATTTGATTCAAATTAAATGCATGAAACTTAACATACTATTTTTTATCTATCATAAGCCATAATTTAAAGACCATGACTTAACTTTAAATAAATCATGCCAAAATCATACTCCGACTAAAAGGCATGTTTTAGATTACATTTTTTTTATAACCCAAACTATATCTTACTGTGCCGAAGGGCACAATTTCTACAACTTTAGATTGATTAAATACAGAAAGTTCAACTCAAAACCCAAAAAGTGTGTTGGTAAAGGTATGGTCTACTAACAAAGAGTGTAAATAAAATTCAATTTTAATTTATAAATCGTTAAAGAAAAAAATTTAATAGGTTCTAGTATAACAATAAGACGGCCACACCGTAAAATTCGTATGCACAAGACTCGTTGTTACTAATCTGAAAAGAAATGGGAAACCAAATAAATAATAATATGAAATGATTTATTTGTACGCATTCTATGTTTTAATGTTTCTATGAAAATACACATTTCAGGATTCAAACTATTTACAAATAAAGGTGATGGCTTAAAGTTTTAGTGTTGATAGATGGTTTAACCGACCAACATAAAGACAAAAGAAAAATGAGAGACATGAAGAATTTAAATTTCTAAAAAGCAAATCTTTAAAAAGAGTTATCCAATACTTTTTGATTATAGTGAGTGTTCGCAATTTAAAAACACACTGCACAATATATAGACACAACGTATTTAAGCAATGTTTTAACATGCTAATTATTACGAATCTACCAGATTCATTCAGTATAATTTATACGCACTTCTAATAATCGATAATAAATAAATTATTCGGCAATTCTTAATTATATCACAACATTCTGGGATATTGTGTCAGTGGGAGAAAAAAAGGGTGGTAAAATACGACTATCGCGGGATTTGCGGTGCTGGCTCTCTGGAATACAGGGTGATGAGTAGCAGCAGTACCCTTAGCACCCCTTCGATCTACGCCGATCAACACGTGACCGTAACGAATCACCGGGCGGCGATTACCACGGAGTTGGTTGGACGTCTGGCCACCCGATGGCGCTGCGCGGCGCATATTTCGCCCGGTACCGCCACCACCAACGGTGCTCCACTAAGACCGACAGACGTAGTTTTTCCCCGTGCGCCAGTCGACCGTCGGACATCGTTTGGATTACGTGTGGCTGTGCGTGCGACCGTCGTTTCGTCGTTGTCGTCGTTGTCGTCGTACCGCTTAATCGGTTGGATGTTATTTTAGATACCCCGAAAACGATTCCGTTCGACATCTCCCTCGGTGTTTCAAAAGTTATTTTGTTTCGGTTTTTGATTTTTACACCGTGAACGAAAAACAGTGATCGACGTCCGACGTGCGTGAGTACAATTAATAATTTAATTAACGTTATCGAACGGCGAGGTATACCGCGCATACACCGTCGTCGTCTTGAACTTTTCAAACCGACCATCGCTATAAATCATTCCGTCATACTTTTACGCGCGTTTCGATGCGCGTGGCGGTGGCGGCGGTGGTGATCGGTCGCGCGGGCGTCACTCGTGTGACCGGCGTCGTGACGACGTCAGCGCCGTCACCACCGACCCCGGCGCCCACGTCGTCCGGCGGCCACGCACGGACGACGGGCCGCGCCGCGTGATGGCCCGCCGGTGGCATCTGTGGCTGGCAGCCGCGGTGCTGGCGGCCGCCAGCGTGACTCTGGCCCGGGCCGACGCTTGCCCGATCGTGTGCCAGTGCAAGTGGAAGAGCGGCAAGCAAAGCGTCGAGTGCCGGGACAAGTCGCTGATCACCGTGCCGACGGGCATCGACACGGTCACGCAGGTGCTGGACGTGTCCGGCAACAACCTACAGATACTTCCGGAAAACGCGTTCGCTCGGCTCGGGTTGCTCAACCTGCAGCGCGTGTACTTGTCCCGGTGCCGGATCGGGCAGATCGACGGCCGGGCGCTCAAAGGTCTGACCAACGCCGTGGAAATCGACCTGTCCCGAAACATGCTGACCGCGGTGCCCACGGACACGCTGGTCGACGTGCCGCTTCTCCGAGACCTGTCGCTGGCCGGTAACCCCATACAGCGCGTCGGGCCGGAAGCGTTCCGACACTGCACCGGCCTCGTCCGGTTAGACCTGTCCGGATGCGACCTGCGCCAGATCGCGGCAAGCGCGTTCGTGGGAATCGACCAGCTGGAGACGCTCAAGCTGAACAACAACCGACTGACGGAGCTGATGGCCGGCACGGTGGCCACGCTGCACAAGGTGCATGGCGTCGAGCTGCACGAGAACCCGTGGCACTGCGACTGCCGCATGAGGCCGGTGAAAATGTGGCTGACCGACAACAACGTGCCGACGACCGTCGACCCGGCGTGCGCCACGGGCCCAGGCCGAGTGGCCAACCGCACGTTCTCTTCGCTGGCCGCCGACGACTTTGCGTGTCAGCCCGACATCCTGCAGCAGGACGACCAAACCGTGCACGCGGCCACCGGCGACAACGCGTCGGTGTCGTGTCGTGTCCAATCGTCGCCGGCCGCCAAGGTGTCGTGGTACTGGAACGGCCGGCCGCTGGCCAACAATACGGCGTTTGGCCCGTTTCAGCGGGTGTTCAGACCGATGACCGGACGGCCACTGGCGTGGCGCCGGCCACAGCTCTGCTGCTCACCAACGTCCAGCCGTCGACTCGGACAGTTCTTGTGCGTGGCCGAGAACCGGGCTGGCCGGGCCGAGCTAACTTCACGCTGGTCGTCACCCGACTCGTGGCCTCGCGTTCCTGGCCAACGGTCAGGTGGCCGGCCTCAGCGTGTTCCTGGTGTTCCTCATAGTCACCATACTGCTGGTCATCGTTTATCTGCTGGTCCGGATCAAGCGACTTCCGCCCGCGTCCACTCGGTCCGACGGCAAGCCGCACCAGGCTGGTCACTACCGCAGCGTCGGCGACCAGCAACGTACGGCCGCCGTAGTGGTGCAGGTCAAGCAGCCCACGTCCGGTTCCGCCACTGGCCCGGCTGCAGCCACCACGGTGGTCACGTCGTCAGCGGCGGCGGTGGCGGGCGGCCCGTACGGCGGATACGGCAACGCGTTCGACCACACGATGGCCGCGGAGGCCGTGGTCGGCGGCATCAGGAGACCCGAAAAACTCGCCGAACTGTCGTTCACAGCCGACCACTACGAGGCCACCGGTTTCGGCCACAACGGCGTGCCCGACACCGGCCGGACCGTGCTGTACCGGAGCCAGGCGTCCAATCCGGACCTCATTGTGGACGCGCCCGAACAGCAGTCACTTCAGTCTCAGTCGCCGGGCGCTGCACACCATCAGTCGGCCAGGAGGTCGACGAGCGGTGAGTACAGGAGGACGGCTGACGATTCGCTTTATTCGCCCGGTTTTTGGACGGCGTCGGACGCAGCGGCCAACGACCGGACGCCGATCATAGAGAAGTCGCCGCCGCTGCCTGCGCAGTCAGCAACGGCCGTCTGTGGTGTCAGGGAAACGGTGGTCGCGGCGCCGGATCCGAAGGCGGCCAGTCTCAGGGTGTGGAAACACGGGGTGCAGGTTATGCCGCCACTGAGTGCGCTCAAGCGGGCCCTGAATAAGGGATCGCCGGACGAAGGATACCAGGAAGGTTGCGGAACTGACGTCTGATCTCGACCGATACTCTTAAGTAAAATATACAATATAAGTTTTTCATAAAAATACTTTTTTTTTTTTTTATGTTAATTTTAATTTTAATATATTTGTTGTTATTTTTTTTTTTTTTTTTATTCATTTTGCGTACGATATTTTCTTTTGCAATTCATTTCGTCCAGCCATGTAGACTGACAACGGTAGTAAATATTATTATTTTGACACACTGTATGAGACGCATTTAGTTAGTATTATTATTGCGACACACAAAATCTGATGGTAGTCCGGTCATAATATAATAATAATAATTCACATCATATGTAGTCGGTTTTAAATTCTTTCATAATGCAGTCAAAGCGATACTACGACTACTAGACGTACTTTTTTTTTGAAATATAGATTAAATTAAATAGGCAAATAAATTCGCATAATCAATCCCTAGTCAATCAAAATCATAGATTTTTTTATTGTTTTTAATCTCGAAAACTAAATATCAGAATATGTATACGTTTTTTAACGCATACACTGCAATAATATATAAACCATTCTACAAATGACAATTTATAATAATCAAAGATAACTACGAATAATCAAAAACGAGTTTAACTTTTTAATTTTATATTAGTATACTATTGATAATATTAAACTATTTTCAGATTCAAAACAGAATCTTATGTTTAAAATATTATAATAATAAGTCATTCTAATATTACACGTGTTATAAAATAATAACTCTCGTCAACCATGAGATTTTTTTGGTTTACTTTGGAAAACTATTTGGTAACCAGACCTCCCTGAACCATTTCCTATTACTTTGATGATGAATCCTCATTTCCAATAAACTTCCCCCTTCGTAGTTTTGAACTAGGTATCTCTCCGGTTAGTAATATTGCGTGGCTTACAATTGAATCGATGACCCCCAAGCACTTTATTTTATGAAAATATACAGATACCTATGGTTTATGTATATTATGGTCTATTATTTCAGTGTTGGGACCGATTTTCGTCAAACATACATTTCATGTTTAAAATATAACAATGTAGTATGGATTACAAACGATTAAGCGACTTCTGGAGTTGTCAAAATGTGTTCAGTACCCAAATATTATACCTGGTAAATACAATAATTACTATGTTTTGACTTTATGGCATTTTAGATGAATTTTATAACTAAAGTTTTATGAACGATCAAAATGCAAAACTTTGGGACGCGTCATTTTTCTTTTCAAATAATAATACATGCGGGTTGACGTGCACATTTTCGTCTACAACGATTTTATATCATGGTATTACAATAACGTTCTTACGTAACTTTTCCAATATTGAGCTTGTTATTATGTAGGTATTATATATACGTACATAATCAATAATATTCACCGATGAAATCGTATTTTACTTAAATTGAATGATTCATCATTTTTTATTTTTGCTCAATGTTTTCGAAATTCTTTTTGGTTAGACACTTGTATCCACGCTTATATTACATTTCAATTCTCCATATTAGTCTACAATGGAGTTTGGCCAACTCAGTATCGGGAATTATTTTATTAAATTACTTTTTCATGTATTTTTGTTTTTATATCGTGAAAACAGCATTGATCGTTGAGCATATATAATAGCTGTTATTCAACTGTTCGTAAAAAACCGTGTTAATCGGTTTTCAAATAAAAAGAATAAACATAACCGTTGATAATAATATATTATATTCATCTGAAAATTCGAAGAAAAAAAATAACGTCAATGCTAGACTTAAGTTTATAATCATAACTCATAACATATCATCGTAAAATAGATGCTTTTAACTCTTTTATTACATATTTTGGTCATAACCACAAGATTGGTTTAAAATGTGATGTTATTTTTATACGCTAAAAGATTAAAATATAATATCTCTCCCTAATAACTTTCATTAAAAACTTTTAGTGAATACAAATACCTGTCGCGGTTAATGCACCTAAATCAATATGCCAAAAACTTATCTAATCCGTTTCTATGCGGTTATACCCACCAAGTACTTCTCATATCCGCGCTCAATGTTATATCATAGTATAGTATTCTGCGCATGCGTATTTTATTTTAAAACTTTTCGTGAATTCCTAACCACCTCCTCTAACATTCAGCTTACGAGTTTTAGAAATTCGTTTGACTTACTGTACATATTTCATTATCATTTTTTTTACGTGATTTCGAGACAAAAATGTATATTTTTTTTGTCTCCAAAAAGCTCTTAACGAAGGACGATTGTAATAACATCGAATTATCGACTGACTATTTTGAACATATCACCTAACAGCCCGTTTTAAGAAAATCGCAAATAAATCAAATTTTCGCGACAACTTAAAAATTTGTCAAATGAAATTCAGATGAGTATCATAACTCAATTTCGTAAATGTATTTCAAAAGGATTGTTTCTATCGACGTTATAATTTTATTAATTATTATGCCAACCATTGCGCACGTATGCGTGTGTATATTATCCACAAAGAGTAACATATAGAATAAACTAAATTTTAGTGAACGTTTGAGTTTATTATTATTATTTATTTATTTATTTATTTTTTTTTTTTGATGGTCTTTCTCTCACAGCAGTTACTTTATAATGTTCAGTTTTCATCGACAGTAGCTTGCTGTATCAAAGGCTTGAATCAACTTTTTCTTACTACCTATATATTTTTCCTATTCCATAATTTCTTTACACGGGTTTTTTTTAAATTGTATTTTCCTTTGCTCTCTGAATACGATACGGGCAGCGGTCCAACGAAATCCTCTCACCCTGTCCAGGTACGCGCAAACTCTCAATATACGAGCGCGCGCGAACTGTAATCAATTTCTGTGTACGACTTGCGAGACATAGAGAAAGAGTGAGTGAAGAGAGTCAGAGTAAAAGAGACCACCATCATCGCCCTCCTCCCTCATAAGGAAAATACCACAGAAGAAAGGCCCTCGAAACCCTGAGCGTTGTTTTCCGACACCAATCATATACGTATCATACAATGTACGTATATCGTTTTGTTTTTTTTTTATTTTTTACTTTTATCTGAGTGAGTATATAGTGCCTCCGGAGTACAAAACACACGCACACATACACACACAATTTCCTTTCGAGAACTTAACGTCTTCTTTTGTTATCCCGACGTACAATTCGAATATCCTTCCTTACCCCACGTCATCATACCTGTATTATATATTATACATTGTGCCTGTCTACCTATACTAATACGTACGCAACAGAAAATCACATGGATGTGGGTACTGGTGCGTCCCTTTGTCGTGGCCAAAGAAAATAAAATAAAGAAAGAAACCAGTAATAAAATCCCGTTCATCTTTTCATTCACCCAAACGGTTTTTTTCACTTTTATTTATTATTATTATTATTATCATTTTTTCAGTGTTTCGCAAACGCAATGCCACCGCGCAAAACGTTTTTAAATTATAGCCGTCCCGGCGTGCCGTATATTGCCCTCAAGGTTTATTATTTATTTTTTTCTAGCGGTTTTTTTTTCGTCACCGTGTACCTATAATACGAGTGCACGCGACAATATACCATCATAATGTTACAATATGCATAACTGACCAACGACCGTAGCCGTCACTACTGACTGCCATGTAAATCAGTATTTGTGTGTCGTCATGTGTATAATATTGCCATAATACGTTTATAATAACATGTATGGTGTGTTTCAAGTGATACACACTCACCTCAAACAATACATTTAATAATATTATTATAGTTCTGCTAATAATAAAATCGATTGCCTCCCCCCTTACCACCATAAGATAGGTATTTTCTCGAACTTCAATATGTGGCTTTTAGGTCAACGCATGGCATTCTACAGAGGACTGATATTAGAGAACCATCATAAAAGGACATTATTATAAAAATATACTATATTAAATATTATTTTTTTTTTTAACTAAATATTATTTTAAATATTTATTATTATTTTTTTATGTATTTTTTTTTTTTTACTAAGTCGATGGTATGCCGAACTAGACTGGTCACAAAGTTTTCCACGAGTGGAAGGATACGTAACTCGAAAATTAATCTTCTTATAAGTTCTATATATTCTTGCCGAGCGTACGACCCATACTTATCTTATATATTATATTATATTGTATAACAGGATACCGACATATTATCAAATTATGTTATACATAATATAGAAATTATTATACTCGTTCGGATAATTATATTATAATACTATATAGCTATATAACAAATATACTATAAATGCTTATAATATAATATATCCTAGATATTTTTAATTTTTTATACACACTATGAAATTATTGGATTTCCATTTGTAATTATGTTATAATATCTTAATTTTATTTCATTTGAGGATGGCACCTTCGCCCCTCTCCCATGGATTTTCCCCTGTTCCAAAGCCTCTGCAGCATGCGCCACACACCAGTGACACAATAAAATTTTGCGGCTATTCGACTTGCAGTTTTTTATTTTTATTTTTTTGTTTAGTGATATTTATTGCGAAGAATTTTAATTTATCGTATATTGGCACACACAGTTCCTGTCGTATAAAAATATATATATATACATACATATATATATAATAGTTTTATAATATTATATAGATTGATAGTCAAACGATAGTAATATATTATTTACATTAATTTATTGTTTGCATGTAACCCGCCTATACCCGAATTTAATATTATTTGTGTTGTTATATATGGGCTTAAATGTACGTGAAACACAATTTATACGATTTTGTTTTGGTTTAGTTTTTTTTTTTTTTTGTGTAAAATGCTCCTAGCTTATATATATATATGTATAGAAAAAAATCGACCGATTATAATAATATCGAAATGCACTTGCCAAAGACGTCGTATTTTATTTTTGTATTAAATTATATTTTACCTTGTTTTAAGTTTAATATAAAAAAATATTACTATGTGTATTGTGTACAGCTATTTTTTTTTTAAAATTATATGTTGTGTAAAATTTGTTTGGATTTAACTCTAAATAATAAATAATAATAACGATAATGATAATATATAATAAAATCATATTACTGGTTGAATGAATAAAATAATTAAATGTATAATTAATTGTATACCAATTTATATTTAAATGGAATATTGTGATATTGTATTATTAAAAATATATATAAATATATATTAAATATAAAATATATATATATATATATATATGAATATGACTTATATATTTTACTGTCGATTTGGTTGAATATAACTCATTGCTGATAAAATTTATATTGTGATATTCTATTCAATTGTTTTGTTTTTTTTTTTATTTGTCACACCATTAAAATACGCACAAAAAGGATTATCTTGTGCTCCCTTGAGTTGTTCTAGCACTGGCGTTGCATACTCAAATCATATTTACGATTAAGTTTAAGAAACAGATTAATTGTACTATCAATAATTAAGCTCGTCATTATACTATTGCTGTTGATGACGCGAAATCGATAATTATGTTATCATCTTCTAATAATACATTATACTTCACTGCGTTAGCAAAAACAAAGGGAACTTATCAAAATCTCTGTCAAGACTTCAACCTTCTCCCCTCCCACACACGTACAAATACCAAATAATCGTCAATTGGGAACTGTTTTCATAATATTGTTATCTACATTTTTTGAAAATAAATCCAAACATAATATCATTATCATTTAAAAACTTATGAACGATATAATTTTTGTAATATTGCATTTTTTATAAGTGGTACTTACCTAAATATGGAAAACTATAAGCACGCGGAGCACACGAATAGGGTTTGAGGTAAACAGTATAATAATAATTGCGATTTGTTATATTTTCGAAGCAATATGTAGTACTGTGCTCGAATAATGAGGTATAATAATAATTTTCGTCTAGATGAATTATAGGAGAGAGCGTCCATTCACATCATCACACATATTTTTATTTTTTGATAAATATTTTTCTGGGACCTTAACTCACATAACGGTTGAACTATTTTTAACTGTTATCCGCATCACCACATCCGTACCTATATGATAACTATTATATATTTTAATGTATTACTACTGTTTTATACACTATACCTACTGAATCGCGAATGAGTGCAAGTGGTGTAAGTGGCTCGTGCGTGTGTGTACGAGCGCGTTTATTGTTCAAACGCTGTGCCCACTTAACCATTAGTTAATGTTTCTGGTAAACAGTGAAACGGTTATCGAATGCGCGTAAAATCAGTTTGCCCCGCTAAACAATTGCCGTTACAATTCTTTTATTTGTCAAACGCATTTTCGCCGCGAGTCCCGACGGACCAATAATATGTCGTGCTCGCACACACCCACACTCGTACCCGTGACAGTGACTCGCTAAGTGCCCAAACATGCATTGTTACTGGGGCGCACGCGGCGCGTGTGTACATGCAATATTATATTAACGACGGAGGAGACGTAAGTCGTTATCAGACGATGTCGTTTTGTGCGAGTCTATCGAAAACCACAAACGACGACCGCAAATTCAACCACGACAATAATAGTAATAATAATAATAATAATAATAATAATAAGACGAGTGCGATTAAAATGTAAATATTTTTTTATCTATTTTTTTTTCGTTCTAATAGTCAAAAGTAAAAGTAATAATTCAATAACATTTTCAGCGAGTCCACGCGCTCGCTCGAACGCCAATCGCGACCGTCGCACCGTTCCCATAATATTATGATCGTCGTAACAAAATATAATCATTGTGGAATTGGACGACGGGCGACGAGCACGCAATTTCAGTCACGCGTACGACTACGCCGCTGTGGTAATTTTTCGAGATTTTTTGTCGAAACTTACTACTTATTTGTCTGAAGGACTAGCGCCCGAAACTGACGAATTTAAAATACATATTATAAACGCGTACCTTGCTGCTAATGACGTTTACGATTTTTTCACGTCGAAACGAACTCAGCACAGAGTCCTTTTCTGTGAACTCGATTATATAATAATAAAACGCCATGGTTGTCGCGCTTGTAATTAAATCAATAATAACGTCGTGAAACGAATAACTAACAACACTATACGTACACTCTACACACACGCCACTCATTTCACTCACAGTTTTATGAATTATTATCATTATTATTATTATTATGTAGGTATCTTTAGCAAAAGTGTGGAGGGATGGGGCGCGACTATCAGAACAACTGACCGTTTATATTTAATGTCTATTCCGTGCAGGGCAACGTTTGTGACAACACAATAATATATTATAATATTAGCAATTGTAGGTGTCGACTAACAAATATCCAGGTTCCGATAGAAAACTTTTATTTTTATCGATATGTGGTATGAAAGAGAATATAGTTAGTTATTATTATTTACGACGTAGTCGATAAACACATGCTGAACTCACATATTGATCATTAAATCGAAATTTATACTTTTATACTTCATTAAAAACGAGTTTAGATATTGTATATATTATTATAGAGATAAATCGACTGATTGAAGACGCTGCTCTTAACATCAGTCGCAGTAAGCGTAGCTTGTTATTTATTATAATATTATATCGTGCAATAACATTTTATGAAATTGTTAGGGATCGACTTTTATGTCATCACTGTTCGACCAGCCTTGCGATGTTATGTTTAATATTATATTACCAGCTACATAATATATTAATATGTATAAACATTTCCGTTGCGAGTCGTGTTATTTTATGTAGCTCACTATTATTATATGCAATTGAGAGAAAAATGTTTATTAAATAAAAAAAGAAAAGAAAAAACAAATTAAAACTCCGTGGTTTGTTCCAAAAGTATTCGGCGCAACAACACTTAATATTCTTTGCAAAAATAAAATCAATATTTTTTAATAAAAAAAGCATACAACCAAAAACGCCAATCGGGTCGACCGTGAATTCCGAAGAGCTAAAAAACCAACATCCCCGTTGTCTCATAACGTTCCGAGTTTTAAACGCTTTTTTAAGTAATTTTGCTTACTTTAAATAGTAAAAAACAATTTTGAGTAATAATAAAAGAAAAAAAATCATGTTTTAAAAACGATTTTGCACTCCATTTAAGATCGTTGTCTTGTTGTCTTAACAAATACCTATTTTATATGTATAGTAAACATTATTCATACTATTATCATAATTATTGTTGTTAATATTTTATTTTAATTTTTGTTAAATACTTTAATAAATTGTTATTATATGGATAGACCAGATTCAAGTAAAGCTCAGATTTATCACTAATAAATAACGTGGAAATTCAAAACAATATTATTGAGCCTGAAACGAAAATATTTTGTTTACAGTTTACATGCACCCTAACTTTCGGGTCAAAAGCTTGGTACATAGCCGTTTGTTTCTCGGAACAATAATATAATACTACAGCATTGTAAATTTTATTGTGATCGACAAGTTGTGCCAGAGAGAGGGTGTACTAGTAATTCAAAAACAAACTAACTCAACATTTGTAATATAATATTATATATTACAATATATTATGTTTCATGTAGATATTATACGCGTACTATAATTCTATAATGGTATATCGGTATAGTATTACTTTTAGATTTTCAGTCAAGCATTTTGTTGTTTTTTTTTTTTCATTTCTCTTATTGATTTTCAGCTTTTCCCCATCAATTTATGTCGTTTATGTCTTTGATCTTTTATTAATTACTTTATTTATTCCATACTAGGTCTTTTTATGTAGTTGTTTCCTTTAACGCCTTATTCTATAATTTATTTTTGCAAGTTCGTGTCTGATTATACAACACAAATCTACTCAGTTCGTCTTCTAATAGAGCTTTCAGTTATTTTTTTCGATATTTTATTTAGTATTTTATCTTTATTATTCTCAAAATCCAGTTTTTTTTTTTTAACATCATTTAGTAGTTATACTACAGTTTCAAAGCTTGTAATATACTTTTTACATATTATTTTATTATCTTCGAAGTGCCACTTTTAAAGCTGTGTTTCAAACATATTAAATTTACAATAAATTATTCATCATGAAGTGTAAACAAATTTTTTTTGATTTGAAATGATGCTCTCTTTTTTTTTTAACTATAGTGTAACTTAGAAAATTTGTTTTACTATTATATTTTTCTTAAATCTTCCGCCATTGTTAGTTATTATACTACTCAAATGCGTAAACTCATTTGTGTGACTACGTCTTATTCTATATCTTGGTTATCATAAATATATGTAAGTAGTTACCTTGACTATTTTATTATTTACTATTCAACTTAATGTAATTTTTGTTTTTAATCATAGTCTACAATTATTGCTATATTCCGATAGTATCAACAAAACTGACATGTAAATTATTTGACCATATTTTTTGTATTATTTATTTCAAGGTTGATTATCCTTTTATATTATTTATAGTTTGATGGATATCATATTAATCGCAGTGACAATACATGTTACAGTCAACCCTGTTCCCGCAAAAATAAAAAAAAAATAGGAAAAATAAAAACGATTAAATTACAATATATTACTATGCTTTTGTTAGGGTATACCTACATGTGTATCTGTATATATTATGAGCGTATAACACAAGAATAAATATTTTGAGTGTGCGCGTGTTTCGTGAAAAAGTAACATCTTACTGTAGTTAGTTCGCTTTTGATATAACTTTTCTAGGGGAAAAAGGGTTATACGTCCCAAATGCACTGCGTTTCATTTAATGTACCTACCTATAGGTTATCATATATTCATATATATATATATTATATTACGTATTATGTGTAGTGTAGGAATACGTTGTGTTTTTATCGCTATTAAATCGGAAATACGATATACGGTATTTGGGGCCGTCATCGTTGAAAATGTTTTACAATAATAATAATAATAATAATAATAACAACGACGACGGCGATCGCGACCGATAACTATATTGTTATATATTATGGTCGTTCGATTTTCACGTTTATATCTCGAGTACACTATCATAAGTTCGAGATACGTAACCGTAATTATATGGGACTTAGCCTCTCCTGTTGGAATTTTGTCCTTATGCGATAATATTTTAGCCCAAATTATTTGCATCCTATTAATTATTTATTTACATTATAAAATATATTTTATTAGTGATTGTTGTTATGATAATCACAATGATATTTTTATATATCATCAAATTCAATTTAATTACAATAGTTGTACACCTATTATAGTTACTCAAAGGTATCTGATTACCCTAAGCATAATGAAATACAACCACAATATTATTACTGCAAAAAAGGTGGTATACAAAATAATAAATTATATAGAGTTATCACAACCAATGTGAATCAAAAACCGGGTGTTGGCGTAGAGATGGTTACGAGTGTATATGAGAAAATTTGTACGTACACGTCAATGTCATCGGCTATAGTTGTGGTTAATTATATGATTAAAATAGTAGTTCGATACTATTATATAATTATGTTCGTTTGGATTCAGTTTTATTTTCCTCAGTCCGATTGTCTGAGAAGTATAATATAATAAATTTGATGGTCGTTGATAACCGTTCTTCGCGCGTATAGACCATTTCCATCACAGTATTTATCAACTCCGTTGCTGTCAATAGGAAATGAAATAAAAAAATCAATAGATTATAATTTACACACACACACACACGTGTGCGCTCGAAACGATAGGGAAAAGAGTTCAAGGATTTTAGTGGCGGCTTTTATGTGATATAGCGCTGGTAGAGGAAAAGCGCATTGGTGGTCGAAATCCTCTCGAAACGGACGTTTTTCATCGTCAAAAACAGAGACACTCGTCGGCCGCAGCAGCAGTCACGCGCACACGATAAAACGACGGTACGAACAGCTCCGACGACGCGCGGGTTTACGCATTATTATATATATATATATATATGTATATATTGTGCGACGTAGGTACTCACGTAGTACATATAAAGTCTATATTATATATAGACATAAAAAAGAAAGAGAGAGAGTGAGTGAGAGAGAGAGAAATAATTTAGCTCTAGATAAATGAAAAAGCTTTTTTTTCAGTGTTCAGTGAAACAATAATACTTTTAACTTCACGATACGTTTTTAAGTATATATAATATATATATATATATATATATTATTGCCGTTTTGTTTGTGAAAATACGAGGCATGATTAAAAATTACCGGAGCTTAAACTCTTATAGATATTATAGTCCTATTGGTGTTATTATGAATTCGTTCCAGTAGATTAAACTATTGTTATTCGAACTTATTGTAGTTATGATTTTAATTATTCCATTGGAAATAATTCACTAGTATTAAATAGAACGGTTTAGAGCTTAAAGTGACCAGCCTATTACATATAATCAGCTATCGTTTCATAAATTTGTCATCGACCAAAAAATAATTGAGTTTATTTACTAAACCTAGAACCTTATGACCATTTTTTGTCTCCAACAGTTAAAACAAACCTTATTGAAAACAATTTTATGATGTTAAAACAGAAATGATAAATTCAGTTAATCGACTCAAGCGATCATCATTTTAAGACTTTCGTTACTGAAGCTACAAAATTGGTAAGGAATGATATAGGTTAGGCATAAGATCGAAAATATTTCGGAGTAGATTAATATTAAAGATTTTTTCTTTACACTGATAAATGTTTGTTTTTTTTTTTCAAATAGCATATACCGCAGGTGTTTCATATCATAATTAAGGTATACACCAAATAGCGGGGTATTTATACCTTAACGACTGCTATTAAAATACAATAAATATTCAAGATTTCGGGGTTAAAGCTTACCTAGTTATAATATCACCTATTGAATTACAGGTACTTGTAACTTAAGTATTTACACGTCTTAAAACTGTTTTGATATTAATATGATAATTATAATATTTGCATCGTTAGTAAAATATGAAACGCTAATTTAATAGAGTACCTAATATTATTCCAATTTTCAATCAAAAAACCTGAAAAAAATAAAGGTACACTACATCATATTAATACCATAAGAATAACTTTTCTCGATCAAATATACACAATTGGTAATATAATACTATAATCGTATATTTTTTTTTTTTAACGAAATAATTTGTATACATTATAATATTATGTATATTCCAAGACGGTAAGAATTACCTATTGTTTTTCGAATTTGACAAGTTATGTATATTTATATTCACAAAGTCTGCAACAGTCTTCAAACACTTGTAACTTGGCTGTTCAATTGATCGATCTCGATATTGCAATATAATGTTATGCTATGAGCATTGAGCATGTTTTGTGAATGCTGTTTTTAGTGCAATGGCTTTCGTGTTATCGCACCGTACAAACACTCGTTATTGGAATAATGATGATGACAATAATGATAATAATAATAATAATAATAATAATAATAATAAAAATAATAATAGTTATAACGATAAAAAATAAAAATAAAAATACCACACAGTAGCTGTTATTCAGCATTATTATGGTGACTTTAGCAGTGTGCATACAACAAACATATAGTTTTGAACATGTGCGCATACTTGGTCGAGTTCGCTCATCATCGTTGGAGCACACACCAATGACGCAATTGCAAGGAAATATCATGCGAAATAAATCGACGACATTTTCTCTGCAAATGCTCTAATATAATATAATAATGTATTATAAAAAGTTATTTTGGATGACCGATAATTTAGAGTTTCACGAGTCACACTGCTAATACGTATAACTTAAAAGTAAAACGAATATCAATACATATTATTACAGCAGACAAAAAAATATGAATTAATTGACACTGTATACAATTATTATTTATTATATTGAATTAGACAATTTTTAATCAAAGCTTTTATTATATTTCACAATGTCTGGAATAATTATATGCAAATAACGGTTTTATCGTCAATATATATTTATTTTAAATTCTATTTTAGATTTGTCGTTATCAGTTATCTATTTAACATAATATAATTTATTTATTATTAAAATAAATAATAAATAATTGCATACAAATTATTATTATAGGTAGGTAAATTGTTTTAATATTCAAAACCAAATTATATATGTTCTTTTTGAACCATAATATTCACTGTGCAAGATGAACTAAAAACATCGACTGACTGATTGTTACTCAATTAAAAAATATAAAAGTATAAACAAGGTCACTCAAAGATGTCCCATGAACATCTTATGCACAGAGAAGAACCTGCAATGTGCCTAACCTGCGGAGAACTTCTCACAGTCAATCACTTTCTTATTCACTGCCGTATCTATATAGATACCAGAAAAAGTCTAAAATTGCCCGACAATCTCTTTGAAGCCCTCAGCCCAACCCATGAAAACACCAACAAAATTATCACATTTTTAAAAAAAATCAATATGTATAATCTAATTTAAGAATCTATTGTATAACTATGCACCATGAATAAAAAAAAAAGAAAAAAAGTATAAACAGATAATTATAGATATTAAAACACATTATTGTGACGATCTATGATACTTGTACTTTTATAGTTATGATTTTCTTAGTTTTAAAAATAATATTTTTGTACTTATACGTCACGAAAACATTTTTAACAGCTTTTCAAACCCAAATTTAAACCTTATACAATTATTGAAATAAAAAAAAAAAAAAATGGTATACAATTTTATATGTTTACAAATGTGAAATATTAAATATATATTAGAAGGTATTACTTAATGTAAGACCATATTGTTATATTATGTAAATGTCTGCGATTAAAATGTCGTGAAATTAAATTCTTTGCTTAAGTCAGTTTAAGTTGAATACGGTATATAGTGGAGAAGTAGACATTAAGACATTTTCCCACCAAAGCATAATATTTTAAATGATGCCAAAATTCGCATATTTTTTTATTTATTTATTTATTTTTTTTTTTGTATGTTTTGTAATTAAATCGTTTAGGATTATGATTTGACATCCACGAGGTTTAAGCTATTGCTGTAATTTTACCAACTCAGAGCAATCAGCTATGATATAAATTAGGTGTCTTCAGATGATATACTATTGTTATGTTATCTTCATTATCTCGGTACTTTAATAAAATAGATTATCCTTAGACATTTTTAATAAATAAAAACTTAATCATATTTTCCAAAAGCCATGATCACGCTCTTTGAGTAAATGCGTGTGTATACTCACCTATGATGCTAAATATTGTACTATAACTATTTATTATTAAAATATTATATTATATTTTAATGTCATAAAATTATCATTTTATATTATTTATATTACATCGTTTGAAAAATCTTATCAATAAATAAGACTATGTGCATTTAACGGTTGAGTTTTAATTTTACATTCTTTATAATATTCCCTACAGATTTTATCCAAGGAATATATACTAGTATTATTATACCTGGCTTTTAATATTACTGTAATTTAGATCCAAGCTATTATTTTAAAGTCAGAATTAAACAACGATACTTCTGTATACATGACATAACAAGTATACAATGTGATCCATTTTAGTGCATGCACTCGTCGTTTCAAATAACTTAAACTTATAAAATTGTGTTTTGCAATGATAAATATTTTGTAGACAATCGGTTATTTATGAGTAAACCAGTGATATAGATCATTGCTTGAAAAAATGTTTCGTCAAGAGCCTGCATTTACGATGTACACCAAAAGCTTAAGAACCACTGATGTAAACAGTTTAATAGCTCGCCATATTTAAGAAGTACACGAGCGTGAAGAATATTTTTTAAATTTCAATTTTTCTTAATTTTTTATATAATATTACTTTGCTAATGTGTTAAACATATTATATTTTTGTATAAAACTACCATACGACTTAAGTAATTTTAAAATGGTTTTATACAACTAAACGCATAATGTATTTAATTTTTTAATTGAGTCTAAAATTAAAAATAAATTAAACTGAAATAGCTAAATAATTAATCATAAATAGATTTAATTGAAAATTAACTGATAAAAATAAAATAATTAAAAAAAAAAAATAATGGGAAAAAAATATTGTTTTTTATATTTAAACAAATAAAGACAGAATATATATATATATATGTATACAAATTTAATTTTGTTGACAAAGTCATATACTCTTATTTAATTATTTTTCAATTGGTAATATACACTATAGTTATAAAAAAAAAAAAAATTGTTTTTTAATCAATTATGGCACTAAATACACAATATAATATAATAAATATATTTTATTTTCATTGTTTAATATTTTAATCACATGCATAAAATTCCTATACTCTGAATACTTGTTTAGAAACAAACAAAAACTTCAAGTATCCATAGAAACTGAGTGTATACTATATAACATAGTATAGAGTAGGTAATAAAAGTAATAATAATGACCATGTTTACCTGGCTAAAATATTTTATGTAAGTAACAAAAATTGATCATAATATTGATAGATCAAGACACTATTTATGATAAACATAATAAATATTGTAAACATAATTTGTTTAAAATGTTTAAATACATAGTAAAATTAAGTGTTAGCTCAATCAATATTTATATTGTTAGTAATTTAAATTTAAAACAAGTTATAAACGTTATAACATCAACAATATTATTGCAAGTTGCTGACTTTGCAACATTAAATTATAAACATAATACCTATTATACATTATTTAGTATAATAATTAAAGTCACCAATAGTCGTCATATTATTATTATTACATTTTACAGAACTACCATTACTAACTTCTGCCTACTATAAAATATTATCTGACGGCCCTTCGTGAGAAATACATTTTCAGATTATATCTTGTCACATGAAATGATTTTAGGTGTAAAATAAACAAGAAAATGCTATAATAATATAAAATTTTATAAAATATAAAAACTTTGAAGAATTCAAATTAAATCGCACAATACACAATATTATAATTATTCGTATGCACGGGTTAAAAACGACAATCTGTCAATTTATGTAACATGATTTGACGTGATGTTTGATCGTATTTATGAAATTGACAGATCAATTCAAATCTCGTATAGGTGTTACGACAAACGGTAAACTGACGACTGTCAGAGTTGAAACTGTAATAATATAATCACTGTACGTACACCGCGTGGATCAAAATATGCATAGTTGGCGTATCTCATACTAATATATTGTGTCCATAATCATGCACGCACTTTCAAACCTCGTACCGTAAATTTTCTGTTTCATAGTCAAATCGTGTGCAGATAATGCCAGTAAAATCACTTATAATTCACAATCGTTTGATTACAGAACAATTTCCGTTCAAACTAAATCCGTACGGTCAAAATATCGTTCAAATATCAACATAATAACTACAACAATGAACCAAAAACACAATCAGTATCAAAAGAAATAGATAAATGTTCTGATGTTTAGACTCAAAACAGCCAAATAAACAGTTCTAAGGAAATCTCGCAAAAACTGTTTTGATGTATATTATATATGGAGTGTATCATCCTTGACAAAATTTTTTTTATTTCCATGGATATAGTTCAAAATGTTTTTTTATTTATTATTGCTATTATTAGTTTATTCCACTATTGATTATGTGGTAAACTGAATCAATTATTGCCCAGAACAAATTAAACGCATCAGGTGTATTTTACAACATTATTTCAAATAATATCGTTTTAGGTAAAAATCTTGGTGTAGCTGTTATATCAGTATATTTCAATATTGACGTACTGTGTAACTATGCATTTTACACATTTTACACATACGTATACGCATGCTGAAATGAATATTATAAATTAAAAAATATTATAAGTTTGTTTTAGCCTGGGTTTTACAAATGCTGGCGATGAAACACGTATGCTATTTAATATTATTATATTATATTTGTAACACTTTCTATGCAAAACAAACGGAATGAACAATATAATATTATGTACTATGGCTTCGATGGCCCTAAAAGTTTAACAGACTGAATGTATATTATATTATACACATTGCTAACCCTATACCACTGACATGGACCAATCACGTCTGAATATTGACATTTTCGATATTAAATCGGTGTCGTTCGTATGGGGCGCGTATTATTGTACGCCCGAGTCTTGTTTTCTTTCCACTTTCGTACTTTTTGTCAACCATATAAATATATACATGTATGTATCTTTTTATTATTATTATCCTCGAGCAATATACGCAAAAACGCTATTTTATCACCCACTCGTTCCTTTTTTTTTTTTTATCGTCCTAGCGGGGAACTAAAACTAAAACTCGAGTAGTTTTCGTTCATCGGTCTCTTTGCCGTTGCTGCAGAAGCGGCATCCACGACTGCCGTTTTTTTTTTTTTTGTTGTTGTTATCTCAAGGCGAAAAAACGAAATAATAATAATAAATAAATAAAGCACATACAAATAATATAAAAAAAAAAAAATAAATAAATAAATACCAAACGACGAAAAAATGAGCACCGAGAGCACTTTAGCAAAACGATTGCTATATATTTTACTCTTGTCCCGTTTTTATATTACATTGGTATTGAAGTTTTTTTTATTTATAACTAAAAGAAAATTTGTATGAATCTTTCCATGTACGCATTTTATCGAAACATATAATAAATTGTGAAGTTGAATTTAAGGGATTCACATATACACATATAATGCTTGTATATTATAGTTTAAATGATACACATTCAGCTTTTATATAACTACTGCAAAAACGGACGAGGACAGATAAACGCCAAAGCTATGTATCTCAAAAATACTGAAAGAGCAAAATTAAAGACATAAACTAATCGGAAAATCTAAAAATGATTATGTGTGTGTGTTTTTCCAATTGTCATTCTCGTCACGGATTAATATTTTTTCCTTCTACCATTGCATCGCCACACATGGTCAAGAAAACGTGATCAAATCTTATAAAACTCCAAATTTATTGTAGCGGATTTTTATTTCGTTAAAGGAATGGAAAAAGATCGAAAAATAAAAATAATAAAAAGTAAAACAAGTTGAGAAAATAAAAATACGACAGATCGAGGGATGTCATCCTACGCCGGGGGGGTTAAGAACATACTTCGCTTTTACAGTTGAACGTACTGTGTGAAAAATTCCCCGAGGAAAAGCCGTTTAAAGATTTGACTGCGTTTCTCTATACCGTTTCTTGCTATAATAATGGGTCGTTTGATAAATACACTCTGGAAACTGTAATCGTCAAAACGATAATCCATAATATGTATATGTATTATATTATGGTTATGAATATAATATATTATAGCCGTCGACTACTCTATTATAATATGCCTTTACAAAACGTTAATAATTTCCACTCGATCACAAACTTCCTTCTATTTATACTATATTTTTTCTTTTATATATATATATATATATTAATATAAACTATGTAGCGTGTATCGGCCTTACAAAACAATAATAAACTATTATACATTTTTTGCTTTGGTTGTATACTTTATATAAGTTATTAAGTACTGTGAACATTTTTTTTCCTACACTTTTACAAAACTTTGTGTATTTTTTTGAATTAACTATTATTTTATATATTTCACTTTATGAAATATGATATAATACTAAGTATAAATATTGAAAAATACTCATTATTTTGTATGTATATATTATCCTAATACTATTTTTACGTAAACAACTGCGGCTATAGAGAGAAGTCTATCGTATTGTCTGTATCGTAGGTGAGTTCGTTTAATTTCTCGATTTGTGTAGGTATATTGTTTTTGTAAAAGTCAAGCTGATGGAAAAAAAAAGTACATAGTTAGGGAAGGTTGGAGTGGAAAAAAAAATAAGAAGATTGATTGATATAACGTTTGCTGTGTTTCGTGCGGTGCGCCGCCATCTGTTCCACGTAAGACGAATGCACCTAGGTTCATTTTTCTTTTTTTTTTTTTTCAAAAACACACCTCCACTCAAAAAAAAAAGTCACAAAATCCTTTCTAGTGTGCGTGTAAAGAAGATAAATAG